>NC_091478.1:9721072-10068539 GCF_036971445.1 Narcine bancroftii
TGTGGACTGCAGCATACCCATCAATAGTTAGACCCAGGTGGAGTTTTCTATCATGCCCTCATCAATGCAAATAGTTGTGTTATAAGTTATTTCAAATGCAAAAACTACCATATGATTTACAATCCAAAACCACAATGTTAAGTTTTGCATGACCACTGAAATTATCCTGCACCAGTAGATTCCTCTGATTCATCACCATCCTTATTTGATATTCTCAATTAGACGAGAAAGCAATTTAAACATTGAAAGAATCAAAAAGATCCAAGGTACTATCGTCTCCCTGGCAACATCTCAGGTTGTCTTAAACTTGACATTGGTTACAACAGTGAACTGAATTTCCAATTCAATATCATCTCCATCACCCATTCTGTCCATTTTGAATTGGAGGTTCCCACACAGCATTATACATCTCAGTTCCTTCATTAATTATTTTGTTCTTTAAGATGCAATGGGGGAAATGTTGGAATCTCACAACTTATTGCTTTGAGAAGGTGGTATGAACTTCTGTTGTGAACAACTGAAACCTGCATGGCAAACTTGGGAAGCTCTAGGATTTTGCCCCAAAGGTGATGACAGTTATAATGCCAAGTTTAGAAGTATGAATTGTATGATGTAGTTCCCATGCTGCTCACCTAAGTTATGAACACTAACCCTCAAAGCAAATGTTACTTTCCACTTAACGGCCAGGAAAAAGGTGCATCATTATCCAAAGAGTTACAATTGAAATATCACTATGTTATTATTGGCTGCTTTCCATGCTTCTGACTTTATGAACGAGGAAGAGTCAGTGACGCACAGCAGGTGAACACATTCTAAATTCTGCCTCCTGCAATCTATTTCACATGAAGGCTGGTTCACCCATCATAATTGTGGTCATTGAGTAACACAGCCTTTTAATCCACTATCATTTCAATTTTGACACCCTCCTCCTTGCATTCCAGACCCTCTGTAGTCTTTCTCCTTTGTATAGAGCAAAGCCTCAGAGGGAGTACTGTCTGGTACAGACGGAGCACTATCTGGTACGGACAATACTCCAGAGAGTTGTTAACTCAGCCAGCATCATCACGGGCACCAGTCTTCGCTCCAACAGGTCATCTACAAGATGGAGGCTTAAGAAAGCAGCTTCTATCCTCAAGGTCTCCCACCACCCAGGCCATGCCTTCTTCACTGTTACCATCGGGAAAAGAGGTTCAGGAAGCTGAAGATGAGCTCACATCAGCACAAGGACAGCTTCTTCCCCTCTGCCATCAGATTCCTGAAAGAACAATGAACCACAGATATAGCCTTACTTTGAATTTTTCTTGCACTATTTTAAAATGTATTTTGTAAGGTGGTTTATATAAATGTTTGCCACAAAACATGTGATGCTGCCACAAAACAACAAATTTTGTGATGTGTTCATGACAATAAATTCTGATTCTGATTGTATCCTCCAGCTCTATGAGACATCTTTGCAGCTCCTCTTGGCCTTTCGTTGTGGTAACTTGAATTACTTCACTGTTAGTTAGGTCTCTTCTTACAGATTATTGAGGCCTCCACCTCTCCTTAATCCTTTCTACATGTGTTTTCCGTCTTCTAGAACACTGCCACTTGGTTCAGCATAAATTGTTACTTGCTTTCTTTCCTGTGGAGGACCTGGAAATATGCTTCAGAGCTTAGATAAAAGCTAGTTATCACTTACAGTAGTTACATGCCCACTTAACTGGCAGAATTATTGATGTAAGTCAATGCCTACAGCATTGTTTCTTAAGTTCCAAATCAACAATTCATACTGCAACAAGAGTGTCTAAAAATATTCGTACGTAGCATCGGATTCACCAGGAAAAAAAAAGGCAGTAAATATATACCCCGATTTGTTTTGGAATCTCCCTTTGCAATTTCCGCAAAAGACATCAGTTGAGATCATGTTGGAGCGAATCATGACAGAGCAACGGCATTCCCAGGACCATCGTTCAGAACTCCCCAAACCACTATTGCACGTTTGAGTATTGCCTTGAGCAACATGACTTCACGCATTTTGAAACATTATTACCTTTCTCTTTCAATTCACAGGACAGAAACTCATGGGTGGAATAATTCACAGGGAAAGAAGCCGGAGAATCGGCGTATCTTTCACCACCGATTAGACCTTTCAATATTGGTCAGTCTCAATTCTATTTACCAAAAAAAAGGTATTTAAAAATATTTCGGCTTTTGGGAGTCATGTATTCCCCCTCCCCCATTATCCGTTCTCCAAGTGGCAACGTGCAAACCATTACAGTGTATCTTTTGGGCTCCATTCCGGTAAAAAGGTGGAACGCGGATGGGGCACGGTTACGTCAAATGACACAGAAGCACATCATACAAAATTAACACAGCCCACTCAATCGTCCTATTTAACCTTGCTTCAAGTTTCTCCAGTGTCCAGCCCGGTCAGAATAAAACGGGCATCCGAAATCACCCTTCTTGTTGAGCGCGTTCAAGAATTATTGAAAGAAACTTGTTTGTATCCGAATGTGGATACACTCGGAGTCTCGGACAGACGCCGGAGATTGGGGAGAACATTGAATGTGGGCATGACGAGGAAATAGCTAAGTTATCCCCGTAAATTCCGGCGAGACTGCCCCATGGACTGGGTCGCCTACCTTGGATGGATGTCCACGAGTAACACCAGGGTCTGCATGGTAATCACGTCTATCCTCTTGCAGTGAAATCGCGCCACTCTCAGCACTTTCAGGTAGGTGAAACACAGCACCACGAGCGAAAGGAGAAAGCTGAGGGTGTGAAAAACTACTGTAAAAACCACAAACTGCATCCGGTCGTCCGGTCGGCTTTGGCTGAGGGTGCAGGAGGCATAGAGGCGGTTGTATCCGACCCAGGACAGGCCGATCGCGACCACGGGGAAGCACAGGGAGTGGAACCACGTGTAACCCAGCATGATGGCAGCGTCCTTGTAACGCATCTTGGAATTATAACTCAGAGGGAACACGACAGCAATCCATCTGTCGGTACTGAGAGCAGCCATGCTCAGCATGGAGTTGGTGAGCAGGAAAGTCTCCAGGAAGCCCACGATTCGGCAGAAGGCGTCGACTCCCGGCTGCTCCTTGCTGATAATCCCCACCAAAGTCAAGGGCATGTTCAGCGCTGTCATCAACAAGTTGCTGAGGGTCAGGTTGATGATGAACATCCCAGGGACCTGCTTGCGGATCTCGGCGCTGTAGAGGAAGCAGATCAGCACCAGGACGTTGGAAAGCAAAGACACGACCATCAGAACTCCGACAAAGCAAGACAGGATCACCTCCCCCGTGCCCATGGTGCTCGGCGCTCAGTGATCGTCGCAGCCAGTTCTGTCGCTCCCACGGCTCAGCCAAGACATTTTGGAGCAGATTTCTCCTCGCTCTCGTCCCGCGTCTGCCGAGCTCTTCTTTCGCAGCCGAGCTGCAGTTTGAACGGGGATGTTCCTGCAACGCGTCACCAGCCCCGTTCAATACCCGGAGCACAAGAAGTGGGGGTCTGGCGAGAGCAGCCACTGTCTGCTGGTCCTGCCGACGAGTCCACGGATGCCTTCGGCGAGGAGCTGTCCCGTCAGCTTCTCATGACTGCCAACCTCACTGAAACCTCCGCGATGCCTTGAGTGCAGGGAAGATTTATTGGGTCTGTCCATCACATGAACAATTGACTCACTGAGAAATTGTGCTCCAAAGTCCCAAACATAACGATGGGCAGAGCAAGTAGGTCATTAAAAGACCCTTCTTTCTCCGAGTTCACTAATATGATCACTGATGAAGGCATTCTATTGAATCCCCTACAACATTTTCCTTTGATGTTGACTGATTAGGTCATAAACACATCCAGAAAGACGCCGAGACAGCCGAAGGGGTGTTCAGAAAGCGCACCCCTCGAACCAGCCGTGGCTCCCACATTGGATCTGGCATGACATTGAACCAGGCGAGGCTTTGCACATGACGGACCAATGGCCCCCAGTTGGCACAGCAGCCGTAGGTCGTCTCTGACCAGGGCAAACAGAAATATCCCACCTATTGCATTTAAAATCAGGAAATAGCGATGATTTCAAGAAGACGGGGGAAAAATTGCAGGAGAATTAGATACATTCTTTCAGATAGTGCAGTTGATTTCGTAAGTCCGGATAAATCCAGTGCATTTTAAACTCAAAAGCGTTTCTCAGGAAATACCAGGTGGAGCACAGAATGCAGGGGCTTCAAGGGCGGGTCTGATTTAACACAGGACCAACAGTTTTGAAAATAAAATTACGCCTTAGGTGGGACGACACGTTGGGGGAAAGAGTGAAAGCAACTCCCAGAAACGTTGATGAAACCAGACGGGGAAACATAAAGACGTGGGAAGTCGAAGAAATTCAGATTTTTTGGTAAGGAATCAAAAGAGGAGCTCTAAATCCAGTCGTGCTGTCCTAGAATCACACAAATTCTTTCAATTTATAATGACTCCAAAAAGAGATAAATCCTCTATACCATAAATCATGGCAGCACTTTGCATTGGACTATCTGACATAACAGTCTTCCACAATAAAGCTCAACAATGTCTACTTTTTAAAGCTTACCAACTTCTGCCAGACCTGCGTCTCCAGAAATGATCGACCAGAATGCAATGGTTCTCCAAAACTGGCGACTCACTGACTTACACACCAAACTGGATGGCTTGAACTTGTTGAAAGACGCTCACAGCAATGGACTAAACTCACTAAAAAAATGTAGGGATTATCAAATCTAGTTCTATGCAAATAATTATTAATTTGATGATGTTAAATTATGGTCAGTCAATTTCCCAGAACTGAAAAATTCTTTCAACAATGTTGAGTTTCTTTCTTGAGATTTTAGACTTCAAGACTAGAAAAAAAATCATTGATTTCTCTCTTCCCCTCTTGACCTTCACTATATTCATCATTAATCAAACTGAGTACTGGCACACCTCAGGCCGTGTGCATGGCCTTCTACTGTTCACTCTACCTTCTCACAACTGCATTGCAGGTTCAGTTCCAATAGAATCATCACATTTTGTGGTAGCTGGCTTCATTAGCTACAATGATGAGTCGCAGGATCGAGAGGAGGTTGAAAGGCTCCTAAAATCGTGCAAAAATAACTCCCCGAGTCTCAACGTGGACAAGACAAAGGAGATGATTGTGGACTTTAGAAAGATGAAGGTGGACCATTCTCGATTACACATCAGCAGTTCCGTCATGGAGAGAGTGGAGGGCACAAAGTTCCTTGGCATGCATGTAAGGGACAACCTATCCTGTAGTCACACCACCTCCTCGTTAGTTCAGGAAGGTGCAGCAACACCTGCACTGCCGAAGGAGGCTGAGGAGGGCAAGGCTACAAGCACTTAACTTGACAACTTTTTACAGGAACACAATTGCCTGGTTGCATCTTTGTATGGTATGGCAGCTACTATCAGATGGAAGTCTATACAGTGGACCATTAAAATATTGTCTATAGTGGAAAGGGTCTCCCTTTCCACTATAGACAATATTTCCTGGGAGTGTAAAGTCAAAGGATGGTTTTGGGGGTGAGCTCCCACTGCTACACAAATGCTCTTCATGGTGTGCGTCTCAAACAGCCTCTGACAACTAAGTCCAACTCCTGCCCTTCACGTGTGGCATGGTTCTTATGCCAGTAGACCTGTTTTCACTGATGGGAGAAGAAGCAACGGTGGGCTAATGGTGCTTGAAACTAGTTGCTCCAGACAGATGGGTCTGATTAACCACAGATGGTAACTCATCTGAAAGAAGGAAAACTCTGATTTCAAACCTCCGCTGCCTTGTTACTATATTTGCTCATGGGAAAGGCTCTGGGGGTATACCTTGAGTAAGAATCTGAAGTGGGAGTCTGGAAGGCGGTTGACTGCTGTACCCAGCACCGGCACAGCGACTCCTGCGATGCTGCTGGCACTTCTTCCTTTGGACCTGCCATTAGCATGGGCAACAAATGGATCTCCAAATCAACTCTGCCCTGGCTTGAGCCCTGGAGTGCCTACTCCAGCTTCGCTTCAGTGACCACCAGAGGCGCAGTTCCACAACCGATGGTCAACCACAACCGATGGAGGCGCGAAAATTGAATTGAAAAAAAAAAATGTTTAAATAGGGCTCAAGGGCTTACTGAAAGCCCTTTCCATCCAATGCACAGTATCTTCAACCCATTGCCAAAAGAGAAGGTGGTACAGAAGTATCAAAATCAGGGCTGCCAGGCTGGGAAATAGTATCCTGTAACTGTGACAATCATCCCAAATATTTATTTTGATTATTTCTATGATCTTTATGCACTGTGTGTTGTACGTGTGTATCATGGTCTGGAGAGGACCTGCTTCATTAATTGCACAATGATAATAAACTTGAATATGAATTGCTTCTCTTTCACTTTGTTTTATGATTTGACTTTGAGGGGTAGAAAGTGGGGTTCTCCTTCTTATGCTTAAGTGTCATATAATTCTAATGCCCTGCAAAAATATTGTGAAAGTGAGCAAGAATCTAAAAAAAAGTCCCAAGGCATTTTGCTCACTGTGCTTGAAACAGGACCTGTGTGGTTCCCATTAGGAGATGCATCAAGTTCTTGTAATTGCTGAATTTACTACTAGGGAGTCAGCCAATGGTAAAAGAACTCACCTCAGTGCAGCCCCACAACAGTGGCAGTAAGGACTGCAGTGAAGATTAAGGAAAACATGTTTGAATGAGCAGGCATGATGGCCATGGCCCACTCAATAGTTTGGCCTATTTGAATCCCATGCTGAGAGGTGTGGGCTGATCATTCTGCCAGTAATTGGAGCAAGAAACTCCAATATGATTCAAACAAAAAGGCCTCGATCCCGATTGATTCATTTTCCGTGATGCCGACCAACAAAAACTGAAGCTGGTGAATGCTGTGGGCAAAACTTTGATGCCACTGTGTGGATATTTTAATCACCATTTCACTTCTGGCCATTGGGCAGTACTGCCAGTGGTTCTTGAGTCAACACGGATCCAAGATAACCTTCACACACTCCACTTTTGCCGGCATTGGAAAGATGTAACTGCAACCTTCTAACATGCACAAATCTTACTTGGGAAATTTCAGCCATGCTAAGTTATATTTCAGATTATTTGTCAAAGGCAAGTTTTCTGATGGGCATAATTTCACCCAGAAGTGATAACTCTTGTGATCTACCACCTTTTGTACACCTTTTGGATCTAATTTCAAAGCTTGACTAATCGACTCAAGTCAAGTTTATTGTTAACTGATTGAACAAGTACAACCCGACGAAACAGTTGTCTCCGGTATTTGGTGCAAAACATGCAGACATACAACCAGACATAACACATACAGACAAACAATATATTTTCAGTATTCATTTATATTGGAAATATGAGTGTCTCAGATGGACAGTGCGAGCAGTTCCTTTGGTCGTTCATCATTCTCACTGCCCGTGGGAAGAAGCTGTTTCTCAGCCAGGTCGTGCTGGCTCTGATCCTCCTGTAACTCTTTCATTAACAGTTCTAAAAATTAATTGATGAAGATGACACACAGCTCCTTTTCATCCTCACATGAGTTATAGAATTTTATAGAGCTCAGTATACTTTTTGGAGAGTTAATTGACAGGAACGCACTATGAAGGAGCACATACATAGCTAGTGGGCTCTGCAACTCCAGTGAATGACTAGCGCCATTTGTCTCACAGAATCTCATCTAATTAGAAAAAATATTTCATCATTATGCTTCAATTCTTAAGTGCTAAACATGACTGGACATTCATTAGGTTACCAAGAAAGTAGAGACTCTCAAAACTATGAAGAGTTTTAATGAAAATCATCAAAAAGAGTGGCTTCCTCTGGCAAGTAGGTCAGCAACCAGAAATGATGGATTTAAAATAGCACCGAAAAGAACTAGAGGGGAAATGAGCAGAATTACTTTCACACTAGTCAGACTACCTGAGAAGACAGTGGAATCATCTCCGAGAGAACTTCCAAAAAATACATTTGAAGAATATATAATTACAGATTTATCAAGGGAGAAGACTGGTGTGTCAGAATAAGTTTAAAGTTTTTTCAAAGTGAAAGCGTAGACAGAATAAGATATTTTTCCTTATGTGTAAAAAATTGCATTAGTATAATTATGTGACTTTTTTTTAAACCATTCTTGCAAATCAACCATGTCTTACAGTACAGGAAACAGGCCATTCAGCCTATCGTGTCTCCCCTAACCATGTTGCCATTCTAATTAAGGCAGTGGTTCCCAACCTTTTACTTCCCACTCACATACCACTTTAAGTATTCCCTATGCCATAAGTGTTCTGTGATTAGTAAGGGATTGCTTAAGGTGGTATGTTAGTAGGAAGGGAAGGTTGAGAATCACTGCTCTAGACCCAATTGTTACTGAAATATTTTGCTTGAGGAAAATTGTCATTGGCCCATTTCCTTTGGAGTTGTGAAACCATGCACATAACATGTCAATTTGGAATGATTAAAACAGTGGTTTTAAAACTTTTTCTTCCCACCCACACCTTAACCAATCCCTTACTAATCACAGCACACTTATGGCACAGGGAATACTTAAAGTGGTATGTGAGTGGAAAGTAAAAGGTTGGGAACCATTGAATTAAGGAAACAATCTGATGGAAGAACTGTGCGTGTGCGCACGTTCGTGTCTGTGTGTGTGCATGCATGTCTCTGTGTGTGTGTGTGTGTGTGTGTGTGTGTGTGTGTGTGTGTGTTTGGGGGAGGAAGTGGAGGGAAATGTCAATGTTTTGGTCAAAACCTTTTATCAAGACCTTTTACTAATTCCTTCCCCTTGTTGATTCAAATTTGTTCAACCAATCCTTGTGTCTAATGTACTTCATTCCAGGCTTTATCCTTGTGAACCTCTTCTGTATCCCCCTCCAAAGTATCCACAACTTTCTAATAGTGATTTGAACTTTACATCTAACTCAGAATGTATCCTAACCACCTGTTCATTGGTTCATGTATTCCAGGGAACTCCTTTGGGTCTATAATCATGTAACAGGACCCAATGCACACTTTTATCCAATGTAGAATTTAAATTATTGGTGTTGAATTTTAATGCACTATCATTTTATTTATTTACTTTATTTTATTAATCAGGTCAGGTCACTTGTCAGAGCTACTGGTACCATGGTTGGGTGGTCAGTGACTAAACCAGTTCCCCCACCAAGCTAGACACCCTGCAGGATGAAAAACAAGACCTCTCAAAGGGCAGACAAACCTTCTCATCAACTATCTAACAAACCGGTGCCATGAAGCCCGGAAAGGGCATCCCTTGCATCAAAGCTTGGTCGGGCCATTCACTGCAACAGAACTTCCCCCAGTTGTCTTGGACCTCACCATGCCGCTGGATCCGGGAGGGGATGTCGAGAGGGTGGGTCTGGACCTGTGTAACTCCTTCTCACCTAAATCCATTCACACACTAACTGTTCCTTTCTGAGGAGTGGGATATCCTTATTTCAAACTGAAAGGAACCATCATCTTTCTATGGGATGGATAGCCAGAAGAATGTATTAAGTAAGGAGATTACAATTCATTCTATCCAGCTAAGCAGGAATGAAACAAAAGTGCAGTAATCAAAACATGATTTAGTTAACTTCTAGCTTTTTAAGATTCTTAGATTTTTTTTATTTTTATCTAAATATCAGCATCAATAGATTGTTATTTAATTAATTGATGCTTGCACAAAAGAAACTCAGTAACAAATGGTTGACCCACTTTTCAGTCAAATATACTTTAAAGAAATGCTGGCCTCCATCTTACTATTGGCAATTGGCTGATTTTCTCTCCCAATCCAGAACCTCAATGATGTCTGACCTTAGGCCAGCTCATGGACAAGATTACCGCATGCTGATAGCTTGCTAACTGCAAACTAAAAGTAGTTATGATTCATATCAGAAAACTCCAGGAAAATTATGAATTGTACTTTTTTTTTTCCCTGTGAAAGAAAGAGCGTGCGGGCTTGTATTCACAGAATACCCAAAACACAATTTACTGCCCAATGAATTCCTATCCTAGAAAATCTATAAACTGCAATAATGTAAATTCTGAAATAACAGAAAATACTGTTCTGTTGAACATTGCTCTCCCTTTATATTCACGGATGCTGCCTTACTGGCTGAGTATTTTCAGCATTTTCTGAATTCAGCTTCTTGAAAATGACAGGACAAGTTGAGAAGGATGCTATTATAGCACCTGCATTTAATTAACCTCAGGGGTTTTATAAATAGAGCCACAAAATGCAAGGTACAATTTATACATCTCCAGGATACAATCCCAGTGAAAAATTGTGCCAATAATTTACAATCTGGATGAGATTTACCGGAATCTACTAAGATGAATAATAGCAATTAAATGAGATGGAAGAAAAGTCTTGAGAGGAGAGCTGAGAAAGGAGAGATTTCACAAATATGTTTATGGGGGTTTTTGTACTCGTGTAAAGATACAGAACTCTTTCCCAAGACTCAAAGGTCAGTAAACACTTGACACAGATTTAAGATGATAAAGAAATATTTAGGATAGAGCAGTAATTTTTGTTCATGTAGAAGATCTGAAATGCAAATCCTGGTAGCAAATGTAAAAGCAACTTTCAAGAAGGAATTAGATATTTTCTGAGAAAAGGAAGAATATGTATGAACAGAATAAAGAAGGTAACTGGAACTAATTAATCATTCAAGATCAAGATGGGCCTGAGGTCATTTTTCTGAGCTCTGTGAATAGTTTTACCTGGGGTATGGAAAATGAGCACCATTACATAGTTCTGATTTTGATTAAAAAATACCACATCCAAATGGGACTTGCAGAAACTTCTCTTTAATATGAAAGAGCATACATATTTTAAAAAAATCCATAGAAAATGTTAGTAGTCTTCCAATGTGTAAGATTTTTTAAAATCATGGATTATTGCTTTATTGGCATGGTTTTTTTTCTCTTGCTCCTGCAGGTGATGTATTAATGAAAATAAAAACTTAATCTTGAAATTTATTGGTACTGAAGAATTATGCTTTTCATTAGAAGACTTTTAAAGTGTTTTTATGTATGTGTCTGATGAGATGAAATTAAAAGCTAAGGGGGTTAGTTATCTTATCATTCAAAAAAACCCTAAAACAAATTAAAACATGTAAACTCA
Source organism: Narcine bancroftii (assembly GCF_036971445.1). Classification (NCBI taxonomy): domain Eukaryota; kingdom Metazoa; phylum Chordata; class Chondrichthyes; order Torpediniformes; family Narcinidae; genus Narcine; species Narcine bancroftii. Next base: position 9,732,187 of record NC_091478.1, read on the forward strand.
GTTTCTCTTTCCACAAATGCTGCCTGCTCTGCAGAGTATATCCAGTGTTTACACTTCCTGATATTTTTTTGGGGAAAATTTTATTTACAAATTTTGTAAAATATATACAAACAAAATATTTTTTAAAAACACTATACCCCCTACTACTCCCCCATCCCCTCCCACTTCCCACCCCACCCCCTACATCCCTCCCCATGTCAGAGCAAAATACATATTTCGAATAATTATCAGTTGCTGTGTGGTGTGTCGACCCTTTACACCATGAGAAATCATTTATCTTATATCCAAACCCATACGTTTCAAATATAACATCCACATCTTAACAAAAATAGAATTATTTTGTCAATTGTAAGTAATCTTCTCTAAATTAATACACGATTTTAATTCATTGTGCCATCTTTGTATATTCAATTCGACATCATTCTTCCACGTAACAGCAATACATTTTCTAGCCATCGCCAACCCCAGACATATAAAAGCTATTTGGAATTCATCCAATCGCAAATCAGTCGTTAATGTATTAGTATAACTCAATAAACACATCAATGGGTCAAGTTGCAATTTAATCTTGAACAAACCTTCCAAAAACGTGATCATTTTTTCCCAAAAAGGTTTAACTTTTTCACAAATCCATACTGAATGCAAGAAAGTACCTGTCTGTTTTCCACATCGAAAACACAAATCTGAAAAACTAAAACCATATTTTTTCAACTTCTCAGGAGTCAAATACAACTGATGTAGAAAGATATAATTGACTAGACTATATTTCACCTTAATTAATTTCATAGCGCTATTTGAATTTCTCCTGAGACAGTGTAATAGATGTGCTTCTCCCATTTATCCTTTGTTTTCTATAAATCAACCTTAACCATCTTTTCCTGTAATAACACATACATTTCAGAAATGAACCCTTTCTCCCCCCTTATCAGAAATTAATATCTTGAATTTAGTTTGTCCAGGTAAAACCAATTCCCGTCCAAAACTTTCCTACAACACTTCCTTATATTGATGCGACACGGTTGTATTAGGGAGGCACAGTTAATGTAGGGCAGCACACTTGGTGTCGTGATTAGCACAACGCCTTTACAGCGCAAGCAATCGGGGACCAGGGTTCGAATCCCCTGTTGACCGTAAGGAGTTTGTACGATCACCCCATGACTGCGTGAGTTTTTTTCCAGAGACTAGGGTTTCCTCCCACCCTTCAAAATACACTGGGGATGTATGTTAATTGGGTGGCACAGACTTGTGGGCCAAAATGGCCTGTAACCATGCTGTATGCCTAAATTAAAAAAAAATGTAAATTTAAATTTTCTGTATTTGCTTTTTAATATCACAACACCCATTCAAACCTGATAATCTAATGCCATCATATCCAGATTCTTGCTATTCATTTTCCTGTTTGAATTTCTGCAAATAAATATTTCCTTGAGTTATTAATCCTTATTAATTGTGTGCATTTTTTTGCAGAATGTATGTGCCACTTACCTTGTAACAAATACAAAATACCTAAATGTCTTGCAGTGTCTGAAGAATTGTAAGAAGGAGAATGATGCTGTTGCTCTACCACGCTGACATATCTGTAGCAGTGATGCTCAATTATGGACAGTCATGCTTTTGGTACCTATTAGTGTGTTGTATTAAGGTGAAAATCTCTTGACAGCAGGAAGTGTACCTCCAGCAATTTCCATCAACTGTGACACAGACTTAACAGCAAAAAACATTCAAAGGTGTATTTTTCTCTAAACACAATAAGTTAAAGCAATATCAAATTTTTAACAAGACATTTTTAGATCAATGTGCCATGCTTGGCTCAGTTGAGTAAGAGATTGTTGGCTGGACTTACCAAAATTATTTTGCCAGGATTTGAGCACGTTCTTTCATAAAAAATTAATACAGTCGTGCTATCTTATCTGACACACAGGAGACTGCAAGTGTTGGAATCAGATCCAAGCAGCAAAGTGGGAGAAAAAAAAGAATGAAGAGTTTTACCTTAATACATCAACCATTTTTTTTCTTCCACTGATGCTGCCTGGCCCACTGAGTTCTCCAGCAGATTGTGTTTGACTTCACTATCTTATCCCTGTTGAGATATTAAGCCCATAAAGGCTACTATCATTCGAATTAATGGGGGATCAGAGGTGGAGAGGGTGAGAAAATTTAAGTTCTTATGAGTGACTATTTCGGAGGATCTTTCCTGGACCCAACACACTAATGTCATCATGAAGAAAGCACATCAGCGTCTCTACTTCCTCAGAAGTTGGTGGAGGTTTGGTACAACATTAAAAACCTTGGCAAATTTCTATAGATGTGTGGTGGAAAGTGTGCTGACTGACTGCATCATGTTCTGGTATGGAGACACCAATACCATTGAATGTAAGGCCCTGCAAAAGTTAGTGGACACAGGCCAGGACATCACAATCAAAACCCTCCACACCATCAAGATCATCTACATGAAACGCTGCTGTTGGAGAACAGCAGCAATCAAGGATCCACACCACCCAACATGCACTCTGTTCTCACTAGTACCATCGTGAAAGTGGTGGAGGTGCCACAAAGTTTGCACCACCAGGTTCAGAAACAGCTACTACCCCTCCACCATCAGACTCCTCAACAACAAACTCAGTCAGGGACTCCTACTTTTGCACTTTATTTTTTTCCTCTCTGCATTGCACAGTCAGTTTGTTTACATTTCTTCATTTGTCTCCATGTGTACTGTGAGGTTTTTTTTGCACAACTAATAAGGGATCATTTGGCCTTTCCCATAGGAAAAAGAACTTCCAGATTGAATGGGATGTCATGTATGTATTCTGACAATAAATCTTAACTTTGATTTAAGGATACTCAAATATTATTGAATGACATGCAGACAATTCTCCAGGTATCTTTAACATTTTTTCTCAGCAATGATACAAGAACAGAAGCAATAAAAACCTAGCTGGAGTCATGTTAGAACATTGCCAATAAAGTGGGCACAAAAGGATTCAGTTACTTACTTAATTGCTTCCATCCTTGCTCGATGTCATCGGGCGCTGCTTTAGTGTTCTTAACAGCAGTGATTCTATTTCAAGAGCAATTTGCATTAAGTACTTTGAAACATTTCACAAAGCTGTGGTAAGATGCTATATAAATCTGATTCCTTATTTTTGGGAGTGTGAATATTTATACTGAAGACATCTAAAATCATCAGTTGGAAGAACAGTAAGATAACTATATTCATGCTATAATATGTACAATAATTATCAGCAATTAATTGCTCCTCAGCTCAAATATCGCACAAATATGCAGACTCCAGTTCAGAATCAATAAATTTTGCTTGCAATATGCAAGAAAGTAAATGAATTCTCAATGCCAGTGTTTATAGTGTTGAACTTCCTTTGATACAAATTTCCCACGCCAATTATTTTAATATTTATATTCATATTTTATGTACAACAAATGTACAATGATGCACATTTTCAATTATTTTCAATTGTGCCTAAAGTTTCCTGAATTTTGAGTGCAGAATTACAAGGAAAAGAAAAACCATGAATAAAGTCAAAGAAATTACAGAGCAGTAGCGCTCACAGGGTCATTGTTTAATGGCCAGTCCTAAAGCCATTTGGAAAGATATTGGTATGCTAGCTTCTTTAGCCATAGCAGATCTTGTATTGTGTACTTGTGTGTATAAACATGGCTCGGCAGTTCCAGGATGGTGATGAAAAGATCATGAGAAATCAACAATGTATTTCTAAATCAGAATGATCTTGCAGGTGGCTGCATATTATCCACCTCCCTAATAGGAAGTAGAAGTTGGACCAGTGGAGCAATGGATAACGTGTCTGACTACTGATCAGAAGATTCCAGGTTCGACTCCTGGCTGGCTCGGCAGCATTGGTGCTGCTAACTAGTTCATTGGTAACTAGTAACTTAATTTAAGGTTTCCAAAGCTTGCAGTGGGATTTAGAACAGATAGAAAAATGGGATGAAAAATAACAGATGGAATTTAATGCAGTCAAGTGTGAAGTGTTGCAATTTGGAAGGACAAATCACAAAAGGACATACAGAGTAAATGTTAGGCCACTGAGGAGAGTGATTGAACAGAGGGATCTGGGAATACATACACATAATTCCCTGAAAGTGGCATCACAGGTAGAGAGCTTTTATCATATTGGCCTTCATAAATCCAAGTATTGGGTATAGGAGTTGGGATGTTATGGTAAGGTTGTAGAAGACATTGGTGAGGCCAAGAATGGAGTATTGTGTGCAGTTTTGGTCATGTAACTACAGGAAAGATATTAATAAAATAGAAAGAGTGCAGAGAAGATTCACTAGGTTGTTGCCTGGACTTCAGCAAATGAGTTATAGGGCAAGGTTAAATCGATTAGGACTTTATTCCCTGGACAGTAGGAGAATGAGGGGAGATTTGATATTTATTTAAAATTATGAGAGGGATAGATAGGGTAAACATAGGTAGGCTTTTTTCCACTGAGGATGGGTGAGAGACAAACCAGAGGACATGGGTTAAGGGTGAAAGGGGAAAGGTTTAGAGGGAACATGAGGAGGAACTTCTTCACACAGAGACTGGTGGGGTATGGAATGAGCTGCCAGCTGAAGAGGTGAATGCAGGCTCAATTTGAACATTTAAGAAGAATTTGGACAGGTACATGGATGGGAGAGGTATGGAGGGCTAAGGTCTGGGTGCGTCATTGGGACTAGGCAGAAGTATAGTTTGGTGCAGTCTAGAAGGGCCGAATGGGCCTGTAACATTCTATGGTTCTAAGTTATGAGATGCTGGGCTATGGTGAAAGTATCCTTGGTGGAATGCTGCAATTCATTTTGTAGGTGGAATACATTGGTGTTACATTGATGCAAGGAGTGATACAGTATGTCCTAATTGGCAGTCTCTTCAATCTGAGGCGCCTGCAAGCTCACACCAAGACACAAGAGAAACTTGTCCGTGAACTACTCTTTGCAGACGATGCCGCTTTAGTTGCCCATTCAGAGCCAGCTCTTCAGTGCTTGACGTCCTGTTTTGCGGAAACTGCCAAAATGTTTGGCCTGGAAGTCAGCCTGAAGAAAATGGAGGTCCTCCATCAGCCAGCTCCCCACCACGACTACCAGCCCCCCCACATCTCCATCGGGCACACAAAACTCAAAACGGTCAACCAGTTTACCTATCTCGGCTGCACCATTTCATCAGATGCAAGGATCGACAACGAGATAGACAACAGACTCGCCAAGGCAAATAGCGCCTTTGGAAGACTACACAAAAGAGTCTGGAAAAACAACCAACTGAAAAACCTCACAAAGATAAGCGTATACAGAGCCATTGTCATACCCACACTCCTGTTCGGCTCCAAATCATGGGTCCTCTACCGGCATCACCTACGGCTCCTAGAACGCTTCCACCAGCATTGTCTCCGCTCCATCCTCAATATTCATTGGAGCGACTTCATCCCTAACATCAAAGTACTCGAGATGGCAGAGGCCGACAGCATCGAGTCCACGCTGCTGAAGATCCAGCTGCGCTGGGTGGGTCACGTCTCCAGAATGGAGGACCATCGCCTTCCCAAGATCGTGTTATATGGCGAGCTCTCCACTGGCCACCGTGACAGAGGTGCACCAAAGAAGAGGTACAAGGACTGCCTCAAGAAATCTCTTGGTGCCTGCCACATTGACCACCGCCAGTGGGCTGATATCGCCTCAAACCGTGCATCTTGGCACCTCACAGTTCGGCGGGCAGCAACCTCCTTTGAAGAAGACCGCAGAGCCCACCTCACTGACAAAAGACAAAGGAGGAAAAACCCAACACCCAACCCACCAATTTTCCCCTGCAACCGCTGCAACCGTGTCTGCCTGTCCCGCATCGGACTTGTCAGCCACAATCGAGCCTGCACCTGACGTGGACATTTACCCCCTCCATAAATTTTCGTCCGCGAAGCCAAGCCAAAGAAAGAAAAAGAAGAAGAATTGGTATCAATTGCAAATGTTATTGAAGCTGCACTCATTCAGGCATCTAGTTATGACTTCCTTAAGCAACATGAGAAAATGCTGAAAACACATTTTTGCATAGACCTGAAATGTTAATTGTGTTTCTCTCTTTGTGGATGTTTGAGTGTTTCCAGATTTTTCTGGCCTTATTTCAGATTTCCAGCAGCTGCAGTTTTTTTCCATTATTCCTTAAATCTTCTGGCTCGTGTCTTGTTGTTAGTAATGACTTTGAGATGTCAGTCACTTGTTTCAGAATTGTCAGCTTTTGTATTGATGTGAGTGGTCCAGGAAAGTTTCTGGTCAATTGAAAAACATCCGAAAGTCTCAATCAGGAATTTTAGCAGAGGGAATAGTAATATGTTACACAGCTTTCCTAAGCAATGATAAGTGCAGCTGGCCACACCTAGAGATATCAATATTAGCCTCTAAAACACCATGGTGCGTTGAACTAATGTGGTATCAGCTGGTTGACAATCTTCTTGGTTATTCTAAATATAAACTAAGATATTCTTTCATCTTAAAACTGTCCATCCTGAAATATCAGTTGTCATTGTTGAAGGGATTAACTAAGATTGTTAAACTCCTGATACCAATAAAGCTGCAACTTCATCTGAGTTAGGCTCTCACCATTGCTGAGATGGGATATTCCGAGAATCAGGGTAATTTAAATAATGTGAGGAGATTTATAGTATATAGAACATTATAGTACAGATGAGGCCATTCAGCCCAAGTTGTTGTGCTGACAACTCAACAATAAACCAACTCAACAATCTAAATTTTCACTACCTCACTCCCAAATCCCTCTATTTATCTTGTATCTATGTGCCGGTCTAAGAGTCCCACTTGTACCACCCTCCCACACCATCATTCACAGCAATGCATTCCAGGCACACTCCCCTCTCTGTGTAAAACGATTACACCTGATATCTCCCCAGAACTTTCCTCCCCTAACCTTAAATAGATGTCATCTGATATTTGCTACTGTCACCTTGGGAATGAATGTTGGTTATCCACCATATCTATGCCTCTCAATATCTTGTAGATCTCTATTAAGTCACCTCTTATTCTTCTTAACTCATATGACATGTTCTCTAATCCAGGCAACATCCTGGTAAATTTCCTATGCACACTTTCCAAAGCTTCCACATCCTTTCTGTAATGAGGTGACCAGGATGGAACACAACCTTCCAAGTGTGGACTAACCAGACTTTTATAATTACTTCATAACTCTTGAACTCAATCCCCCAACTAATGAACTCTAGCATACCATAAGCTTTCTTAATGGCCCTGTCAATCTGTGCAGAGAGATGTACGTTCTCCTACTCTGTTAAGAATCCTGCCATCAACCATGTACTCCAATGTTCAGGACAACCTTTGAAAATGGATCATTTTACACATCCAGATTTCCACCCAACTCTGCATCCTGTCTGTAATCCTGCTGTAACCTATGACAACCTATTTATTACACTATCCACATCACTTCCAACCTTTGCATTCTCTTACTTCTTCATCCAGGTAACTTATAAATATCACAAAGAACATGAATCCTGGAACAGATCCTGGCACAGCTTCACGAGTCACTGACCTCCAGGCAGAATATGTTCCATCTACTACTACTGTCTGCTTTCTGCAGGCAAGCAAATTCTGATTCCACACAGCCATTTCTCATGACATTCTGAATGAGTCTACCATGGGGGTCCTTGTCAAATGCCTTACTAAAATCCATAAACAGTGCATTTACCACCCTACTTTCACTAATTCCTCAAAAAACAATTAGGCTCATAAGGCATGACCTGCCCACCACCAAGTCATGCTGACTATCCCTGAGAAGACCATTCTTCTCTAAATGCTTGTAAATCCTGTCTCCAAAAATCCTCTCCAATAGTTTTCCCACCACTGACGTAAGACTCGTTGGTCTATAATTCCCAGGGTTCTCCCAATTACCTTTTTTAAACATTTGCTCTTCTCCAATCCTCCAGTAACTGCCCTGTGGTCAGGGAGAATGCAAAGATCATTACCAACACCCCAGCAATCTCTTCCCTTGCTTCCTTTAGTAACCTGGTGTATACCTCATCTTGTCCAGGGAACTTACCAATCCGAATGCTTTTAAGAAGATGCAGCACTTCCTCTTTCTGAAGCTTGTTCTCTACTGACCTGACATTGACCAAGACCCTTCACTCTGGTGAACAGCAAAGTATTTAGGACCTCCTCTACCTCTTCTGCCTCCAGGTCCCTTTTGCCTCCTTTATTCTTAAGCAGCTCTACCTTCTATCATCCTTCTTATGCATAGAACATTTTAGGGTTTTCCTTAGTCCTTTTTTTCAAAGTAAGGAAATCCTTTGTGACCACTTCTGGATCTCCTGAGTCCTTTCTTAAGTTCCTTCCTGGTTCCTGTATAATTTTCATGAGCCCTTCCTGTATTTTGTTTCCTAAACCTTATGCATGCATGTGTCAACATGAACTGGAACCTTGGGCTAAGAGTATATCTTCTCAGTAATGAAAGGGGAAAGATAAAGTGGTTACTTTAAAGGAGAATTTTAACATCTACATGGAATAGGTGAAAAATTAAATAGAAATAGTTTATCCACTAGTCTTAGTGATATTTGGAACAAAAAAATAATCTCCACCATGCCTTCAATATTTAGTCAGCGTTGCAGATCAATGAGGTGTAACATGATCGGCTGCAGTCGCTGTGATTGTAGAATTAAAAAAATAGAATTAAACCCCCTCCCCCCAACCCCCTTCTTCCCCCTGTCACCTTCTCCATTCCTTTCACACAGACATGATAAATTCTACCTAGTCCATTATATCCAACTAACACCTTTTGTTGGTCTGGATTCATCCCCCATTGTTTGAATTCTGAGAGTTATGATATTTCCTGCTTCTGCCTTTCCTGATTTTTCCTTGAAGAAGGGCTCAGACACGAAATGTTGGCGATATATCTTTGTCTCCTATAGATGCTGAAAAGACCGGCTGAGTTCCTCTGACATTTCAGTGTGTTTACTACAGATCAACTGAATCAAGTTGTGGAAGTTGCATAAAGAGCAAGTGTTTTAATTGAAAGGATCCCTCTGTGATAATAACATTGATAATTTCAGGATGTTGTTCCCTAATGGGTAGGTTCTAGGAGAGCAGTGTTTGCAGGAGATATGTGTTCATGCATGAGAGCCACAGCCAAGGAGTTCCAGTTTCCAGAGATGTTTCTGTCAGGACTGGAATGTTTGCCTTTATTTTGAAGAAGCCTGTATTTGCTTCACTGGATCCCATGGACTCCTCTCCTTGAAGATCGAGTTGGGTAGGCCTCCCTAATGCCTCAGAGAGCTGCAAATTATGGGTTGTGGCAGAAATGTAGCAGTTTGAGCCTAGAATAATCCTAAGGCTGGGAAAAGTATTTGAGACATATATTTGAGGAGCCCAAGGAAACCAGAGGCCGCACTATCAGCAAAGAAAGTAACTGAAATGCTCTTTAAATTGCATTTCTTTGGAGAACTTGATTAATCTCTCATGAAATACTAACTGTCAGTATTCATACCAATGTGTTTAAAATTTCACCCCAGGTGTATTTTGAAGGAATTTCTACACTAGGAAAAGAAATTGAAGAATGAAAACCCAAGAAAAGAGGAGAGAAATCTATGAATTCCAAGACACTCAGAAACATGCACCAACTTGCACTTCTTTGCATTAACATCATTTTCAATGACAGAAATTGATTTTCCTTTTGACTTGTCGGAATGGATTTCTAGGCCTTGGCATTTGTCGAGCACATTTTGCAGTGGATGGAAAACTTTCCAGTCCAACATTGAAGCCTTGTGTGTGATTACTTTTGACATCAGTGGTGCATTTGAATGCTGAACTGTCTGGTGCACTTCACAGAGAGTAGACTTGAAGATTTATTCAAGCTAAAGCACTAAAGCTATCAAGTATTTTTGAACTGGAAAATAAATCTCCAACAGACAATCATTAATGCTCTCTTCATCTTTGCAATATTCTTAAATAAGGAAGAGGTTGATTCAAGTTAAAACACACAATGCTTGAGAAACTCAGCAGGTCAAACAGTGCCCTTTGAAACATAACTGATGTTTACGGTTTGAGCCCTTCATCAAGGTATGGAAAAATGTGGGCAGGCGTCTGAGAAAAAGAGTAAGGGGGGAGGTGTCGCAAAGGCAGGAGGTGATAGTTGGAGAAGGGAGGGAGGGAACAGCAACGATCAAGGGGAGGAGGGATGGCTAGGTGAAGGGAAGGGGAAGGAATGAGGACAACTGGAAATGGGAAGGGAAGGAGGGAGGGGGAAGAAGAGAGCAGGTTAGCAGAAACCGGAAAAGTCTATGTTAATCCCTTCTGGCTGGAGAGGGCCCAGACGGAAAATCAGGTGTTCTTCCTCCAATTTACGGGTAATCTTGGCCATGGAAAAACATGTGAATATGGGAGTGTGACACAGAACTGAAATGGATGGCTACTGGGAGGTCTCTATCACTGTAGTGGACAGAACGAAGGTGCTCAGCAAAGCGATCTCCCAATCTGCGCCCAGTCTCTCCAATGTAGAGAAGGCCACAAAGGGAGCACCGGATGCAGTAAATCAATCCTGCGGATAAACAAGTGAAGTGTTGCTTCACTTGAAAGGACTATTCGGGGTCCCGGACAGTGGTAAGGGTGGAGGTGTGGGTGCGTGTTGCACCTCCTGCAGCCATGGGGAAAGGTACTGGGAGGGGGAGATTGGTGGGGAGGAATGAATGCATGAGGGAGTCACAGAGGGAGCAGTCCCAGTGGAAGGCAGAGAGGAGAAGATGTGTCTGGGAGTGGGATCTTATTGTAAGTGTCGAAAGGTTAATCTGGAAAAGTGGACAGGAACAGAAAGTTGATGGGTTTTCACTCAAACTAAGGGATTGACTGTAAATTGTTTGACCTAAGTAGCCATCCCACAATGCATACTCATGTCAGGACAGTGCTTGACAAGGAAGGGGTGCACTTCTCGTTTGTTAAATGCTCTCATAAAAGATCACATGTCTTATATGATGATATCAAGATGTGGGCTTCCAATTGCACTCACGACCTGAGAAGGTTATTGTTATTAACTCACTGCAGCTCCATTAAGTGCTTCCATAAATGATGCTCATTCTTTCATCAGTGAAACAGTACACTGCTTACTGGGATGTGTTCCACGTGATCTGTAGGTGCTGAGATGATCCTCATTCACATTTTTAAGAATTTGGTGAGGGAAGCCCAAGCCAGTGACAAGTTTTCCAACCTGTGAAGCATCATTGTTTTAAGGACGGGCACTTTTAATAACTGGGTGGAGATTAACTAGGTAGAGCTTTATGGCATCTTGTAGCCTGTCAAGTAATTACATGCTTCTTATATTCTTGCCAGCAGGTCCTTACTATGTGTCGAGCCACTGGGCCAAAGCAACTTCTTCATTTGATTGATCTGTGAAACCATTGACAATGTCCTTCTCCAGGGTCAGTTCTTCTCTCAATTGTGTGCTGAAGTCCAGCCACAAAATGAAAACATACCTGGGTGAGCTGGCATACAGAGTTCAACCCCATTAATTTAAGTGGGCTCATTGACTTTGATTAAACTGAAAGTACAGGCAGTGGATTGCTTGCTTTATATTGTCATCTGTGTTTAATTAATTTCCAGAAGTTTAAGCTATTTTCCTGCAATCTGCTGTCAAATAAATCCTCCTGAAGTCCTCATCTTTCTTCTTCCATGCTAAATTCAAAGTCAGCTTTTGTATCCTCTGCAAATCTCTTTCTCATTTCCCCTACATTTAAGTCCAAACCTATTAGAAAAAGCAAAGGACTAAGGACTGAGCTCTGTGGAACCCATCAATAACTGCTTTCCGGACATATTCATCATTCCTTCTCCTTTGCTCGCCACTGAGTCAGCCTAGTATCTAATTTGCCATGCTGCCTTGGATCCCACAAGCTGCAGCAGACCAGGACCCTGGTTTCTGCCTATCTTTTTGACTCAATGAGGCCCTGATTGTGCACCCCATTTAATTTATCGGGGTCTTGATTCCCACATAATGAGCCCTGCTCCTGTGCCAATGTGGTTTAAAGAAAGCTAATCACCACAGTGTAACATCTAAGAAAAGTGTATGAGGTATGAATAGAAATAACATGCAATTATGTAGAAAATCTGATAATCTTGCACTACCAAAATCCTATGGATAGCAGATTATTGAATTGTACAATCTAGGATACTGTTTCAAACAACTTTATTGACCAAACAAGTAAAAGAACATTTAAAAAAAATCAAAATATTCAGCAGTATAAGTGGAGAAAGAAATGGTTATAATTTTTGAGTCAACTCTTCAACAAAACTGCAAAGGTGTGAGGTGGTGGGGGAGGAGGAGGTAGAGAACAAAGGAGGGGTGTGTGATAGAGTGGAGATCAAATATGACCTGGTGATAGAGTTCTTTCAAACAACATAAGAACATAGAAGCAGGTGTGGGCCACCTGCCCCCTCAAAATGGTCCCACCATCCAGTATGATCACGACTGATCTCAGCTGGCTTCAATTTCTCTTCTCCATCATAACCCTCTATTCCTCAATCTTTCAAAAATTTTTCTATCTCAATCTGAAATATATCTAATAATCTCACCTCCGCTTCCTTCTGTGACAGAGAATTCCAGAGATTCAAGATTCAACTTATTGCCTGCTGTAAGGCTGACAGATTTGTCATTGGGCAGAAATCGCCTGAAGTGCCTCTTACAGTCAGAGAAAGAGAAGCAAAAGAGAGTCGTCCCCACCAAATCATTGAGTGTCCATAGATTCGCCTCCAGTGCTTCCACTGCCAACCTGCCACCCAGAGTCCAGTCCAAACCATTGGCAACTCAAGCTCCAGATCCGAACATCCAACATGGTCAGGGACCCTTTGGCACCCTCAGCACCTCCTTGCATCCTGGTTACGATACCTGGTACCCCTCTGGCCCGATCGAGCCAGTCTCCAGCAGTCCGTAGCCCAATATGATTCTCCCATCAGCAGTCTCCATCAGCCCGCAGCCTCCATGGGTTCCTCACCTTGAGTTGCCAGCAGCCAGCTGCAGAGCCCCCTCTCTAGACCACCTCTGTGATCACAGTCCTGTGGGTCGTCTCTTCAGCTTCTCCTTCTCAGATGGGGGGGGGGGGGGGGGGGCGGGGGAGTTGGTCTTCCCGTTTTCTGGTGCCCTGCTCCAGTCCTCTTGGAGAGACTTTTCCACATATCTCGGAACTATGTCTTGTTTGAAATTCTCTGAGCTAAAATTACACATGGGTGACCTTACACCAGCACTGGAAACATTGGATACATGAAAGAAATGCTAGTTGACTGAAATCAGTGTTGTGTTTTTATGTCTAATAAGATGGATGATGTTCTGCTGAATCTCTTCAGAATGGTTTTAGAGATTAACCATCTTACCTCCACCTCTTCCTCACTCTGCAACTTAAAAACACATTTCCTGTTGTGATCAGAGTTCAACGATCTGAAGCTTTAATATAGTTTCTCTCTCCAATGATGCTCCCTCATCAGTCGCACTTCTGAAATTAATTCAGAGTTTCAGCATCTGCAGCTTTTTAATTTTGTTGTAAAGCAATACGATTTCATATGTTTTTGTTTCATTCAATATCCAAGCTCCTGTGATTTTTTTTCCAATATTCAGGTGGAAATTTTGGAAACATTTTCAAAGTGGATAATATACTTAAACCATCTGCAATGTTGTAGTGGCAGCTCAAGAACTAAAATCTTGTAATTGTATTGCAAAATGATCCATGGAATTTGAAGGGAAACATCTTTCTTGTCACTTCATGCTGATTTCCACCTGGCTTCCCAATAGTTCGAAGAAAATAAGAATTTAATGACAAGGTAAATAAAATTTGCTTCCATGCTAGGCATCGGTGAGTCTCCGTGGGAAGCTAAAAGCTGCTAGTTTTACCAATATGAGTGTGTGTATATAAGTTTATACTGTTTACCATATATACTGTAAGTATGAGGTACAGATGCAAGAAAATTCTTACTTGCTTCAGCCAAACAGATACGTAAGATGCACAATAACATTAGTACAAAATAAAGGTCCACATCTCAATGATTGAGGTGAAATAAAAACTGGACAGCCTGAAGAGGGCGCACAAAATCAGTGAACCGGTGCGGACTCGAATGGCCAACATGGCCTGTTTCCGCTCCGTAAATGGTTATATTACGCCATGAGACAGAAAAAATAATTGAGTTTGTCGAGTACTCATCCAGATGTCTTCTCACTTTTTACTGTCCAACCTCTGTATCCCCATTGCCTTCTGAAAGGCAAAGCCTTTTGGCTCCATTTGAATGCCAGGCAATCCCCCTGTTTTGGAACCCAGTTTTCCCCAAATTATATCATTTGGTAACGTTTCCCAGGATAGTTTCAGACCCTAAAAGACTGCTACCTACCTTCTATAGCTGTAAGACACACCCTTTTTATGGGGTGTCAGCTGGCTCTAGACCACACAGCCTGGCTAATTGTGACTCCACCAAGTTTTACATCATAATATTTGATCACAGATAATTAGTATCTACATGACAGGATATTTGGCCATTAATTCAACAACAACTCTGTGCTCCACATATAACCATATAACCATTTACGGAGCGGAAACAGGCCATTTTGGCCTTTCGAGTCCGCACTGGTTCACTGATTTTGTGCGCCCTCTTCAGGCATTGGTCCCGGTAGATATTCATTCAATAACGATGAGCGGGTTAATTGGACTAAAAGTGAAATTTTATCAATTAGTAAAGATGATTATTCAATGTTTAGAAATATTACAAATTTGAAGTGGACGAAACAAATTAAATATTTGGGAATTAATGTTAATACTGACTACCAAAATTTATATTCACTTAATTATCTTCCTTTAATGAAGAAGATTAAGGCAGATTTAGTTAAATGGAAAGATTTACCTTTGGGTTTATTAGGAAGAATTAATACTATAAAAATAAATATTTTTCCTCGTATACAATATTTATTTCAATCAATTCCTTGTTGTTTACAAAAAAGATTTTTTAAGGATTTATATAAAGTAATTAGGGATTTTTTGTGGAAAGGAAAATTTCCTAGGGTGGCGTTGAAAAAATTGATGTGGGATTTTCAATTTGGAGGGTTACGGCTACCTAACTTTCAATTTTATTATGAAGCAGCTCAATTTAGATTTCTTAGCGCATTAATGGCCACACAAGATACGCCTAGTTGGGCACAGATTGAATTGGCAGTTATTTCTGAAATATTTTCGAATGAATTTTTATTTCAATGGAATAAAATTTTGTTACGAACTTATGATGTACCAATATTGAAACACTTAATGAATTTATGGACAAGTAAATTACATAAAATGGGATTGAAAAATAAGTGGTCGGGAAGATTACCATTATATAATAATCAACTTGTTCCTTTCACGGTATCTAATACTATTTTGAAACAATGGGAGGAGAAAGGAATACATAATTTATCTGACTGTTTTTTAGAAGGTCATTTTTGTGTTTTTGTAGAATTGCAAAAGAGATTTGATATAAGTGGTTATTCTATATTTGTGTATTATCAGTTAAGATCTTTTGTAACAGGTATGCGGTCGTCAAATGAATTTACTGTCTGAAACTGATTTTGAGAAATATGTGCTCTCATTTCCAAAAAAGGGTTATATATCAGGTTTGTATCGTATTTTGTTGGAAAGTGAAAGTAAAATAGATTGGGATAAAGATAAAATGAAATGGGAAAAAGATTTAAAGTTTAACAATAACTGAAGAAGATTGGTCTGGAATCTGCCGTAATAGTGTTCGAAAATTGATTAATGCTAGATTGGCGATGATTAATTATAGTTTTATACATCAATTATATTTAACACCAGAAAAATTTAAAAAAATTTGGTTTTAGTAAGTCAGATCTTTGTTTTCGTTGTGATCAGGTTTCTGGTACTTTTTTTACATGCTGTTTGGTTGTGTGATCGGTTACAACAATTTTGGAAAGGTATTCAATCTGTATTTAATAATCTATATAATCTTCATCTTGTATTAGATCCTGATATATTTTTATTAAGGAATATGCAACCGTTGATTGATTTAGAATTAGATAATTACCAGATCTCTTTTATTTACTTAGTGCTGGCAGTGGCCAAGAAATGTATAGCGATTACTTGGAAGAATAGAAATGTATTGTCTTTAGATAGGTGGTATTCAGAGATGAAGTTTTGTTTGGTTATGGAAAGAATATCTTTTTCTATACAAGATAAGATGTCTTTTTATGAGTTAAAGGGGACCCCATTTATTGATTATATACAATTTAAATAAGTTTGAATTAATCTTTTTTTTTCTTTAAAAAATTTTTTTTATTATATATTTTTTCTATATATATGTTTTCTTTTTTTTTAGTTTTTTTTAATTATTAGTTGTTTTTTTTCATTTAAGTTCTTTTTGTTTTTGTTTTTTTCATATATATTCTTATATAATAAAAAAAATTTGGATTAATAATTAATACTTAATTAATTTTTTTTGTTTTTTTATATATATATCGATCTTTTTTTTAAGATATATTTTGTTTTTTATTATACTAATAGTATTAATTCTTCGCTTTTTATCGTGGGGGTGGGGAGGGGGGTGTTTAGGGGTTAAAAATAGTTTTTTTTTAGTCTTAGTTTTTAGTTGTTAGGGGGAGATGCCGAGATTGGTATTGTATTAACTATGTTACTTTGTACTTGTATTACTTTATTTTGTATTTTTTCTTTTGTAACAGGTATGCGGTCGTCAAATGAATTTACTGTCTGAAACTGATTTTGAGAAATATGTGCTCTCATTTCCAAAAAAGGGTTATATATCAGGTTTGTATCGTATTTTGTTGGAAAGTGAAAGTAAAATAGATTGGGATAAAGATAAAATGAAATGGGAAAAAGATTTAAGTGAATTACTTACTTTCTTCATTTGTTAAAATTAATAAATAAAGTTTCGAAAAAAAAAATAACGATGAGCGAATTCAAAGCAGGTGGAATCAGTCGTAGAAATGTTTGTGTGCATAATAAAATTCTAATTAAGTGTAATATTAACAGAAGAGAATGACGAGGCAGTCACATAATAATGGCAGGGAAGTTTTAGGTGGGCTAAGGAGAATTAAGGTGGGCAAGTGAGAGAGAAAAAGTTACAAGGAGGGCAGTGCGGTTAGCACAATGCTGTTACAGTGCCAGCGACGGACCAGGGTTTGAATCCTGTGCTGTCTGGAAGGAGTTTGTACATTCTCCCTGTGTCTGTGCAGGTTTCCTCAGAGTGCACCGGTTTCCTCCGACGGTTCGCAACATTCCGGGGGGTTGTAGTTCAACTGGGTGTAATCAGCCTGCATGGGCTTGTGGGCCGAAAGGGCCTGTTAACATGCTGTATGTCTAAATTAAAAAATAATTTAAAAGAAAGAAATGGGGTGGGGGGGATTGAATTACATTGAGAATCGGCATAGATCAATGGTCGGTTGACCTCATTCCATGTTGTGAGAATTATGGAAGATAATTCTCAGAATGGGCATTATCACCATGTCCTGTCAGTCAGAATTCCCCATGGTTATACACAATGTGAAATCTGCTGTAGTTGCTACCTTGTTTGTATCTTCAATATTAATAAGTTGGCTTTTAGTGCATGCAAATGTAGTCTAATTTGACACACCTGAATCCATTTGCATTTCAGAACTTTTTTCATCACCTAGGAAATCTTGACACAGGGATTAATACATGTCGTGATAGCTGGATCGCAGCTTATAGGGAATTGAAATAGAAGTTGATTGCCATATATTTGGCACTAATTCCAACCATAGAACATTACAGCACAGAAACAGGCCCTTCTCATCTGTACAGAAGTATTATTCTGCCTAGTCCCACTGACCTGCATCCAGTCCTTATCCTTCCTTATCCCTCACAACCATGTACCTGTCCACATTTTTCTTCAATGGTAAAATTAAGCCTGTATTCATTCACCACTTCAGCTACCAGCTCATTCCACACTCCCACTGCTCCCTGTGTGAAGATGTTCCCCTAAACTTCTCCTCTTTCACACCTACCCATGTCCTTCGGATTGTACCTCACCTAACTTCAGTGGAAAAAGCCTACTTGCATTTAATCTATATACGTTTACATACTTCTATCAAATCTCCCTTCATTCCTTTACGCTCCAGGGAATAAAGTTGTAATCTGTTTAACCTTTCCCTGTACCTCAGTTCCGGCAACATCCTACTAAATCTTCTCTGCATTCTTATTGATATCCTTCCTGTCGTTAGGTTACCAAAACTGCACACAATACTCCAAAATTTGGCCTTACTAACGTTTTGTACAACTCCACCATAACATCTCTCACTCAATGCTTTAATTTATGAAGGTCAATATGCCATCAGCTCTTTTATGATCCTTTCACTTTTTATCCCTACCACAAAGTCACAGATGTCTGCTTGGATGGCAGTGAGATTATGCACCTTGAACTATAAGCAAATTGTACAAGGAATTCAATAATTTAAAATGTAGTCTCTAGCAGTAAAGTTGATCTCCTTCAGGAGGACAAATGCAGAACGAAAGATAGAGCCGACAGGAGCCAAAATGGTCAGCTGACACAACACAAATAATGCAATTTTTTTTTCTAAAAAGAAAACAAAACTGCATAAAATATTGGAAGAATGGCATTAAATATCACAGTGTTAATCTAGATCGAAAAATACTAACAACGACCACCCACACAATTATTATTCATATTTCAAGCTTAACAGCAAGTACTGACATGGCCTATTTAACAGTAGCTGACATAATAGCTATTTGCATTCATGCCTCTGCTATCATTCATAAATACACAGACTAATGATTATACTCGCAGCCAACGGCTGATCACATTCCTTCAAGATTCAAGATTCATTTATTGTCATGTACGAATATACAAAATCGAACATACACAAAATTCTTCAACCTTTACCTATCGTAACCTTTACCTATCAAAAATGCATCACTAGCATTGCTCAGCACCCTCAACATTAAAAGAAAGAGAAGTAGAAGAGATCCCCTCAGAGACACTGAGTGTCAGTGGACTCACCTCCAGCGTTCCTGTAATCTCTGCGGGTGCACGGCCTCCGTTTGATCCATTAGTCAACCTGAGCTCCCAGATGTGATCCTTCAATACAATCAGGAAGTTTTCAGTGCCTGAGGCCCCTTCAGGAGCCCTTCTCGAATCCTGGTCCCTAAACTTGGTTACCACAAGCTAGCCTCCAGCAGCCTGTGTGGGATCTTCAGACCCTCTTCTGGTGTGCTGCCTCAGTTACCTTTCCTGTCGGATTGTCTTCCAATGGGAGATGTCCTCCTGTTCTGGTGCCCTGCAACTGATTATCTTTTGGAGTCTTCAACCTCTCATTGTCAGCTGCCGACCATGGGCACGGATCTCCGCACTTTCCAAGATGTTTTTTTAAAAAAAATCAATAACCTCTTTAACAAGCTGTTTAAAGCATGTAGAGGGCTGTCAGCTTTATGTCAGCTTTCAGTAGGGCCCTCCTCCACTCCCCAATCTCTCAGGTCCACATGAATGTTGCTGTACCTTTGTTGAGTAGCAACGCGACAACAAGACGTTCAAGCCCCTGGTTACATTGCCAACTAATGATTAGCTCCATGCATTAATGATTCCCATAAGTGTACAAATGAAGTGTTCACTTGTAAATCAGAGGTGCCATAAATTAAATAACTAGCTTCTGCAGGAGAGGTAACCCGAGAGCTGGCTACCAGTGTAGCCCTGACTGTTGTCATGTCAAATCTGTTACATTGTGATGGGACGAAGGAAGAAATAATTTAAAATGTAATATAACGAGACTTTCCACTGACAAATATTAATTCGAAAGCTGCAGAAGCCTATGAGATTCAGCAATCATTAATCAATCAAGAAGAATATAAATGCTGACCTCCTGACAATAAAGCCTCACATTCACTCCTTGGAAAACACTGGAGCATCTTTCAGCGAAGGCAGATGCTAGTGATGAAATTCACTCCTCGACCTAATATACCAGAATGACCTTTGGTCATCTGAGGGAAAGAGAGTTGAAGGATTAAGTCTTCAAAACTGGCAAAAAGCTCATGGTCTCTTGGCACCAGCTATCCCTCCAATGCTGTTCACTAAGGAGACACGGAAAACTTATAGAAAGCACTTCACATTTTACACAATAAAAGGAGGCCATGTAATTTACCAGACCCATGCCAACCCTCAAGGAAATTCCAATTCACCATTTATTTCCCTAACACAATGTTCTCTGATCTATGAACCAACACATCCTTTGGATGTGGAGAAAGTCCATCAACAGTGGAGTTGAGGATTGATCCTGAGTCACTGGACCTTTGACGCTGAACCATTGCCTCACCTCAAAATCCTGAAGCAAAACCACTAATAACAGGCCTTGCATGAAAAGCAGCTGTGAGCATTTTCTCCCAAGCATGAATTATGTCAGTCAATTCCAATAGTTGACCTTTATCATTTACCTGTTTTGCACTAGACTTATAAAAGATGTAGTTTATTTTAAGTTTTCTCACAATAAGAGATAACCAGAAGTTCAGCAGAAAAATATTATGGATTTTCAAAGCCCCTTTGAAAAAATGTAATACAGAAAATAGAACATTACACAGAGTGCAGGGTCTTTGGCGCACAATGTATGGACATGTACACCAAAAAAAAAGGTAATTAAAAAAGTATCCAGTGATGGCTGTGAGCACCTTGAATCTTTCTGTGCAGATATTGTGGAAAGATTGATTTTTTTTGGCCTAATTGCAGAGAGGGTGGAGGTTAAATATAAGGATGTTTTATTACAGTTTTATAGCGTGTAGTGAAGTTTGACCTGAAACAATGCACAAAGTTTTGGTCCCTTTACCTTAAAAAAAGTAGCAACGTTGAAGGCAGGTCAAAGGACATTCATAGGGCTAATTCCTGGGATGAGAGGGTTCCCCAAACAAGAAAGACTAAATAGTTTGACCAATATTACAGTAAAATCCCCATAATCTAGAATTCGAACAACCGGGCAGCTTCAAGCAACCGGCAAAAAAATTGTGGAAAATAAATAAATTTTAAAATTATGAAAGTTTAAAACTGCCCCCCCCCCCCCACCCCACTTGTGGTTACTTCGTCAATCCACACAACAGGCAATCTCAAGAAACTGGCAAATTCACTTATCCAGCATCTATAAGTCCACATAGGTGTTGGATACTGGGGGTTTTATTCTTCTTGGAAGATAAAAGAATGATCAGTGAATTTATTAAAACATATCTGATGAGGTATGACAGGGTAGATGTTGATATGTTTTCTTTGGGAGAATCTTGAATGAGGAAATATAGTTACAAGATCAAAGGTGCATAGTTTTTTTGAAGAAGATGTTGCCAGAATCAGACAGCTTGAGGGATAAGAAGGGACTGGATGGGCTAGGACAGTTTTCCTCAGTTTATTGGAGGTTGAGGGGTGAATATAAAATCATGAGAGGTATACAAAGGTGAATGGCCACAGTATTGGCCGCAGGTTTGAGGAGTCTAAAACTAGAGGGCAGAGGTTTAAGGAAAGAGAGGATGGTCTAAAAGGGGGGCCAAAGGGACCACATTTTCATACAAGAATGTGGAACGAGCTTCCAGAGGAAGTGGTAGGTATTTGTAAAATTACATTTAGACAGATACTTGGATCAGAAAGGTTTAAAGATATATGGGCCAGATGCAGGAAAATGGTACCAGTTCAGACTAGCACTTTGAAAGGCATGGGCAAGTTGGTCAGATGATCCTGGTTCTGTGCTGTATGTCTGTCTGAGAGGGAGGTACTGTACATCTGTGGAATCCTCTAGCACAGAGAGTTGTGAGGCGAGATCATTAGAAGTATTAAAGTTTGGGGTATTGAAAGTTATTGGTTCTGGCATAGAAGAGACAATTGTAGACCGGTCATGATTGTACCTGTACTGAAATAGCAGGATTTGAAGGTGACCTCTTAATGTTTTCTGCATATTTGTTGTCGGCACACAGAAGCCCAGTGAAATAGGCAGAAAGCGCTCACCACTCACCTCCCCATCTCCACCCACCTGTGGCACAGTTCACGGATCCTCATCCACTATTTCAGAACTCACAGAGCTTGAGTGGAAGAAAGTTATCCCAAACCTGAGAGCTGCTCTAAAAAAGCAGGCCTGCAGACACCACTGTATAAACATGTGATATGATTTATCAATGTGAACGATATGTTTCAGAAAGATATTGATTTTTTGCAATTGATTTGCAGGATGTTAGTGAAAGGCAAGCATTTGTGGCCCATCTGGAACTGTCCCTGAGGGAACAATGGTTTGGTAGAAGAATGTATTGCCTGTTAAGATCCTTATGAAATCCTAACAGCAGTAAGAGAAAATTGTATAGAAACATATTATTCTACATACACAATATACATTACTGAATAGTAGAATTAAGTAAACCTGTTGAATGTCTCTGCACAAATGTCTGTTGTAAAGACCTTCTGCTCAGCAGAGATAGAGTACCGAATGGTGAAATTCTACCTGCCGAGGAAATTCTTGGACATGATGATTGCTGCAGTTTACATTCTGCCGTCAGCTACTAGCTATTTAAATCAAGCTAACCTGAAAATGGTCTTACCATTGTTTCAACAGCACGTCAACTTTGTCACTGGAGGAGAGAACACCCTGGATCAGGTGTACACCAACACCCCTGCTGTGTACAAGGCTGCCCCTCATCCTCACATTTCACATATCTTTCCTGTTAGGGTGGAGGTGGGGGTGGGGGGGGGGGGTGGTGAACACACAGCAATGCTGCAAGACTGCTTTGAGACCATGGATTGGTGCTGTTTCAGGGAGGCAGCCACCTACAATGGACATGTAAACATGTAGTATACAAGCTCATTGACTGGCTACAGCAGCAAGTGCAGTAAGGATGTCACCAAGATTAAATGCTTCAGAACCAACACTAACCAGAAACCATGGTTGAATGCAGAGGTCCAGGCACTTCTCAGAGCTCGTGATGCTGCCTTCAGGACAGGGGACAAGATAGCACTAATATGTTTCCCCATATCCAAAATTCAGTTAACCGAAAAGTTCAATTATCCAAAAAAGTTTTCACCGGCGACATGATGTTAGAAGTTTTTAAAAAAATTCAATTGAAGTGCTCATGTTGGGCTCTGAATCCATTTTGAATCCAATAGCGCTCTCGTCTATTGTACAATGGAAAAAATAATTTCTAGTGTTTGTTGCTGCATTTATCTTATTTTGTTAACAGAGATCACATTGTGTTTAGGTAAGGATTAAACATATTTCATGCTTGGAAAGTGTAATGGAGGATTAAAACCATGTACCCAGATGCTTTTTGCTTATGTGGAACTGACGACACTGGGTCCACACGCAGGTCACCTTACTTTCAGAACTAGCAGATGTAATTAAACTCAGCCATGGGGACTTATCTGAAGATACACTTTGAAATGGAATTCCACTGTGAGGCCCAGGGAAAGCAGTTGTCAAATGCAACACTCTGAAATTGACGAATTGGTCACAACCTGTCTTGCTCGAGAAGTTTTAATAAGTCTTTGTATCTATGAGATAAACCAGGAAATCATAACATCCTGGTTCCATAATAATTAATCTTCTAAATTGTAGAATGTAATGTTCAGTTTTGATTTTGACTGACAAATATTAGAAGGAGTAGGCGCATGATTAATTGTTTTTGGGGTATATAAGCCTGTGGTCCTGCTGCTGAAGTTTAGACTCTCCGAGGGGTGGGAACACCCCTTGTCAAGAAGGAAGAACAGCCAGAGTCCGAGCAACGTCCCGGTCGGGGGAGGTGGAGAAGCTGCTACCAGCGCCCTGACAACCTACTCCAAGTGTGCAGTCGTTGCCTCGCTTCGGCAGTTGGGACCAGTCCAGGCGTTGATAAGTATAGTTGGGAAGGGCTTGCATATTGTAGTGTGAAATCAGCTTTTGAATTAGTAATAAACATTTGTATAAACTGAACTGCTCTCGGCGTGTGTGTCTATTTTCTTTCGGTAGCTCAAACACTGTGACCAATCTAAAACGAACAAAATGAGAGGTATAAGTTTACCCAGGACAGAAAGCCTTCCATTGTTATTTTGTTGTTGTTTAACCGCAGGTACAAGTAATCCCTGCTGATGCTACTGGGCTGATTAAAGCCATTATTCGGTTATCCAAAAAATCCAGTTAACTGAGAAGCTTTCTGGACATGGGGAAACGAACTGTATCAGCCAGGGCTAAACCCTCCAGTGCAATCCAGAAGGCAAAGTATGGGCACCCACATCGGATCCAAACAGGATCCACGCTGTGTGAAACTGGAGACACAAGGCACATGTGGCAAGAGATAAAGACTATAGCAGATCACAAGCCAATCTTGTAAGTTAGAGACAATGACAGACAGTCTGAACATCTTCTATGCACAGTTTGAAGTGAAGAACAGGATGACACTGAAGAAAGCTCCGTCCCCCCTGACGAACGAGCCCTCTGCATAGCCGCAGCCAAGGTGAGTATCTCAATGTGGAAATATTGAAAGACTGGGAAGATTACCAGAGACTCAAAATAAGGAAAGAAAACAGATTCATTTTGGATTGAATGGGAACAGTGGGTAGGGAGGATTGATGTGGGTGTGGGAAAAATAGTACAGTCGGGTGAAGAAGCCATTCAGCTCTCACATTCTGATAGGCAGTGATGTTTGAAAATGTGACATGCTGACTCTCAAAGCTGCTGAAATATAATGGCACACAGGAGATTTTCACAAGCTGAAATGATAGATTGCAGAGGCAGTGTAAATGTCAGGCAAGCATGGAAATAAATTAAAAGCAGAATTGGCTAGCAATAGCCCAATAAAGATAAAAGCTACCAACAGGAATGAATAAGTCTGTAGTATTAAAAATGTACTGAATGGTGAGGGAACATTAGAACATAATAATGTGATTAGTATTATATTGAGTCATTTTGTTATACTTTTGTCTGAGCTTTATGAAATCCCATGAGGAAGTTTGAAGCTATGTTACCAATAACTGAATTTTTATCTGCCTTGTGCTCTCCAGCTTCAAGATTTATATATCAAGGATAACACCTATCTCTCTTCAAAGGGTAACAAGACAACTGTCCGTTATTGATAAGACGTTTTATTGAAATCTTTTATCAATGATCTATATCATTCACAGTTGTGGGTATGTCTGAAATAGAATGTGCTTTCTTTTGCAGACACTTCTTTTGCAGAGAGGAATTAAAAGAAGATGATCTGATTCATCGCTCTCAGCTGATACTCTGAATAAATGCTGGGATATTGCACACCCCTTATACGTCATATGAATTAAAATTAATATAAAGGAAATTAAACATGATCATATTATCAAATCAATATACATATAATTTTTAAGTAAAAGATTGGGTAAGACTATCTCAGGACATTGTGGGTAAGGTTTGAGGTGTTGGACTAGAGGGGTGCAGAGGAGCCAGGATTTTGCCTTGAATAGAGCATTTTAGTTATGAAGGGAGACCAGAGAGGCTCTGTCTGCTTTTGCAGGAGAGGGTTGCGTTGGAGCATGTCTGAGGTATGTAAGAATTTTAAGGGGTATTGATAAAGTAGATTGCAAGAATCTTTTCCACATATCAGAGGTGAATCAAACTAGAGGACATCGTTTTAGGATAAGGGAGAAGAGATTTAGAGAAGATCTAAGGAGAACCTTTATCACTAGAGGGCAGTGAGCACTACTGAAGAGAGTGGTGGAAGCAGAGTCAGCCCTGAAGGGGTGTCTATGGCCAAGTGCTGGAAGATGGGATTGATGCAGATGGGTGGCCATTGGCCAGCATGCATGTGATGGGATTATTGAACTGTTTCCATGCTTTATGACTATGACTTTAGAGCTAATTTGTGTCTTATTTTTCACCTCTGTATCAGTGTTTCTGCCGGACTTTCCACGCTATTTTTGTGAGGGCACTGAAATGCAGCACAAGATAGCAAGGTATCTTCCATGATGTTGGCAGCCCTTACATGGCATTGACGACTTCACTGGAGTGAAACAAGGCACCTTTCATTCACATCACACTTTTTAGATGGGATATTGGTCATTTGAACCTACTGCAGATTAAATCAACCCAAATGCAGCAGTCCTGGATTGAAATAAGTGGGAAGATACATATCAGTAAACAAGGAGAGGTTTGATAGAGGTTTACAAAATTATGAGGAATATAGACAGCGTAAATGCGAATAGGCTATTCCCACTTAGATTAGGAGAGGTAAATACGAGAGGACGTGGCTAAAGGGAGAAAGATTTAGGGGGAACATTAGGGAGAACTTCTTCACTCAGAGAGTGGTGGGAGTGTGGAATGAGCTGCCGTCGGATGTGGTGGGTGCAGACTTAATCTTGAATTTTTAGAATAAATTGGATAGATACATGGATGAAGAGGTCTGGATGGTTATGAAATGGCAGGTTATTGAGACTAGCTGAAAAATGGTCAGCACAGACAAGAAGGGCCAAATGGCCTGTTTTGTGCTGTACCATTCTATAATTATTTGATTTAATTGTCAATTTATAATTTTAGGCATGACACCTGAGCTAAGGAATACACTGTGCTCAAAGCCTTTCTATGGATGCAGCCAGTGAAATTCACTGGGAGAGTACTTAGCTTACATAGCAATGTACCATACCAATAAGCTCAGAGTCAGCCTCCCAGTAAGGGGAATGTATACAATTAATGGCAAGGCTATTAAAGGCATTGATATGCAGAGGGATCTTAGGGACAAGGCCCATAACTCTTTGAAGGTGGTCATGCAAGAAGATAGAACATAAAACATTATAGTAGAGGCCCTATGGCCCTTAATGTTGTGCCAACCCATATATTTCTACCAAAAAAAACTAAACCCTACCTACCTCGTAACCCTCTATTTTTCTTTCCTCCATGTGGCTGTCTAAGAGTCTGTTAAATGCCCCTAATATTTCCACCACCATCTCTGGCAAGCCATTTTCGGCACCCCCACAACTCTATGTGTAAAAAACGTACCCCTGATGTCTCTCCTAAACTTTCCTCCTTTCACTTGGTACAAATGTCCCCTGCTGTTTGCTATTCCTGCCCTGAGGGAAAAAAAGGGCTGGCTGTTCACTTTATCTATGCCTCTCAGAATTTTGTACTCTATTAAGACTTTTCTCATACTTCTTCACTCAAAGAGAAAAGTCCCAGCTCTGCTAACTTTGCTCATAAGACTTATTTTCCAATCCAGGCAACATCCTGGTAAATCATCTCTGCACCGTCTTCATCGCTTCCACATCCTTCCTATAATGAGGTGACCAGAACTGAACACAATACTCTGTGTGGTCTCACCAGAGACTTGTAGAGTTGCAACATGACCTTGTGACTCCTAAACTCAGTCCCCTATTAATGAGCCCAGCATTCCAGAGGTTTTCTTTGCTATCCTATCAATCTGTGTGACAACCTTGAGAGAGATGTGTGGATTTGAACCCCAAGGTCCCTCTGTTCCTCCACACTTTTAAATATCCAACAATTAACCTTGTATTCAGCCCTCTGGTTTGAACTTCCAAAATGTATCACCTCACACTTATCTGGATTGAACTCCATTTGCTACTTTTCCACCCAACTCTGCATTTTGTCCATATCCTATTGTAATCTACGACAACCTTCAGCACTAACCATAACTCTTCCAGTCTATATCTTTTTTAAACAAGGGGACCACATTTGCTATTCTCCAATCCTCTGGCTCCTCCCCTGTGGCCAAGGAGGAGTTAAAGATCATAGTCAATGGCCAATATCATAGTCAATGTCTCTTCCCTCCCTTCCCACAGCAACCTGGGATATATTGTGTCCAGCCCTTGGAAACATATCAATCTTAATGTTTTTAAGAAGATCCAACGCTTCCTCTTCCTTAATCTCAACGTTGACAAGCACACAAGCCTGTTCTATTCCGACTCACCCCGATCAAAGATCTTTTTTCTTGTGAATACTGAATCAAAGTATTCACTTAGGACCTCTCCAACCTCCTCCTCTTCCAGGGGCATGTTGCCTCCTTTATTCTTAAGTGGCCCCATCTTCATTCTCATCATTCTTCTGTACTTAAAATGCCTTGGGGTTCCCCTTAATCCTACATGCCACGGCCTTCTCATACCCCTTTCGAGCTCTCCTAAGTCCTTTCTTAAGCTCCTTCCTGGCTATCATATACTTCTCATGAGCCCTTCCTATTTCCTGCATTCTAAATCTAATGTATGCTTCCTTCTTTCTCATAACTAATGTCTTGCCTGCTTTGTCAACTACAGTTCCCTTTTCCTAACATTGGTTTCCTGTTTCAGAGGGAAAAACCGATCCTGAACCTGGTGCAGGTGGTACCTGAACATCCTCCACATTATTTCTGTGCTTTCTCCCGTGAACATCTGTCACCAATTTACTCTCCCTAGATCCTGCCTCATCCTATCATAATTAGCCTTTCCCCAATTGAACACTTTCCCATTTTGTCTGCCTTTATCCTTGTCCATTGCTATACTAAAACTCAGGGAATGGTGGTCACTGTCACCAAAATGCCCTCCCACCAAGAAATCTGCCACCTGACCAGGTTCATAACCCAGTACTAGATCCAGTATGACCCCTTTTCTAATCGGCTGTTCTTCTACTGTGTCCAGAATCCTTCTTGAACCCACCTGACAAATTTTGCCCCATCTATCCCTCTTTCAGCCAGGAGGTGCCAGTCAGATAGGATAGTAATGAAGGTGTTTGGCATGCTTGGCTTCATTGTGCAGAGCCTTGAGTATAAAAGTAAAGGGGTCATGTTGCAGCTAAAGTTTTGATTTGACTACACATGCAATACTGAGTACAATTCTAGTCTCCCCATGATGAGAAAGATGTGGAGACTTTGGAAAGGATGCAAAAGAGGTATACCATGATGGGTGAGAGGGTATGAGTTATGGGAAGGTATTAGAATAAACTTGACCTGTTTTTTCTGGAGTACTGGAGGCTGAAGACAGACATGATAGAAGTTCATTAAGTCATGAGAGGTGAATAGACAAAATCTTTTCCACCAGAGTACATGCATTGAAGGAAAAGGGTGGAAGTTTAATGGCTATGCACAGGTAAATATACACAGAGAGTGGTAGGTGCCTGGAATAGACAGCATGAGTTGTGTTGGAAGCATATACAAAAGTAGCATTTCAAAAAAAGCTTCTCAATAGACACTGAATATGTAGAGTATGGAGGGATATTTCTATCAAGAGCAAACAGCAGAATTTTAGCTTGATTTGGATGGCACCGTTTATGTAGCAGTTAGTGCAATGCCAGAGATCAGATCTGAACCAGGATTTGAAT
Organism: Narcine bancroftii; assembly: GCF_036971445.1. Classification (NCBI taxonomy): domain Eukaryota; kingdom Metazoa; phylum Chordata; class Chondrichthyes; order Torpediniformes; family Narcinidae; genus Narcine; species Narcine bancroftii. The sequence goes on from NC_091478.1 coordinate 9,761,450, forward strand.
CCTGCGCTGTCTGTAAGGAGTTGGTATGTTCTCCCCGTGTCAGCATGGGTTTCATCTGGGGCTCCAGTTTCCTCCCACCATTCAAAATGTACCAGGAGTGTAGGTTAATGGGGTGTAAATTGGGCAGCACGGACTCATGGGCTGAAATGGCTTGTTACTGTGCTGTATGTCTAAAAATAATTTTAAATTAAATTTAAAATTTAAATTTTAAAATATTATAAATTTGGAGATCATGTTTGGCACAGATATGTGGGCAGAAGGGCCTGTTCCTGTGCTGTACTTTTCTATGTTGTATGTTCTATTTACTTGATCTAAGGATTGTTTGCTGCCAATCTCTGTTAAAGGGTGAAGATTTTACCTTATTGACTTGCATTCTTCTATATGTTGTTCAGTTCAGCTTTCCAAGCTCTTTAAACCATCAATAGTTTGACTCATAAAACCATATGCTTTTTCTGTGCAATGCCATCAGGCATTTTAGAATAATTCAGCTCTGCATCCTGATTAGAAATCACCTTTGGAGACTGTAGTAATTTGGAGGCAGCTGTTTGTCTAAGTAATCAATTGTCCTACATTCGAGTTGGGTTTTGAAAGCAATTTTTTTTGGCAATCTGACAAGCCAATTTCAACATTTTCTCCATCTTTACCAAGTTTGAGTAATCTCAATCAAATGGAGATTTTTTTATGCATCTGAATTGGCCCAGCTGTACATTGTGAATGTTATTTGGTTCAGCTGTGCAATGTGAATCTCATTTGCTGACCAACTTTCTTTGTAAGGCACTGTATTTCGAAGATCTGGGTTATGATTCATGTTTCATGAATGGCGAACAGAATTGTGATGGAAACAATATATTTTCGGTTAGGTAAGGGGTTTGAGTTTTTCTCCTTTTCTATTTTCTTCTCTTTTTTTGTGTTATTAAAGGGTTTTTACAAAAAAAAATATATCATTTAGAATATGAATTATGCATATGATTTGCAATTCATGTATGTTTTTGTCATACTGGATGCCTTATTAAGTTTGTGTAACTATCCACATCATCTTATTGAATTGCATTTTTTCTGTATCTTTTTATTAAAATAAATAAAAGTATTTTAAAAAGAGTATATATTCTACAGCCTTTGCATTTGAAAGCAATCTGTTTAATTGTTACAGCATTCGTGTCAAACGTGCGTTAACTGTCAAAATCTGAGGGAATGCAAATTAGGATGAAACTTAAAAATCCATCAAGGTAATACAAAGATAAGAAATAGAAGAGAACATCAAATTAAAAAATAGAAAGTTCTGGGTGATTATAGATGAGAATTGATGATGTGTGATTTGTTATCCTTCATAAGAAGTTACATAGGAAGTATCCAATATATTTGGATACTTGTGGTCACTGAACTCCACTCACTGTTGACAAGATCAGAAAAAAGTACATGACAAACTTGTTCCCATGCAGATAACATTTGTTTGGAATAGTTTTTAAACTAACCTTTCATAGTACAATCACACATGTCAAATCTTATACCTAATAACTGCTCACTTATGGATATTTTAAACTAATTTTTACCATTTTAAAATTACATCCAAGAGTAATGTAGAGTATAGCCAAATATCATTGACTTGTATAATTAAAACATGTAGGATATATTAATATAATATTAAAAACGAAGGACTCATTTCTGTTGAAATAATTTTGAATTGAAATCTTGGTTAAAAAAAAGAAAGAATTATTGACATTTTAAATAAGGTAGCAAAGCAACGAAGCCAGAAGTACAAACAGGCCTCAATGAAACATTTCAGACAGGTATCTGGAATATTTCAGTTTATCATTGTCTAAGATGCAAAATTTGTGCAATCAATTCATAACTGCACGTTTCTGATCTGCCAAATAGTTTAAGATGATTGTAGAAGAAAAGTAAAAGAGAAATGCTGGTAATTATCACGTTAAACAAGTCATCACTTCATGGTAGGTCATAAGTATTTGATTTAAGTATTGGATAAAATGTTCTTTAAATTATTTCTGAATTTCTGAATCCAGATGCAATGAGGAGTCATTGGTATCATGAATCGTGACATCTTTGGAAAGATTTTAAAGGGGTTAAGCTGCTTTAAAATAGAATAGAGATGGCTTTAATATAAAATTCTCCGGTTTCTTCTGGGCCACTCCCCGTTCTCTCTCTCTCCCTCTTCCCCATCCCTCTGTCTCTTTTCTTCCTGCTCTCCACCCCCTTTCCTTTCCATTCACAGAGCTATCCCTGTCTCCTCCTGTTTTCTCGTGCCCTCCGTCCCTTATCCACATGTTACCTGTAACCTGTGCTCTTACCCATGCCCCTCCCCCCATTTTATTCAGATTTTTCTCATACCTTGATGAAGGACCAAAGCCCTTTATCTTTACCTTTGCTATATGAAGTACACTGTTTGACCTTCTGTTTCTCCAGCATTTTTTAAGCAATAGAGATCTACTGTAGGTTTGATTTTTGTTAGTTAAAATGTTGTAGTGTTGATCAGACCGTCCATTCCACAACATTGAATCAAATTGTGTTAGTGACATCTACAAGTGTTCTCAAGTGGACAGGAGCTGGACCTTAGGCGTTGGCAAACAATTTAATGGAGGGAAGAATTAATTTTCAGTTGCAAGTGTGTTAAGGAACATCTGTTGGTCAGTGGATGCACTCACGCCTCCGAGTTGGAAGTTTATCAGCAAGAAATCGACCACTCTTCATCAGCACTAACCATGTTTTCTAGTTGGATTAGCATATTGTATTTTCCCTCTGCAATCATTTCACTGAGAATCTGGCAGCTTTCATCGATTGGTCCGTAAATAAACCTTTGTGCTGTGTGGCACAAAATGACTGTGCTGTGGAAAAGAATGTCCAGGCCACAATTTTTCAGATATTAATTTGTGAATCATCTGCCTACTCCTGAAAAGTGTAAGTGATTTGATTTCTTCATCTTTATTTTTTCTCTTTCAAAGGGCATTCCCAAAATAGAATTCTAATTGTAAATTTGTTGCTATTTATTGAAGCTTCCTGTGTGAAAATCGGCTGCTGTGCATCCTATATCACAACAGTGAGTCTAGTTCAACAATGCTCAATGAGCTGTAAAGCAGTTTGGGGTCTTCTGAGGTTGTGAGAGGTGTAATATAAATGCAAATTCTTTCCGGCTATAAAATATCAGCTCCTGGCCTCCTGAAACCCATCTGATTTACCAAACATTACATTTGGAATTTTTAAAATACTGTCTTTTGCATTGGGATATTTCACATAAGTAAATCACTGAATCAGAAATATATATATATATATAGATAGACGGAGAGATAGAGATGGAGAAAGAGTGAGAGAGCACAACAACCTGTTGTTTGACTGTACTGAAGTGGCATCCAACTCAGAGGACCTGACCAACATCAATGCACTCACTCCGGAAAACATGTGAGGATTGGCCATCTGAGATCGGATAATAACAGTATCGTCAAAGAATCAAAGTAACTGGGGCAATTTGTTTGATATGGCTCTGAACTCTTAATTATTTAAATAAAATTCTTTTAGGCATCCATTAAATCAGCTCCTCAAATTTTCCCAGATATTAAAATCCTTTTCCTAGTAACTTCAGAAGGGGCTGAGACCCAGCTTAGTATACCTCCTGGTCAGTTTTAGATACTCATTTTGGTATTGCGATAACAAATCTCTGATGCCTGCAAGAGCAATACTACAAGGCATCTGCCTGTGAATATAATAAATAGTAATATATAATTGTCCTGAATGAATGCACAGTGGAAATCTATAAGGTTTTGGATGGTTTTAATGACATTAAATGGACAAACAGAAGAATTACAAATTCTTTGCAAAGGAACAGGCCATTCAGACTATCCAAGTCATTTGCCATTTAATTACTTCCCAGTTGATCTTAATGTTAATTCTAACAACCTTTGTTCCACAACTGTTAATAAATATTGACAGAGTCACAGAGTTTGAAAACAGGTCCTTTTCACACCAATCATTAAACACCTACTACACGAATCCCCTCATTTCTCCTCAGATTCTACCACTCACCTACGCTATGGATCAATTTACAATGGGCTAAATAGTAAAACTTGAAGGTCCGCAGACACCACGATTGAATTAAAAATACAATGCAGGGAAAAAAAACTCAGCAGGTCAAGCAATGTACTTTATATAAAAGATGAAGATGCATAACCAACGTTATGGGCTCGAGCCCTTCATCAGAAACATGCCAATCTGCTTGTCCTTGGAAACTAAGGACTGTACCCAAAAGGAACCTACCTGGTCACAGAAAGAGCATGCAAACTCCACCCAGATGACACTGAAGGTCAGGATTGAATTCAGATCACTGGTGATTCCGTTTAACAACCTACCTACACAGATTCACCAAAAACAATTATACCAGTTACGTCAGCGTTACCTAATTAAAATCTAGCTTTAAAAAAGATACAGCTCTGATGTTTGTTATGTGTGTTCATGCCTCTACCTTCTCAACTTAGTCACTGAACGATCTCATTCCTCAGCAAACTCTTGAACATAAGCTGGCAGGAAAAATACATGTCAACTATTTCTTAATTAATTCCTGCCTACTGTGATGGAGCAGCACCATATTTTTTTTACAAAGAAGTGAAAAAACTTAACTGTCAAGAAGATTAATTGTATCCTGCAATCACATAAGGAAACTTGCATTTCACCATCTTGTTAATCTTTTGAATGTTAACCCTTTAAAACAACCCTTTAAAACTCCCCCCTACCCTAGTGTGAAGTGCAGGCTTCAAAAGAATGGGATTACTTCCTCTAGTTCTCTAGGTGAGTAAAAGCAAAATCTTGTCAGTAAGATCTAAGGGCCAATAGAGGAAAGCACAGTAAAGCAGAACCTGAACATTATCGGACATCTCCAGTATATGGCTAGTTAAATTACAAATAGATTGGGTTCTTGGTCAAGGAAATAATTATATTCAATATTTTAGAGAAAGTGAAGGGATGCTGGAAAGAAATTAGACAAGAACATAAGGATGTAGCATAAAAAGCAGTTCCAGTTGTATTATCATACCACTGCCACTCTCAAATCTAATTTTATTCATTTTATCCTGTTGATTAAATTCTTGAACTATATTCATATTTTGTTAATGGCAATCTACTCTTAAAGTTGAACACTCCAGGATTTAAGTAATATTAGCCCTTTATCATATTTATTTTCTCTGCCTTTGTGTGCCAATGTTTGGTTAAACAAAAGCCTTCAGTTTTTGCTAACAGTATCATCGTGTAAATCACAGGCAACAATCACTCGTGAACTTATAGATATTTATTAAACAATTATTCATTGCTTCAGTTTAAAACCAATACAAAAGTGTGGATAATGGAATTTGCATTCTAATATTCAGTTCTAAATTTGCTATTTTCTTTCAACCTGCTGTTTGAACATTAGTTATCATTAGATTGTACACACATTCCATCTGCTCCTTTTAATTTTGCACTCATGCAATTTAAATTCTCTGGTAAATTAAATTTTCCAAGCAATAATTATTTTCATTTTATTGGTTTCTTTGTTTTGTCTAATTCACATAAATGAATCATCTGATTTTAATTTAAAACAAAGAATTTTAGAAGCAAATTTGTTCTTTCTAACAATGGACATTCCATAATTTATGAACATTGGAATTAGAATGTTTTGTTGTAATACTATTGCCCCTTTGGGGTACATGTCTGTGATTCACTAATCAATTTTCTGTTGCATCAAATAGCACGCCAATCTCTGCCCAAAGGAGTAGACTGCACAAAACATGCCCATAATGCATTTTGCTGAGCCCTTTCAATTTACAACACTGAACAAAATGTTTTCTAGGAAAAGCAACCCTTTCAAAATCAAAAAAATCACAGTATGAGCTTTCATTATTAATGTAATTTAGTAAAGTTAGCATCTAATGAAGAGGCAAGGAGAGCCCATCATCCTTTCCCCCCCCCCAACACTGCTAATCAAACTCTATTCTCATAAGCATCTGAAGTCACTCATCTTATTTTCTGTGACTCTTATCAAGTAGGAGATGAAGTATGAGGAGGCAAAGTGTGAAGCACTAATGAGGAATAGGGAACTGTAGCCATGTTTAACAAGGAGACTCGTGAAATGGAGTGAAAGCCCAACAGTGTACACATTCTTGTTGAGCAATCAGATGCACGTGAATGTGTTGCTCTAAAGAGCAGATTAAATGAGCAAAATGATCTTATTGCCTTCTTGAACACCACATTAGATTGTGTTCCAGATAGTTTAAAGAGGAGATACTGACAGCAAACCCTGTGTGAATGATGCAATGAACCAGAACTGTTGGAAGTACTGTGGTGAGATGTAATTACACCACTAGGTCACCAGGGGTCATCCCAGTGACCTTGTATATAAAGCAGTCCAGGGCTACAGTCTAGCCTTCCAGGTTCGTCTTGCAGAGACATATTAGTTTATTGTGACCTAGTGGTGTAATTACATTTCACCACAAGTGTCTTTGTTGGCGATATCAATTGTGTAGATAAGCTGTTTGGGTCGTGAGGATTGAGAATAAAGTCTGCAGTTACAGGCAATTTCAATTAATATAGTAAATATCATTAACAACAGAGGAGGGTTTCTGCCATCTGGTTTGCAATTAGTCATGATTTTTAGCAAAAATGATCACCTATTAAAAATGCTAAAATGAGATAATACAAGTACCTTTTTGCCCTTAAACTCTATCTCAGCCAGCCTCTCTGAAAGCAAATAAAATGTAAATGGATTCCCATCAAACCATATCGTAAAACCCAGTGGAGAGAACTCCTTCCACAGATGCTGCCTGACTGCTGAGTTCCTCCAGTAGCCTGTTTTTTTTTTTGCTTCAGATTCCAGCATCTACCAACTCATGTCTCCTGGTTTTTGGAGACAATAAATTGTTTTCAAAAGCTGAAGTTCTTTGCTATTTCCAGACACATTTGGGTTGCATGTCGATTAATATTGGAAATATCCTCCACATGTTCAGACTGTGAAATTCAGCAATGCAAGGAACAGTTACCAGCTCATCTTTTAAACTGAGGTAAAAATATAATTAAGTCAAAGAAATATGTCTTTTAAATGTCACATTTTTAGGTGAGCACATTTAAGTTCACGTCAGCAATTCCTTCGCCCAACCCCACACAGATGCTCTTTGACCTGTGTCTATTTTTTTTGTTCCTAACTCCTGCAACTGCAGCTTCCTATGTCTCCAATCTAAGTTGATACTTTAGTCCTGCACTGAGATTATGTTGTACAGTTGTACTTCCTGTGGTTTATTTGTGATGAATGAATATCACTCGGTAAAAATGTAAAAACAGGTTTTGTGATCATTGTAACATTGTTGTTAGTGATGAATTTCCACACATCCTACATTTCATTGATGACACTGACTTATATCCTGTGTTTGTGAAATATAACTGAGGTATAATTCAAGGATGGAGAAAGGTAGAAATCCACAGAAACTCGGTTAGTGAAGCTGTTACAGCGTCAGCGATCAGGGCCAAGGTTCGAATCCCTTGCTGTCTGTAAGGAGTTTGTATGTTCTCCCTATGTCTAAGCGAGTTTTCTCCACGGGCTCCAGTTTCCACCAAAGCATACCAGGGGTGTAGGTTAATTAGGTATAATTGGGAGGCACAGATTCGTGGGCTGAAAGGGCCTGTTACCATGCTGTATGTCTAAAAATAAAGTGTGGCCTAAAGATGGTGCAGGTACATAGCATTGAGTCAAAGGGTTGCATGAATCAAGGATTAAAAATACCAAAAGAAAAGAGCTGAGATTTACAGGTTGGCAAACTATACAAATGAAGCATTGAAATCTCCACAAATTACGGGGACTGCATTCATTGAGGTCCAAGTCGACTAAAAAGACAAAATTAGGTGGGGAAGCAAGCTTAGAGGAGGAAAAACAAATGCAAAAAGGGATATGGACAGACAGTGAGCTGACAAAAATTTCTGATTTTGCTGCCAAAGTGAATATCACTGAAGTAGCTAACTGGTTGCTTTACTTCAGTAAGGTATCAGGGATGGAGACATTTCAAAGAAATTGCATATTCTTAATAAGAAAATTTTATGTGGGGGAATAAAGACTTTCAGATCTTCCCTGCACATGCTCTTTTATTGCTGAACTAAGCTAACCCCATGTTGACATGAAATGCCATTGTAAGACCGCTCCTTCATCTTTAAAAGTTTCTAAGGATATAAGGAGCAGAGCTTATAACATTATTGTGAACTCTACAGTCCTCTATGGAAAAGCAACAAAAAAAAAATGAGGTCAGTCTGCCTCCTTCCAGCTTGCATATTCACAGGGCCAGATTCTCTCAAAGCATGAAATGATTTTGGTGAATGTATGGAATTGTGAAGAATCAACACCCTCTTAATCCCATTCAAGAGGCTTAGTTGGCCACTCTTGCTGAAACTACTGGGACAGCCTGTTGCTAAATTCAATTCTTGCTTATACTGATAGTATTTTTTCCTCCTTCATATGTTTTTCCAGTTTATAATGCCTGAAGTTTAACAGGCATTTAATCTATTGTTCCTGGGAGATACCTGCTGCTTTGCTTTAAATTAGAGGTTTCATCTTCATAAAAGAAAAGAGGGGTGTGATGGAGAATTAGATGCGGGGGTGGAATGGATGGTTGGAGCATTGCAGAAGGTAAATATTTCCAATGAAAAATAAAATCCATTCATGAATCTCTCAATCTTAAGTAATGCAGGGGAATTTTATTGTATCAGCACAAATTTTCAGTGTTTTCTTGTGAGAATATCAAGTGAATAAATGAAGCATACTTTTAATTTAGGCCAAAATCAATCAGTAAACATGGTTTATTGTTAATTGAGCCTTGTTTAAATGATTACTGCACTCCATAACGAATCAGTCATATTTAATTTGTGTTAGAAGTTTGTTGAAGATCTGTTATTCTCTTTCAATCCCAGTTTTACACCAGTATTTTCATGAACTGTCCCACTACCAAAGAATAATACTTTCTGTATTATGTTCTTTGGCTTGGCTTCGCGGACGAAGATTTATGGAGGGGGTAAAAAGTCCACGTCAGCTGCAGGCTCGTTTGTGGCTGACAAGTCCGATGCGGGACAGGCAGACACGATTGCAGCGGTTGCAGGGGAAAATTGGTTGGTTGGGGTTGGGTGTTGGGTTTTTCCTCCTTTGCCTTTTGTCAGTGAGGTAGGCTCTGCGGTCTTCTTCAAAGGAGGTTGCTGTCCGCCAAACTGTGAGGCGCCAAGATGCACGGTTTGAGGCGATATCAGCCCACTGGCGGTGGTCAATGTGGCAGGCACCAAGAGATTTCTTTAGGCAGTCCTTGTACCTTTTCTTTGGTGCACCTCTGTCACGGTGGCCAGTGGAGAGCTCGCCATATAACACGATCTTGGGAAGGCGATGGTCCTCCATTCTGGAGACGTGACCCATCCAGCGCAGCTGGATCTTCAGCAGCGTGGACTCGATGCTGTCGACCTCTGCCATCTCGAGTACTTCGACGTTAGGGATGTAATCGCTCCAATGGATGTTGAGGATGGAGCGGAGACAACGCTGGTGGAAGCGTTCTAGGAGCCGTAGGTGGTGCCGGTAGAGGACCCATGATTCGGAGCCGAACAGGAGTGTGGGTATGACAACGGCTCTGTATACGCTTATCTTTGTGAGGTTTTTCAGTTGGATTGTTTTTCCAGACTCTTTTGTGTAGTCTTCCAAAGGCGCTATTTGCCTTGGCGAGTCTGTTGTCTATCTCATTGTCGATCCTTGCATCTGATGAAATGGTGCAGCCGAGATAGGTAAACTGCTTGACCGTTTTGAGTTTTGTGTGCCCGATGGAGATGTGGGGGGGCTGGTAATCATGGTGGGGAGCTGGCTGATGGAGGACCTCAGTTTTCTTCAGGCTGACTTCCAGGCCAAACATTTTGGCAGTTTCCGCAAAGCAGGACGTCAAGCGCTGAAGAGCTGGCTCTGAATGGGCAACTAAAGCGGCATCGTCTGCAAAGAGTAGTTCACGGACAAGTTTCTCTTGTGTCTTGGTGTGAGCTTGCAGGCGCCTCAGATTGAAGAGACTGCCATCCGTGCGGTACCGGATGTAAACAGCGTCTTCATTGTTGGGGTCTTTCATGGCTTGGTTCAGCATCATGCTGAAGAAGATTGAAAAGAGGGTTGGTGCCAGAACATTATGTATATTATGTGTATTATGTGCAAAGCCTAGAATTGCTGTTTACCATTTTAGTATTCATATGAAGCCCCTCTATCTGGAATATGATTGAGATTCTAATTTTTTTTCTTGACTTGGTTTAATAACAGCAATGATATATAAAGGTGATAAAGTTTTATTCAATAAAATCCTAGTGGTATTTCTGGGTTTATATTCCTGACAATGGTGCCAGTTGCAACAGTCACCAGGATTCAATTGTTTCTTGAGGGCCATGAAGATTTATTACTAATAACACCTCTGTGATATTTTTGTAACAGCATAATGAATTTAAATTCATCTTTCTTTTGAGGGATCCTCTCATGAAACGTCTGTCACCTGGATTAATGTTTTGATGAAACAAATTACATTAAGTCTATTTCAACTGGTCCCTATTCACCACTATATTATGTGATTGATGAAAACTCAGGTATCAGTGCATGCTGACAGTATAATTATTCTATCCTAACTAAGCAGGCTTATTGCAATAAACATAAAGAGAATATATTTAGCAGGAGAAAACTCTGCATTTGCACTTACAGGGCTTTGCAGTATTTCACAACTGGTATTTTATTTTCATATTTTGGGGTAGAACAAGAAAGACAAGCACAGAGAAGTTATACGATTCCCAAGATGCCTGATGAACTATTTTTAAGTCCTGTTGAGTATACACTTGGAGGTTATACTCAATGCAGTTATCAAGCAATTGCAAAATGAAATAACGTATCAAGCACTCCTATTCTGGATTCCAGAAATGACCAAACTCTTTCTGAGTGCAATTAGTTTGAGCCAAAACTAAAACGATTGTGTGAATGCACCATAAACCAAGGAAGAAAAAGGACAGGACTAATCTTCCTGTGCTATGTAGAATTGGGACGATAGCAAAACAGGAGTCATTGTGGGAATTAGTGGTCTTATTAACTAGAGCCTTCCATTGAATAATTTAAAATTAGGCGGAAGCCTGGTTAATCCTTTGGAATTGGCTGTCTTGATGCATGTAACATGTTGTGTACCCTCTTAGATAGAAAAAAAGAACTAAAGATACAGATGCAAGTCACCTGGTTCCTCAACCCTGCTCTGACATTTCATATACAGTACTGCAATTTAAACTGATCCTATGGCTCATGTCCAAGTTCCTGCATGAACTGTGAATCCTCAAATTGCCATACCATCCAAAAATCTACTAATTCATCTTCTGCCAATTTCCCCCAAGAGGGGTGCTAAAATTCCCAACCCCTCCAACTTTACCTTTTTGTACATTATTAACTCATACAGAGTTAGACAACATGAAAACAGGCCCTTCGGCACAATTTGTCTACGCCGTCCAAAATGACCTAGCCACACTAGTCCTTCCTCTAAGTTTAATTTTCATTCCCATTGCAGACTTCAACCCAGTGAATCAATGCCGCATGGGATCCAAGCCATTTGTGTCCATCTTTAAGGGTCAGGACGGTTAGCACAGTGGTTAGTGCAATGCCTTTACAGCGCCAGGGATCAGGACTGGAATCAGGTCTGTCAAGAGTTTGTTCGTTCTCCCTGAGACTGCATGGGTTTTCCCCGGGGGCTCCAATTCCCTCCCACCATTCAAAATGCACCAGGGATGTCAGTTAATTGGATGTAAATTGGGTGGTGCGGACTCATAGGCCAAAATGGTCTGTTACCATGTCTGTTTTTTTTAAATTTCAAAAATTTTTTAATTTAAGTGCAGAGGCCAAGGATGGGCCTCTGTTTTCCAAAAGAGATCTCAACAAAGCAAGTCTTCCTTACTTTTGCATGTCAGCAACAATTCCTTACTGGGGGACAATCTGATCATGCACCAGAAGGACCAGGAATGACAACTACACATCAACAACTCTGTAGTAGAGAGAGTGGAGAGCACCAAATTCCTTGGAGTTCACTTGTTGAGGACATTCAACATCTCCTCACTTTTCAGGAAGGTGCAACAGAGACTGCACTTCCTGAGAAGACTGAATTGGGCAAGGCTACCGGCCACCATCATGTCAACCTTCTACAGGCCCTGGCCAACTGCATCACCATGTGATACGGTTGCTGCAGTGAAATGGAATGGACGTTAATCCACAGGACTATAAAAGTGGCAGAGAAAATCCCTTCCCCCCACCATCGACGGGACCTACTGGGATTGTTGTTTGAAGAGGGCGTGCAAAATTATTAAGGATCCCTTCCTTAATGGAATACAGCATCTTTCAGCTGCTCACATTAGGAAAGAGATACAGGTGTATCTCCAGGCTGAGGAATATCTTCTTCCCAAGGGCAGTAAGAATGCCAAACAACCAAAGGAACTGCTCACACTCTCATCTAAGACTCTCATTTGCACAAAGCAAAATTTATTTATTTATTTTTATAATAAAATACTTGTCCTACATATGTACTATTTGCCTGTATGTGTGTTATGTTTGGTTGTGTGTCTGCGTATTTTGCACCGAGGACCGGAGAACGCTGTTTTGTCGGGTTGTACGTGTACGCATAAACGACTGGCTTCCAAAATCAAGGCTCATGGGATTGGGGGCAAAGTATTGATGTGGATTGAGAACTGGCTGGCAGGTAGAAGACAGAGAGTTGGGATAAATGGCTCGTTTTCTGAGTGGCAGGCGGTGACCAGTGGGGTGCCACAGGGATCTCTACTGGGACCCCAGCTGTTCACAATTTACATTAATGATCTGGATGAGGGGATTGGATGTAATATCTCCAAATTTGCAGATGACACTAAGCTAGGAGGGGTTGTGTGCACGGAAGAGGGGGTCAGGAAGCTCCAGTGTGATTTGGATCAATTGAGGGACTGGGCAGATCCATGGCAAATGCACTACAATGTGGATCAATGTGAGGTTATCCACTTTGGTCATACAAACCGGAGGGCAGATTACTATTTGAATGGCAATAGATTAAGAGATGGGGAAGTGCAGAGAGACCTAGGGGTACTTGTACATCAGTCTCTGAAGGCGAGCATGCAGGTACAGCAGGCAGTTAAAAAGGCAAATGGTATGTTGGCCTTCATATCAAGAGGGTTTGAGTCTAGGAATAAGGATACCTTACTGCAGCTGTACAGGGCCTTGGTGAGACCCCACCTGGAGTATTGTGTGCAGTTCTGGTCACCTTATCTAAGGAAGGATGTTCTTGCAATGGAGGGAGTGCAGAGGTGATTCATCAGGCTGATACCTGGAATGGCAGGAATGACTTGAGGAAAGATTGCGCAAATTGGGATTGTACTCGCTGGAGTTTAGAAGATTGAGAGGGGATCTCATAGAGACCTATAAAATTCTGGCAGGACTGGACAGAATGGATGCAGATGGGATGTTTGCAATGATGGGAAAATCCAGAACCCGGGGCCATGGTTTGAGGATAATAGGCAAACCATTTAGGACCGAGATGAGGAGGAATTTCTTGACCCAGAGGGTGGTGAATCTGTGGAATTCATTGCCACAGAGGGCAGCAGAGGCAGGTTCATTAAATCTATTGAAGAGGGAATTAGATCTATTTCTTCAGTATAAGGGTATTAAAGGTTACGGTGGGGACGGGGTACTGAACTTTAAGATCAGCCATGATCTCGTTGAATGGCGGAGCAGGCTCGAAGGGCCGAATGACCTACTCCTGCTCCTATCTTCTATGTTTCTATCGATGACAATAAACTTGACTTGAATTAAGAATTGCCAATTCTGTCATTCCCAACTGCAACCCCTGCACTGCCCCTTATTGATCTATCAGGAAGCTTAGTATTATGAGAAGTGATGAGAAATGGTAAGACATCTGCTTGACAGCTGCAGCTCACTGACATTAAGGCACAGGACTGCAAATGAACCCGCTGTCATTTCTTCATCAGTCAGCAGTCAAAATTCACCAATTTAGGGGTAATTTTCAAATAAGAGATTTCACAAAACCTGGAAAAAGACACTAAAATTTATGAAAAAAATGTAAGAGTGCCAAATCTAATTATTTTTTTTCTGATTGAACTGGGTAAAAGATATTTCAAAGCAAACTCTGTATGGATCAAGTACAGTATGCTCCACGATGGATTCTAACCTACCTACATAATCTCCTGAGCACAAATTCTGCAAGTTACTTTTAGCTCCCAAAGATAAATCAAGCCAAATTTAAGAATGCTTAAAATATTGTTTTGGAGTAGTTGATGAGTGTATAATTTGCTTATTATTTATAATCACTTAGCTGTGAAAGTAGAGGATTTCTTACAGCAGTGATTCTCACAAGAGAAGGGATCGGAGGTCAATCCATAGGACCATAGAAGTGGCAGAGAGGAGTCTCCCCTCCTCCCCCCGATCAATGTGATCTACCAGGATAATTGTCAGAAGAGGCTGCACAAAATCATTGAGGACCCCTTCCACCCCACACACAGCACCTTTCAGCTGCTCCCATCGAGCAAGAGATCCAGGAGGATCAGAGCCAGCACCCCCAGGCTGAGGAACAGCTTCTTCCCACGGGCAGTGAGACTGACGAACGACCAATGGAACTGCTCGCACTAACCATCCGAGACTCTCGTATGCACAAAACAATATTTATTTATTTGTATATATGAATACTTGCCCTACAAATGTATTATTTGTCTGTGTATGTGCTATGTCTGGCTGCGTTTCTGCGCGTTTTGCACTGAGGATCGGAGAATGCTGTTTCATCGGTATGCACTTGTGCAATCAGATGACAATAAACTTGACTGACTTGGCAAGTTGTAAAATGTGCCAAGTGTGGATGAGAGACTACAACAGCAGAGGAAGTACAGGTCAAGCAAACTGTTCCACTGGCCTATGTAGAGTAACACCTAATTCAATAAGTTTGGAAGTTCTCAAACTGCAAATGGTGGAAAGGATTGAAGGAAACATTGCCTGCATATTCATGACTGAATAGCCTGACTCTGCAGGAAATATTTATCATGTGGGAGCAGCAGAGTCTGAGGTTAATTTGGACATCATGTTCAATTCAGACGTGTGGGCTGAAGGGCCTGTTCTTGTGCTGTACTGTTCTATATTTGATGTTCGGTAAGACAGGAGAAAAGAAATGGAGAAATCATGGCTAGAAACAGAGAGCATAGGACATAAAATCTACAGTTCAGTTCAGGTCCTTCAGCTTGCAGAATTGTTCCGAGCTAATAACCTCCTCCAGCAAGTGCCAAGAATTTCCCTGTGGCATAACCCTCTATTTTTTTTCTGTCTGAGCTATCTAATCATCTTTTAGAAGATCCTATTGCACCTGCCTCCACCACTCTGACGAGCTGCACATTACATGTACCCTCCACTCTGTCTGAAAAACATACCTCTTCCATCCCCTCCCTAAACATACTCCCAAGCATCTTAAATCTATGCTCCATCATGTTATCCTCTGACTATCCACATGATCAATGCCTCTTAATATCTTATACCCCTCTATCAGGTCTCCCCACATTCTCTGTGATTCAAGGATGAAAGACCATGTTCATTCAATCAGGAGGAATGGAGGAAAATGGAGCAAGAAAAATATCCTATTGTGCTCCTTTTGGCATAAACATGTAGGGCAGCATGGTTAACATAGCGGTTAATGCAGCGTTGTTATAGCGGCAGAGATTGGGTACAGGGTTCGAGTCCTGCACTGTTTGTAAGGAGTTTGTATGTTATCCCTGTGTCTGTGTGGGTTTTCCCCAGGGGCTCTGGTTTCTTCTCACCATTGAAAACGTATAGGGGTTGCAGGTCAATTGGGTATAATTGGGTGACATGGCCCCGTGGGCTGAATGGGCCTGTTTCCGTGCTCTATGTCTAAATTAAAAATTAAATTTTTAATGGTTTTGCAACCAGAATTACTTTTACAAGGCACCTACATTTGTATTCATAATTCTAATAATATGACAGAGCTGAAACGTTGAGGATACATTGTTTGGATTTAGTAATTGCTAATTGGAAAGCTGAGACATCACAGTTATAAATAGGCACTTTACATGTTGGTGCAAAAATAGTGCAACACTAATTTAATTAACACTCCAAGATATTACTGCAAAGAATCTCTTAGCTCATTGGCGGAAGTGAAAACTAAATACTATAAATGGATGATCTTTTAAAATAACATGTATTTTTGGTAATTTAGATAATCCGTTTTAAATTTCTCTGCAGCAAACCATCAGATCGGCAGATTGGATGATTAAGAAAAGTTATAACCTGAGACAGAGAACAACAAAAATTGTGAATTTTAGATGCTCCCTTTCCAACAGTACTGCAAGAACATGAAATGTATTGAGTTCCATCAACATCTTTCCAAGTGGGAAAATCATTCACATGTTGCTATAGAAACAATATTCATTTGCTTAACCTATTCATTACTAAAGATATTTGCTTCCTGACAAATTTCCTTATCGGTACAACTTATAATTGGAAATATTTGTATCCTCTATTAAATTCTCTAAAAAAATGCAAAAAAACCCAAATTCTAAAGCACTATGGAATAAAATATGGGTGTTTACAAACAAATAAATATATTTATATTGATGACCCAAACAGGATCAAGGCAAGATTTTCATCTTTCTCATTGAAAAAAGTTACACTTTCAAAAGCTTATTTTAAAATTCTTTGACCACAATATGCACATAATTTAACAGGGTCCTGGTTCAAATAACTAGTTGATTTACAATTATTTATATACTGCCTACAGCTGTATTCTTTCTGAATTACTTTTCCCCAAAGGTAATACTGGATTGTAGCCAGCAGCATTTTCACCCTACTGAGCTTGTTAAAGAATAGCACAATCTGTTGTGATGGATGTGACTTTCTAGCACTTGGAAGTGGGTGGCACTAGCAATAGTTTACTGTTAGAAAAATATCATGAAGGATAACGTCAAGTGACTGGTTAGCAGGTGTGTGTCATGAAACAACACACAAACTCAAAATCAATTCTGGTCAACAATTCACTGAAAACGCCTCCACAGTCTTTATAATTTATGGTTTATTTTATAGAATTTTTTAGCGGCTCAAATAGAGGATCAACCAGCAAAGTGCCGAATGTTTTAAAAATATAAATATTACGTGCTAAATCATTAAATGAACATTGTTTTTTTTTATTTTGCATTGCATTGTGATGCAACCCTTTTCACTAGAAATGAAGCTTTGGTCCATAAGCAGGTCCATCACAGGCTCTGACCTCCCATTCATTTAATGCATCTATGTAAAGCGCTGCCTCAGGCCAACATCATAAAAGAGTCCCATCACCTTGATCACAGCCTCTTCTTATTGCCACCTTCCAGCAGAAGGCACCGAAGCCTGAAAACCAGCACCTCTATGTTCATGAACAGTTTATTTGTAATAATCCATCAAGCTCTTGGTACCTCCCTTTGTCATACAAAAAGCAAAAGGATTGTCTGCATTATTGCAAGGTCACTTTATTTGTTCTAGGATAACTGAGTACTTATTTCTTTTAAATATATTTTTATTGATATCTAAACTATAAACAATGTGCAGCAAAATTAGAAAGAAAAAATTGCAGATATCATCATAATTAATGAATCTATAGCAAATTCTTAATAATAAAATAAAACATAACGAAAAAAAGGTAAAACATTTCCAAACCCCTTCCTCGAAGCAAGGTTGAAAATTGGCCTGTATGAATCAAGTAACATCTTCTCGGAGAGGGACAACACTGCGCCAAAATTCCAGAACAACACTAAATCTTAAGATTCTGACAGTAGTCCATAAATGAGCCCCAAGTCTTTTGGATTTAATATTTAAACCCTTGATAACATATATGATTTTTTTTCTAAATTGAAGTAAGATATAATATCGTTTTGCCATTGTGCCTGTGTAGGTGGGGTATTATCCTTCCACATCTGGCTGTCAACCAAGTAAAAGATAAAATTCGGCTCTGAATGGAAGTCAATAATACATCATCTTCAAAATAGACCAAAAAGAGTTAAAATCACTTCCAGTGAATATTCATTATCTATAAATTTTGTACTTATTGTCTCTTTTTAATTCAATTAAGTGTACTATTGTAGTCATTTTTAGTATTTTTGACCGAGTACCTGTTCAGCGGCAGCGAGTCAAAATGGACAGGAGGCAATATGGCTGTAGAGGTTGCGAGAGCACAGGAGGTAAATCAGTAGACACTTGGTATCTCAAAAGGAACTCTCATTTGCTTCTCTTTCTCTTCTAGGTGGGGCCTTGGACTAGTGATGCTTCTTTGTGTGGTTTTACAGCAAGGAAAAACTGACAAATTCTGTGTATTATATACTGAAAAGAAAGGATTCTTGAATCTTGAAAGTAAAACTGTAAAATATCAAATATTTTATTCGAAAATCCTTTCTTAAAGTAATTGATATAACATACATTAGTGTAAATTAGGATAAAAATAAGCAAGTATATTAAATGAGTGAGTTGTATGCTCACAGCATAGTTCTAAATAAGAATTAGATTTAATATTGTCTGATGCAAACAATTGAAAGGTAGGCACACGACACCCAACTAGATCAATTTTTCCACTAAAGATAGACTAAAAGAAATAATTTGTATTCTTATTTAAAGTTAAAGTCCTCATATTGATAATTTATTTAACTGAAGGGAATTAAGATTTTACCTCCTATAGTTGTAAAGCAAATGACAGCCTTGCTTCTAATCCAGAAGACTGATCCAGCATGGGTTCAAGATTATATCTAGAAATATCTGTATCCGCAGTAACTTTGAACATTCAGTTTTGATCCTTCACCTAAGAGCTGATAGACTGTTATTCCACCTGTAATCTTTAACATTAACCAGAGTTCCCATTTTATCTTGTTCTATTTCAAAGATGAATGTGTGAACTGGTGAATAAGATCTTGAAGGCTGAGTCAAATTAGATAAATATGATGATATAGCAAGCAATTACAAAGGCAAATGACATGCTTGCATTTATTCTAAAAACAAATATAAGGGCATCTTACTTGTATCTTTGGGATACAGTATGTAGCTTTGTGCCCAAATATATGATTGCTTTGGAGGCAAATATATCACTAATTGAGTACACTGAATCCTGATAGAATGGGGTTCTGAAAAGAGATTGAGCAAGATTGGCCCACACTCATAGAAGTTTAAAAGTCTAAGAGGTGATCTCATTGAATTCCAAAATTCTGAGGTGTGTCAAAGAGATAAATAGATAGAAGTAATTTCTTAGAGCTGGATGACTTCAAACTAGTGTGCATAATCTCAGGATAAGAGATCAACCAAAGAGGACTGAGATGAAAAGAAAGTTGTGTACAGAGAAATGCAAACACCTCATTTAGAGGCAGGCGGTGGCAGTGCACTCGTTCAGTCTATTCAAGTCGAAGAATGATCTCAAATGGAAAAGGAATCAGGTGGGAAAGTGAACTTCATTCCCTGGATTCTTCATATGCTTTTTGCATGCTGGAGCAGGATGATGGGGCTGAATGGTCTACTCCTGCTTTTGTTTCCAAAGATGTTTGGTGCTTTGGTCAGCACATGATGTCTCCTCTGATATCTGATAAAACATTCAGCAACTAACCTGGTGTTTGTGGGACTTGGAAGTTGCACATGAGACCTCTGTTATGGGGTTCATTCAGGAGCCTGATGGCTGTAGGGAAGAACCTGTTTGTGCATGGTTTTGCAGTCTTAAGCCATCTCCCCAATGGGAGGAGGGAGAAGACAGTGTGTCTAGGATGTGCTAGGTCTTTCAGTGTGTTGGTTGCTTTTCCTAATCAGTGGGAGATATAGATGAGGTCCATGGATGGGGAAGGAAATTTGTGTTATGTTCTGAGCTGCACTCTGCAGCCTCTTACGATCTTAAACCAAACAGCTCTGATAACATGCCATGATGCATCCAGCAAGCATGCCTTCAATGGCACACTTTTGGAAGTTGTTGAAGCACAAGGGTGGGGGCATGCAGAACCTCTTTAGCCCTCCCAGAAAATAGAGGCATTCCTTAGTATTTAGAAAGACACATTCACAATTTAAAGCAACCTCTGCAATTAAATGTTGAAGGGAAATTACTCAAAACAAAAGCACTACAAGATATTCCTCATGCAGAAGAGAAATGATAGTTTATTCATAATAATAACGAACAAGTCAAAATAAGAAACAGGTAGAAAATAAGAAGAGGAACACCCTGATTTGGTTGGGATTGAATTCTATTCCCAGATGACTATTATTCATTAAATCTTCATGATATTAACAATTTTCACACATTTAATGCATTTGAAAATCTCATTACCAATGAACAAAAGTCATAGAAACATATTGACCAAAAGTCATAGAAACATATTGTTGCTAATTGTTAAGCACCGGCAAATGATATGACTGGTTACTAGTAGGAAAGAAGCAATGGTAAAGGTAAAGGGATAGGTTTCAGGTCTTCTTTATTTATTGAGAGTTCTGGGGCAGACTGGGCTGGAAATGTTTCTACTTACTTTATGTTGTCATTCTGGGTTTGGCAGGCTTAATTGAATCACCTACAAGGTCTGTCAAATGCTAATTGAATTCAAATAAGAGAAGCACTATGACATAGATTCCCTCTGATTATTGCATCCAAAAAATGAATGGGGTCATAAACAGGGTTCCAGCACTTTAAGGAGTGAGGAAATGACCTTAAATGTCAGGGCAAAATATGGTCTACAGTTAAGCTCTCAGAAGACAGGCCTCCCCAGCAAAGATAAAGAAATTTCTCTATCCCATGAGCAGGTGTAATGAACCATCACTGCCCTTTCTATATGGCAAATATTTATTCTTTTAAGTAATTAAACCAAAACTACACACAAATCAGGTCTGGCCCTATATAATTGTAGAAAGGCATCCTTGTTCCTGAACTCAAAGTCTCTTTCAGTGAAGACCAACTTACTATTTTCTACTGAATTGCTTGCTGTATGTACATGTTTGTAATTGTGTGGTGTGCAAGAACCACCAGATCCTATTTTCGATCAATAATTCCAATCTATATCTATTTAAATAATTATTTAATAATTTTAATAATTTTTCTTATTAATGCTGCTGGCTTCAATGGATCCATTCTGGACTTGCCACATATTTGCCCACTCACAATCCCCACCAGATTTGTGTCCTTGGCAGTCTTAGAGATCTTACATTTTGCTCCCTCAACCAAATCACTGACGTCCCAGTGATATCTGTTTCTGAGGCCTACGTCGGAACATCATTTAAGAGGGTGAACCCTCGCAAGGTGTACCTGGCGGGGTACTGAAAAGCTGCACCAACCAACTAGCTGGAGCATTCACAGACATTTTCAACCTCTCAATGCTGCATTCAAAGGTTCCCACCTGCTTCAAAAGGACATCAATCATCCTGGTACTCAAGAAGAGTAGTGTGAGCTGCCTCAATGACGACCACCCAGTAGCACTGACTTCTACTGTGATGAAATGCTTTGAGAGGCTGGTCATGGCCAGAATTAACACGTACCTAAGCAAAGATCTGGACCTACTGCAGTTCTCCTATTGTACTCCATAGCAGATGCAATATCGCTGCCTCTCCACTCAGCTCTGGATCACCTCGAAAACTGTAATTCACACATACAGCTGCTCCTCATTGGCTACAACTCAGTCTTAAATACCATTATTCCCTCAGTGCTGGTCAAGAAGCTACAAATTTTGGGCCTCTGTAACCTCCTCTGCAACTGGATCCTTGACTTTCTCATGGAAAGACTACAGTCAGTACGAATTGGAAACAACATTTCCTCCTCACTGATTATTAACACAGGTGCAGCCTAAAGATGCATGCATACACCACTGCTCTACTCATTATACATCCATGATTGTGTGGCCAGGCACAATTCCAATGCTATCTACAAGTTTCCCAATGATACCACAGTTGTCGGCAGAATCACAAACAGCAAGGAGGAAGCGTCCAGGAGGGAGACAGATCAGCACATTGAATGGTGTAATGACAACAACCTCGTGGTCAACGTTTGCAAAACCAAGAGATGACTGTGGACTTCAGAAGGAAGTCAGGGGAAGATGATTCAGTCTTCATCAGGGCTCAGTGGTGGAGGTCAAGAACTTCACATTCTTGGATGTCAACATCTCTGAGGATCTGTCCAGATGTAGTGTATTTGTTATAAGGACCCTCAGATACATAGAAAAAAAAATTATGATTGCGTAAGTTTTTGAAATCTGGTCATAAATTTACCATAAGCTCAAGTTTTCAGAAGACATTAAAATGGAAAAATCAAATCAGTGGTACCCTGAGAGATCCCATACCACTCAAGAATCAGCACCAATGTCTTGAGATCAGAAGTATAATTAATATTGACTAAAACAGCAACCATGCATGCATCAAAGCTGTCAATGCACAATAAAAGCCAGAGGCAAAATAAAATCAACAAGGCTTAAGGGTGTGTGACTGTGTTATTTTAACAAACAAGCCAAGGATATGAGCAAAGTTAGTCGATTTCACGGAGTTTAGTTGCAAGAAACCTGTCAAATGAAATTCTACGAGTCACAGATGTCTGAGGGTGACGATTGCAATCATGTTTTGACAGTTTGCTTATCTTTAAATTTCATTCCTGTCCTTGCCTCACTTCTTAAAATAGCATGAGAAAAGTAACCAAGCTGTGTGTAAGCAAATTTTTTTTTATTGGGGCAGAAGAAAAGCAGTTTGTATCCAAATGGACTCAAAGTGGATATTTACAATCACAACTAGGGAATAGTAGGAAAGATGGAACTGAAATGCAATGGCTTCTCACAAAAGGGGAAGATAATCTGTGAGTCATTTAAGGCAGACAGCTCTTATCTTGCCCTTGGAAGACAGTGACAAATGGGTGGTCCTCTCATTCATGAAATACTCCATTACTTGGCAGCGCAGAGGAGTAGCAATATAAATTCATGAACAGGTTCAGTTAGGAAATGGAAATTGTCGTAGTGGAGCAAAGGAATTGTTTTTTTTGGTAAATTATGTGTGCAGACAATGGAAAGGACTTTTTTTTTTGCATATTTTTCATCATTGAATGTACAGCATATAAATAGGTCATTTAACCAAATTCATATCACATTTGAATTCTCCCCCATCGTTCATCATCCGACTATTCAACATTTTCTATTCCTTGCAAATTAACCCAAATACTGGGGGGAGTGAGTGTATGAAAGCACTGTGAAGAGATTTCACATTAGATTGGTTTCTCTCTCTCTCCAGCTGCTGCCTGGCCTGCTGAGTATTGCCAGCGTATTCTGCTGTAATTCCTTTTATTTCCTATACCATCTTGTGTTGAGTGCATTAATACCATTTTCATCAGCTGATCATTCTGCTGACCTAGTTCCACACTTTTGGTGTAAAGAGTCTTCAAATTATTATTCTTACGAAATGCATCAGTGACCATCTTATATTTATGGTACCGCATTTTTGTAAATTAATTACAGTTTATCCTTCATCAGTAAGAAACAGATTTATTCAAGAATAAGACAGGTACACAAAGTTTCAGCTTACTGATGCAATTACAAAAAGCCACAAATTCAGGTATTTGTGAAAGCAGTTTTGAAATTGACAAATATTTATTTATTTCAGATTTATTGTCAGAGTACACACACGACATCACATGCAACACCGAGATCCCTTTTTCTTGTGGGCGAGGCAGAATTACCATTAATTAGTAGTGCAAATAAAACTGTACACAGTGTATACGTGTAAACAAATAAAGGAACTGTCAACAGGTAATGAATGAATGAACTGTGCAATACAGAGACAACAAAAGAAAATCAATAAAGTGCACAAGTAAGAGTCCTCAAATGAGTTTGTTGCTGAGAAGTCTGACGGTGGAGGGGTAGCAGCTGCTCCTGAGCCTGGTGGTGCGAGTCTTGTGGCACTTAGACCTCTTTTCTGATGGCAGCAGCGAGAACAGAGCATGTGCTGGGTGATGTGGATCATCGACGATCGCTGCTGCCCTCCGACGGCAGCGTTTCCTGTAGATGTACATGACAGTGGGGAGAATGTTGCCTGTGATGACCTGGGCTGTGTTTACTACCTTTTGGAGAGCTTTATATTCAGGAGTATTGGTGTTCCCATACCAGACTGTGATTTCCACCACACCTCTGTAGAAACTTGCCAGAGTTTCTGGTGTCATATCAAACCTCCGCAAACTCCTGAGGAAGTAGAGGTGCTGATATGCTTTCTTCATGATGCCACAGGTGTGTTGGGTCCAAGAAAGATCCTCTGATATAGTGACTCCCAAGAATCCTCTTCACCTCTGATCCCCCAACAATCACTGGATTGCATACCTCTGAACCCCCTTTTTATTGTACACCTGTTCATTTTCTTGGGGTTACTCACCACCTCAGTGGCACAACTCAGTGCAAATGCATATAATAGTCAGTGGCTATTACAGGAACATGGTTGCAGGGTGGAGATAAATGTGAATTAAATATTCAGAAAAATAGGCAGGAGGTTAATGGAGATAGGATGAGATCATGGCAATTCTATCAGATCACAGTAAAAACACAATGCTGGAGAAACTCAGCAGGCCAAACAGTGTCCATTATATAGCAAAGGTAAAAATGCACAACTGATGTTTCAGGCTTGAACCCTTTTATCCAGGGTTGAATTTCTAATGCAGATGGAGGGTAAGTTAGGTCCTAAATGAGCATCTTACGACTAAATAAAGGAGATGACAATGAGATGAACAAGTTGGATAACATCGACTGGGAGCAAAGATTATGAGGTGGGACAGCTGAATGGAAGGCAAAGACATTTTTTTGTAGAGCTCAAAAAAGGGAGAGTGAGGGAAGGGTTGAAATGGTTTAAATTTAAAGCGAATGCACACAAAGTGGCCAAGAGTAGTAGAAAGACGAAGATTTAAAAGGCAAAAATAAACTCTGAAAGCAATAAAGATAGGAAGGATAGATTATGACAGTAAAAGAACACAGATTATAAAAGAGAATAAATATTTGTACAAAGACATAAAGAAGAAAAGAATTGCTCAGATAAATATAGAGGTTGAAGAGAAGGAATTAAAAATGGGTAATGTGGAAATGGCCGAGGTCTTGAATAAGGGAAGTGGCACAGTCGGGGTAGCAGTTAGCCCAGTCGGGATTGGGGTAAGAATCCCACGCTGCCTGCAAAGAGTTTGTACGTTCTCCCTATGTCCGTGTGGGATTTCCCCGGGGGCTCCAGTTTCCTCCCACCGTTTGAAACGTTCCGGGGGTGTAGGTTGATTGGGTGTAAATTGGGCAGCATGGATTTGTGGACCAAAATGGCCTGTTTCCATGCTATATCTCTACATTTTAAAAGGTATTTTGCGTCAATCTTCACAGTGGAAAAAGCAACTAAGTTGCCCATTATCTATGTTAAGGAGACAATATCCTCAATATAATCACTAACATTAAAGAGGCTGTGCTGGGCAAACTAATAGGTCCAAATTCCTCTGGTCTTAATGAAATGACAGAGATTATAGCAAATGTATATAGAACATAGAATGGTACAGGATAGGAACAGGCCCTTCAGCTCACATGTCTGCACCAGATATAACATCCAAATCAAATGAAAACTCTACTGCATTCACTTGATGGATATCCCTCCATCCTCTTTATATTTATGTGTCTGTCTAGAAGTCAGTTGAATGTTCCTATTAACTATTGTATCTGCTTCCACCACTATTCCTGGCAGTCCATCCAGGCACACACTACTTTCTGTGCCAAAGATTTGTCCTTCACATCTCCCCTAAACTTCCTCTCTCTCGCTTCCACATTTCTTCTAGTGTGTAATTTTATTTTAACCTGGAAAAAAAAGTTCTGACTGTCCATCCCTGGTGGGACAGCTAATTCTGGATCCAAACTATCAATCCACCATTGGGTCCAATTCATTTCGACTCTCTGGATCAGCTTATCTTGAGTAACCTTGTCAAATGCCTTATTCGACATCAACTGAACTACCTTTGTCACCTCCTCAAAAACTCAATCAAATTATTATAAGCTATGATCTGCCTCTCACAAAGCCACATCAACTGCCCCTGATCTGAGCACGCCTTTCCAAATGTGCATATATCTGGTTCTCTCCAACTAAAGTGAAACATATTGACATAATTTTCTTGGGCATCAAACATGTACAGAACAGGTGCTTGTAATATACTTACCAGAAGGTATTTGATAAGGTTGTACACAAAATACTTCTGCATAGTATAAGGGTGTTTATTAGCATGGATCCAGGATTAGTTAAGTATAATAGGATAAATGGGAGATTCTCTGGGTGGCAATCAATGGTTATTGGGGTGCTGCAGGGATGAGTGCTGGGCCTACAACTATGCTTAAATAATTTGCAGGATATCGAAGTCTGTCAGTGACACTAAATTGAGTGGAAAAACAAATTTTGTAGAGGATGCAGAGAGATAGTGATTGGTTAATTTAGTGGGCAAGGGTCTGGCAGTTGGAGTACAACACTAGTAAATGTGAAGTCATCCACTTTGGAAGGGAAAAGGCAAAAATGGACTATTATTTAAATAGTGAAAATTTGCAGCATGCTGTTATGCAGAGAAGTGCATGGACAAGAATCACAAAATGTAAGTTTGTAGGTCATCAAAAAAGAGCAAATGGGATGTTGGGTTTCATTGCTGGAGGGATGGACTTTAAGAGCAGGGAGGTTCTGTTGAAACTTTACAGGATACTGGTGAGGCTGTACCTGGAGGTCTGTATGCAATTCTGATCGCCTCACGAGAAAGGATATAAACATACCAGCTCTGAAAGCAATCCAGAGAAGGTTCAGCAGGTTGATTCTGGAACCGAGGCGTTTACATAAAGGAGAGCTTGAATAGCCTGGGATTATACTCATTGGAATTTAGGAGGATGGGGCGGGGGGGGTGGATCTTATTGAATATAGAAAAGGGATCAATGAGTTAATTTCCACAGGCAGGTGAAACTAGAACTAGGGGTAGAGCATCAAGATAGAGACGAGGAGGAACTGTTTCTTTCAGAGAGAAGCGACTCTATAAAATTCTTGGCCTAATGAAGCAGTAGAGGTTGCCTCATTTAATATATTTAAAATGCATATAGATGGATTTTTGAATAATAGGGGGATTAAGGGTTATGGAAATCAGGCAGTTGGAGCAGAGTCCACAGCAAGCTCAGCCATGATCTTATTGAATAGCAGAGCAAGCTTGATAGAATCTAGAATTTCTCTTCTATTATGTTCAATGTACAGACTGGTATGAATTAAATGCAATCATTGCAGTTAGAGCAGATTGCATGCTTTCACTCTCTTACCTGCTGCCTTTTCTCTGCAAAGTTCTAATCAGTTAACAAGCCGTTGCCTCTTAACAAATCATCTGCTAAAAACTAAATTTTAAGATTGCCAATTACAAACCCCAATTTTGTTATGGTGCTTCACAGATAAGTGGCAGGAAACAAAGGAAATTCAAGACTGCAATCGCATCTCATCATCCTTGCATTCTGGCATCAATTTTTATGAAGAATTTAAAAAATTATGAAAGAACTTGCTAAGTGTATGAAATTCTCTTGGAAGTTGATTAATGAAATGTATAATTTTTAAATATTTTAAAATGTATGCAGCTCTGTAGCACAGTAATAGGCTCTTTCGGCTCATGCTGCCCAATTACAGCCAATTAACCTACAACCCCTGGTACATTTTGAATGTACTGTATAATATAATGAAATAATATCTCTCAAATTGGAAAGTCAATTTTTAAGGAACTTGAGCACATACAAGGAGAAGTCAACAATGTTCTTGTGTACAGCTTAAAATGTGCAGGAAGAACACTGACAAATGAGTCATTCTGCAGTACATATCCACAGAGCATCATCCATCAATTAGTATCTTCAGGGGGGAACTACTTTAGAAATGTCTGTTGCTCCCTTGGTGGGTGTTAGAAAATGCAGGAAGTTACATTTCTGTTGTGCCTGCATATTTATATTATGTAATTTACTCACATTACGAACCAGGTACTGCTGTGCCTAACAGGTGCCAAAAGTACAGCTGATATACTGTAGAGCACAGAGCTTTGGAAAATTCTTACCATGGGTTACATAATTTATTGTACTGGGCTGACTAAATCTCCAGAAAACTGCAGAGGTTCTGTCACAGTAGGTGCTACAGAAAATGCTTGTCAGAATCTTCTAATTAGCTCCTTTTGGGCATTTTATCTTGACAGCTACTGGGATGTTCTGATATGCTCTGCCAACTTGCCACTGTATGGTATCGAAATTAGCGCAAAGCACCTACAAGAACTGTCAGGATAGAAGCACATCTGTTACCAGTATCTTTTCTTTCATACCACACTGCACACTGTCAGATCAGACAACTGCATTTATGCTCCCTTTCTCATGCCTTTTAATCAAAAAGCATTCTAATTTTCTTCACAGCAAATCATTTTGGGGAAAAAAACTCATTAATTATGCTAAAATTGGATATCTATTGTTATTATTACAACCTCGAAGCATCATTTCACAGGATGTGGGTGTAACTGCAATTATTGTTTCACCTTCATTCCCCATGAACTGCTATACCATTTCAAAGGGAGCTACATTGTTTTGTTGGACTTTTTACCCCCTCCATAAATCTTCGTCCGCGAAGCCAAGCCAAAGAAGAAGAAAGAAGACATTGTTTTGTGCTACACTTCAAAAGAAAGCCAGTTCAACCAGGATGGCAGCTTTCCTTCCTTAGACGACATGAACAGATCAAATTGGTTTTCACAATGTGGCTGACTTTCATTCCATAGCAACATGGTTTTGTCCATGTTAGGTCGTGTTTGACAAATCTTGCAGAGTTTTCAAGAAGGTTACCAAGAAGGTAGATGAAGGAAAGGCTGTGAATGTTGTCTAAATGGATTTTAGTAAAGATTTTGACAAGGTCCCTTTTGTGAGGTTAGTTCAGAAGGTTAAGACACTAAGTATCCATGCAGAGGTTGTAAGCTGGATTTGAAATTGGTTGTGTGGGAGAAAACTGAGTGGTAGTGGATGGTTGCTTCTCAGACTGGAGGCCTGTGACTAGTGGTGTGCCTCAGAGATCTGTGTTGGTCCATTGTTGTTTGTTGTCCGTATCAATGATCTGGATGATAATATGGTAAATTGGATCAGCAAGTTTGCTGACGGCACAAAGATAGCAGGTGTTGTGGATAGCGAGGAAGATTTTCAAAGCTTACAGAGAGATCTGGACCAACTGAGAGAATGGGCAAAAAAATGGAAGATGGAATTTAATGCAGACAAGTGTGAGATGTTGAATTTTGGAAGGACAAACCAGGATAGGACACAGTAATTGGTAGGACACTGAAGAGATCTGGGGATACAGATACATGATTCCCTGAAGGTGGTGTCAAGAAAGCTTTTGGCATCTTAGTCTTTATAAATCAAAGTATTGAGTATAAGAATTGGGATATTATGTTGAAGTTGTTTAAGACATTGGTGAGGCCAAATTTGGAATATTGTGTGCAGTTTTGGTTGCCTAACTACAGGAAGGATATCAATAAGATTGAAAGAGGGGAGAGAAGATTTACCAGGATGTTGCCAGATCTTCAGGAGTTGAGTTACAGGGAAAGATTAACCAGGTTAGGACTTTATTCCTTGGAGTGAAGAAGAATGAGGGGAGATTTGATAGAGGTTTACAAGATTATGAGAGATATGGACAGAGTGGATGCAAGTGGGTTTTTTCCACTTAGATTGGGGGAGATAAATATGAGAGGTCATAGTTTTAAGATGAAAGGGGAAAGGTTTAGGGGGAACATTAGGGGAAAGTTCTTCACTCAGAGAGAGGTGGGCATGTAGAATGAGCTGCCATCTAATGTGGTGAATGCAGGCTCAATCTTGTTTTAAAAATAAATGGGATAAATACATGGATGATAGAAGTCTGGAATGGGAGCAGGTCAATGGGACTAGCAGAATGATGGTCAGCACAGACTAGAAGGGCCAAAATGGCTTGTTTTCTGCGCTGTTTTATCGTCAAATTTCAATCTCTTAGCTACTATGGTAAGATCTTAATGGCGTCTCCAAATCATAAATTCAGCCCCCTATAAATTACTGATCCAATAACTTGCCCACAAGATTTACAATGATCCTTTTTAAGATAGCTAAACCATCATATTGCATGTAAATCATGACCTTCATATCACTGGAGATATTTGTGGATGGGCACTCAATACATCTGTGTGGCACACTACTGCCCACTATTTTGGTGGCAAACTAAAAATCCATTGAAAGCAGTTACAAGAGCACATGTTCTAAAATAATCCAGATGAACTTGTTATGTCTATGTCTGCCAATATTGCAACAGTAATGGGATCTGTATGTAAAATCTTTGCAGATGTTCTTGTACATTTTCACTTTACAAAATTAATGCATTGATCACACATCTGTATTTTGACCTGTTGTTCCCTCGAAAGCTAACTAAAAGCTATCTTGTGTTTCCCATTGCAATTAAAGTCTTGCTTCTTTCATGTAAATATAATCCTCCATCAGAATGGGAAAAAAAAACTCTATTAAGAGTGACTCATCCATGTGGAGAGAGACTGCTTCTGAGAAAGAACAGGTTCTTATATAACACAGGATATTGTTGCTTGAATATGCATATTCAGAATATTGTTAAATTGGCTATATTAATAATTGATGTTAAACTCTACAGTTTATGATCTGCTGAGTTAAAATTTATATCAATCTTAGTTTTAATATATTATTAATTTGCTGGCACATCTATTTGTGGTAAATAATGCCAGAGCCAAAGGCAATGCCTCAGTTTTCTGTTCCTTTTTAATAGAATGACTGAAGAAGTACGGAAATTTGTGAGATATTTTTTGATTTTGAATAAATATGATCGTATGCTTGCGACGTATCAAAGATATGTTCACCACTTGAAAAATTAACCGTGAACGGACAACAAATAATTATGAAAAAAATTGATTTTTTTTGAAGAATTCAAATAAAGTCAGAGTATGAAAGGTTGATCATATTGTTAGAAGATTCTTGAAACTATGTTGGACCTATGATTGTTACATATTATTTTCTTCTGTTTCTTTCATTTTGACATTTTTAATTGAGAATCCAGCACGGCTGGAGCTAATTTTTAATTTCTTTCGTGGTCTCTTTGCCTCCTTTTATGGCAATTGGGTTTTATTCACTTGACGGACAGCAGTTTAGCTGAATTTTAGGCTTGTTAGAATGTGGACTTATAGCAACTTAAAATTTGGGTTCTATTTCGATACTTGCTTCAGCATTGACATTCTAAGATTACTCTCAAGTTTGACATACTCTAAATGCGTTGCCAAGATGCTTCATGATCAAAAATATTTATGCATTACAGTAAATTGCCTCAGTCATGATAAGATACGGCTATTTCCTATTCTGTAGCACAAACCAATGTCATCTTCCTTGGGTATTTCCTGAAGATTTGCACGAATAACATTGATCTGAAATCATGGGGTGGCATGGTGAAATAATAGTGGGTGATTTCCTGCAATCAGATTCCCCACTCTCTCGGGTTCTCCATTTTCCTACACCTCATGGGGAAACAGTTGGTTCTGAATTAACAATTTCACCATCTCTCACCACCAACTACAAGGCTCCAAGAAGAACTTCCACTCCCACTCAGCCACAGGGCAACTCCCCCTCAGCCACAGGGCAACTCCCCCTCAGCCACAGGGCAACTCCCCCTCAGCCACAGGGCAACTCCCCCTCAGCCACAGGGCAACTCCCCCTCAGCCACAGGGCAACTCCCCCTCAGCCACAGGGCAACTCCCCCTCAGCCACAGGGCAACTCCCCCTCAGCCACAGGGCAACTCCCCCTCAGCCACAGGGCAACTCCCCCTCAGCCACAGGGCAACTCCCCCTCAGCCACAGGGCAACTCCCCCTCAGCCACAGGGCAACTCCCCCTCAGCCACAGGGCAACTCCCCCTCAGCCACAGGGCAACTCCCCCTCAGCCACAGGGCAACTCCCCCTCAGCCACAGGGCAACTCCCCCTCAGCCACAGGGCAACTCCCCCTCAGCCACAGGGCAACTCCCCCTCAGCCACAGGGCAACTCCCCCTCAGCCACAGGGCAACTCCCCCTCAGCCACAGGGCAACTCCCCCTCAGCCACAGGGCAACTCCCCCTCAGCCACAGGGCAACTCCCCCTCAGCCACAGGGCAACTCCCCCTCAGCCACAGGGCAACTCCCCCTCAGCCACAGGGCAACTCCCACTCAGCCACAGGGCAACTCCCATGCCTGTTTCAGGAAAGTGGGGGGGGGGGGGGAAGGTTAATAGTCCACATTATGCTATTACACCTCTTTGGGTGGACCAGAATTTCCAGGTGCAGGAATTTACTCTTCCTCCAGTAAGAAAGTTAGCTTCCTTCCATTCAAAGACACCCACAAACAATGGCAGGGTTCACTGTTGCAACATATTTTGCGTTAATACCTTGTCGCTCCCTGGGTTATGATAAATTCTAATATTTCGTAAATTTAAGAACTTAAGCAAAAGATGAGCAGAAGAAATCATTGGACCGTAGCTGTACTGTAGACCAACGTTGTTTTGGAAGTCACTCTGGATCACTGTCAGAATAACACAGCAGTCTTGTCAACAGTCAAAACCATCCATAATTATACACTCCACAGCAGTGAGGTGATCCTTACCACTTAAACATGATCTATCGTCAGCTCCTAGCCTGGGATTGCTCGGAAATGCATAGAGCATATAATAAGGCATCTCTTTAGTTGTAAAACACTGTCTTGACTTCATTTTAATCTATTTCATTTATCTTTCAGGCAAGTCCCAAAATGGCTATCAGGCCAAAAGCAACAACATATTTGTGCACTGAAAAAGGGCCCAATTCAATTTCTAAGTCATAATATTCTATCACGGGTTATTTGTATTTTTTACTTAATTTGATTTTGGAGGAATAGCCACAGGCAAATTTCCTTAAAGACGACTTAATACTAAGTATTTCCTGCCTGAAGACAAGTGAGCAGTATCGAGACAATGGTTTGAGGAATGGATTGATCCTCTGAAGGCTGATATGTCAAATTCCAGCAAGACTGTTTTATTTAGTTTTCTTCTGAGGTCAACAAAATGAATGCAGCTTAAGCTGTGGTGTGAATGCAAAAGGGAGCAGGTGGTGTAGGTGACTCCAGTATATTGAGTTGTAGCCTTAAATACTGTGGACTGCCACATTCAGTGAGCACTGGTGGCAGGATCTCTGCTATGACTATTCTCAACGCACCACTTTTTTTTCCAGACATCTGAATGAAACTCAGAATAGTTAAATGATATTGGCTTTACTCCATACTGACTGACCTCTGTCTGCAACTCTGCACTATTGTACTATGAGAGAGATCATGAGGGGCATTGATAGGGTGGATAGCCAGAATTTTTCCCCGCAGGGTAGAGGACGTGCATTTGGGGTGAGGCGGAAGATGCTTAAAGGAGAAGTGCAGGGCAAATATTTTATATGGAGAGAGGTGGGAGAATGAGCGGCTGCCAAGGGTAGTCGTGGAGGAGGCAGGTGCAGCGGTCACATTTTGAGCAAATATATCATAATGGAACTTGCTACTATTTTTAACCAATTTTGATTCTACCCTGTACAGAAACAACATTATATTTTTGGACTTGAATCTGGAGGTTTTCCTATGTACTGCAAATTTGACATTTTCCCTGTCTGGAAACCAGGTTGATCAACACGGTTGGACGTCAGTCTGGTGTGACACACCCTGGAGCAAGCAATGCAGAATGACCATCAGCCAGTGCTGGCAGGAGCATGGAACTAAGGGAGGGATTGAAAAAGTCAGATTCCTCGATCACAGTCAGAATGCAATCCTAAAATGGGATATCATCGATTCATGGAGAAGTGCAGGACGGAAATGGGTCCTTAGGGCTACCTTGACCATGGCGATCATCAAGCACCCCATTTATACTAAATCTACACGATCTCACCCAGACCACCTGAAGATTGGAGGAGCAACATCTTATTTTCCATCTGGGCACTCTCCAGGCAGATGGCATTAACATTGACTTCACTGCTTTCTACTAAACTTGCTCGCCTTTTCTTTCCCCTCTCCTTTCCTGTCTTTCCAGTTCTCTCCTCTCTTCCCCCCTTATCCACCCTGCCATCCCTCCTCCCGCTCATTTTTGTTGTCCTCTCTTTCCTTTCTCCACTTATCAGCTCCCGCCTTTGCCTCCCCTCTACCTTTTTGTTCAGAAGCCTGGCAGCATTCTCTCATAATTTGATGAAGGGCCCAAGCCTGAAACATAGTTATTTATTTTTACTGTTGCTACATAAAGGACACTGTTTGACCTGTTGAGCTTCTCCTCCCATTGTTTTACAATCCCCACCTTCTCTTCAATTCTCCCCTGATTCTACCACTCACCTGGACAGTAGAGGAAATTTGCAGTGGCAATGAACTTATCAGCCTACATGTCTTTGGGATGTGAGAGGAAAATAAAGCACTCAGAGATCACAGGGAGAACAAAATGCACACAGGGAAACTTCATACAGACATTATCCAAGTTTAGTATTGCTGCGGGTCTCTGATGTTGCAAGGCAATGGCTCTATCAGATGCATTAAATGGAGAATATGGACATTGATCCCACTATCTCTTCTAAATACAAATGGGATCTTTTGGGGCCAAGGTGATGGGAAGACTTGTGGTTTTTGAGCCTTGGAACTTGTATTTTCATAGCACTCATTTCATGTAAGGCCATTTCATCAAAGTCAATGCCAGATCATCCACATTCTTTTGCCCATGCCCATGATCTCCTCCAAGATTCTCTATTATCCATTGACACTAGTGGTAATTTACCACAGCTGATTAACCCTGACACATCTTTGGGAGGATCACAGGGAGAATGTATACATTCCAAACAGACAACACTGGAAGCCAGGATCGATCCTGGGTTGCTGGAGCTTTGTGGATGCAAAACTCACTTCTGTGTCACTACACTGTCTGAGCCACACCCAACACATCAGAAGATAATATTCAACCTAATGACTCTGTCTCTCACTGGAGATATAATTGGTTTTTACAAGGGATCTTTGACTTGAAATATTCCTCCTATTTCTTTTTCTACAAAAACTGTCTGGCTGGGCATCGGTTTCCAGAGTTTTTTTGCTGACAAATCCCAGGCCAAGGTTCAGCCCTCTCCCCTTTTGTTATTACCCTTGACTTTCCTCCACCCCAACTTATCTATTTACTTATTAGAAGAAACTTGCCTGTAATTTATCTATCTATTTGCATACCTAGTTGTCCTGTGAGGGTTATGTATTGGACAGGTAGAAGCAGATCTGAAAAAGTAGTCAGGCAACCATTAGAGCCACCCAGTGGTGCTAGAGATGTTACATTTCATGAGGATTTAACATCTGAAACATCACAGAAAATGTTTGCCTGAAATATTTGGAAAAATGCACAATTTTTAAAGAAAACAATCTGCTAATCTGAGACACTCTGTTTTCATAATCAGTTTGCAGATTTCCAGGATTCTTAATATTTTATTCTTGCTGCTACTCATCAGTATCACATTGTTTCTTCTCTAATTAAAATTTATTGTTCACAGAAAATGTAAATTGCCAAGAAAAAGTTAAAAATCTCTCTCACTGCTCCCCATCTGTAACCTCTGCTTTTTACCCAAGAGAAATTTAAAATCATTGCAAATTGTCATTTCCTGGAAATTTCTTTTACATTGAGCAAGTCTTCCTTTTCAAAGTTTTGAAACACAAAACTTCTTTATCAAGAAATTATTCTTATTATCCTTACTGCTGTAAAAAGGTTGTACAATAGGACTTAAAATTCCACAGCTCAGTATTAACAGGGGATCAATTAACATTGTGAGTCAATCATCAAATCATTTCTTATTCCAATTTTATTGTGCCCATAATCTGTTTAAGCTTCACTCTCGTCTAGAATTTGTGAAGGGAGAGTAGATGAATGCCCAGCACAATATGATGGGATTTGCCTTCATCTAAATGAGTTTGCAAAATACAACAGAGAATCTTCAAATTGCATCTTTTCAAGTTTCAGTGTTGCATGTATTAAAATAGTTTTCTTTTATATTCTTCATTATGTGTGTGTATTTTTGCTCCAATTTCAGGTAAACATTGTCTCTGATGTTTCAGATGTTAAATCCCCATAAATTGTAACTCCCACTAGCACCACTTGGTGGCTGGAAAGTGTCCTCTAATGGTTGCCTGACTACTTTTGCAGATCTCCTACCTCACAGAGCCTTCAAAAGATAGCAGTAGGTATGTAAAGAGATGGATAAATTGCAGGTAACTTTCTTCGAATATGTAATTCGATAAGTTAAAGTGGAGGAAAGTCAAGAGTAATGACAAAAGGAGAGAGGGTTGAAACGTGGCCTGGGATTTGTTAGGTGCTCCAATGCTATGACCAAGCAAGAAGTGATTGCAATGGAAAAGACTTTCTGCCCCACACCTCAGGCCAAGTTAAAATGGTAGAGCTGAAACAATCAGCAACTGGAGCACAAGCTTTTATTTCCTTAATTATACACGCCTGGCTGTCTCCACCCTTAATGTCCTTGCTTTTACCCGGAATATACTTTTGTTGAACACCGTAAAAAATTTAATTGAAAGTCTTCCACTGCTCCTCAACCATCCCTCCATAAAGTCTGTGTTTCTAGTCAACTCTGGCCAACATCTCCCTCGTCATCACATAGTTTCCTTTGTTAAGGCATAACACACCAGTTTTAGATTGAACCATTGTGCCCTCCATTTGATTAGCCTAATCATGCTGTGATTACTCTTTCCAAGCTCGTTAATTTTACATGCCAATTTTACCTGTACAGGACCACATCTAAAATAGCATGTTCCCTTGTAGGTTCAGCCACATGCTGTTCAAGAAAGCTATCTACCAAGTCCTCTTCGAGGTTGCTTTGACCATCCTGATTCGCCCAGTCTAGATGTATGTTAAAGTTCCCCTACAATAATTTGCATGCCTGTGATATTTCTTGGTTTATTGATTGGGTCACTGCAATATTATAAATAATTTCTGTCCATTGTATAATTGACACAGGAACTGAAATTTTTTGCAGCCAAAGAGGTACTTCATAAAAATAAACAACTGCAATAATATACATTAAAAACTAAATAGCTAATAAATATCCACAAGGGAAAAAGATGATGCTACAATAGTGCACACAGTTCACAATTAGTGTTACAATGAGTCGAAGAGTTGTTGGAAAGAAACTCTTCATAAACCTGAGGTCTTCAGGTTTCTGGATCTTCTACCTGAATGAGAAGAGGTTGTGATCAGGTTGGTGAGGGTTCTCTATACTGTTGGCTGCCTTCTGGTGAGCACTGCTGTGCGAAGAATTCAGACACAAAGTTCATAGACTGTACAAGCTTGAACAAGCTTGAACTCGTGCACACAAGGTCTCTACCTTCCTGGCTCCACGTGCTTGACTGACTATCAAAGGTGGGGGGTGGCATGAGTCTTTATATGGGCTGGTGATTGACAGTGAGTGGGTGGGGCCAGCCTCTCAGGTTGCCTACCTGCAGGTACAGTGATTGGCCCCTGCAATAGGCTGGTAGGAGTGCGGCCAGTGGAGTGGTTGTCTCCACACTTCTTGAGACAGCGCTTCACATAGATGTCTTCAATGGATGGGAGATAGGAACTTATCATGGACTTGGCTATGTTTCCTGCACTCAGTCCATTCCTCGAATCCCATTGAAACATATGAGTGGGAATAATCACATTTGTTACTCCAAAACACAACAATGCAAAAGTACTCGATGCAATTCTGTCTCCACCATTTGCAAGATTTGGGAAGAAATGCAAAATTCTACACACATTTCTGATGTGACATGGTAAAACTGCTTAATATTATATGGAAGCAGGAAGAAGGCTCAAGATTTTTAAGACACGTTTTGCCTATCAACTCTGTTCCATGTTTACTGTTCACCCCTGCTGAGCCTTCTCACAGCCTTACATCTCTTTAACTACAACTTGTACACATTCAAATAAGTCATGCCATTGGGAGTTTGAGCTTTATGTGAAAAGCAAACACCAAGGCTGGAAAATGTGGACCATATGTTCTGTTTTTCTGATGTGGTGTTCAATGCAATTATATGCAAACTTGTGAAGTCACTAAACGTGCATCTTCCTAGGCAATCACAAAATGAGCTACTAAATGTGATCATACACTGATATCCAGTCATTCCTTTATCCAAGGTACACAGAAGAACCCATTGAATTCTGTCTCTCGGATCATCCCATCTCTCCCTCCCCACACCAGAACATGTTTCCAGGGGAATTCAGAAGAATGGTGGGACTGCCAGGTAGAGCTATTGCTGGTTATTAGATTAGGACAATGGCTCATTGGGTGTATGTCAGTCATCTGTTGGTTGTTCAGCAGACAAAGAATTGCTGTAAGAACTCAAAAAATCAAACAGCATCCGTGGGTGGAAATGGTCAGTCAACATTTCAAGTCTGAAATCTTTATCAAGACTAAGATACAAGGCTAAGAAAACATGGATATATACAGGGGAAATAAAGTGGAGGAGGGGCTAAGAGGTGATGGTTATTAATAGGATGGAAGATGTAGGGTGGAGATACAGGTAGCAGAAGAAACCATTTGGGGGACAAGTTAGAGAGAGAGAGGAAAAATGTAAGTGCATTAATAGGGAAAGAAGAGATGGAAACAGTGGAACCAGAACAGGGTGGGGCTATGTAAAATTAGAAAAATCAATGTTCATCCTGTTAGGTTGAAGAATGTACAGGAGGAATGTGATATTTTGTTCCTCAAGTTTACTTTTGGCTTCACCCTGATAATGGATGAGGCTGAGATCTGTCCATCACTTCCCTCCTGGGCAAGGTTAAACCTAATAGTATGGGCATTGAGTTTTCTAATTTTAGGAAACCCCCCTCTGCCATCTGAGTCCATTCTTCCATCCTTATGTATTCTTGTACTTACCCTTTCTCTCTTTCTCTTTCCTTCCAATTCACCCCCCTCCCCCTCCCCTTTCCTAATGGTTTCTCCACCTCCCATATCTTCTGCCTGCCTTGTCATCTCTGGGCCATTCCCCAGCTTCTTTTCCCCATTATATAAATAACCTTTTCCCACTTTATCTTAGTTTTGATGAAGTTTAGACCCAAAATATTGTCTGACCTGCTGAGTTCCTCCAGCAATTTTTTATTTGCCTAAGATCCCAGTATCTGCTGCTTTGTGTTTCTCTTATCTGCTGGTCATTTTTGTGTGTGAGCTGGACAAGAGCTAATTCTCCAGTCATTAACATGCTGGCTTCAGATAAGTTCACTGAGTTTTAAAACTTTAGGTTGGCAATCAAAGTTTAGCACATTCAAATTTTGTTCCTCTAAATCAGGTGAAATATTCATAAATTAGATGAATCTGATTCAAGAAAACAAAGTCTATCAAACACAGAATTTTTATGATCAAATGAGTTATGTTAAATCAAAATTCTCATTAATACTAAATCTTTGTAGCTTTCTAAATTGTAATTATCTATATTTGTGAAAGTGTAGAGTTCAATCTACAGAAAAAAATGTGGATATCATTGGTAAAGCATGTATTGCTTTGCCCTTATAGCTTTTGAAGGCTATGCTGTTGGATAGTATGTTCCAGGAGTAAGATCCAACACTGATATTACGACAATGTGTGCCTTGGAAGAGAATTTACTACTACTTTTGGTGGCAGTCGCTGTGGTGATATGTAATTACACCACTAGGTCACCAGGGGTCATCCCGGTGACCTTGTCTATAAAGCAGTCCAGAGCTACAGTCTAGCCTTCCAGGTTCGTCTTGGACAGAGACAAGACCTCTTAGTGTACATATGAGTTCATGAAAGCTGTCTTATACTCGCACTGCTGGTGTGGTTATTGTCAGGACAGTAGCCACAGTCAGTGGAGGTGCTGTCAGAGTAGCCTTGGGTTAATCTACATTTATTTTACTGATTATTGAAGGAGAAATCGCCTCATGCTCTGTATTACTTTCATCATCATAATTGAACTTGTACCTGTCAGGAGCTCTCTTCTATGCTGAGGTTGACTGAGCCGACCTCTGCAGTTGAAGTGCCCCAAGAATGTTTCTTTCGTAAGTCATAAGATGAGGTCTGCAAGTGGACAGAGGAAAAGATTCAAGGAAGTGCTCAAAATGCAATGCCCCTGCTAATTACTGGGAACCCTTGGCCCATCACTGTTCAAAGTGGAGGAAGAGCATACCAAGTGGTACTACACTGAAGGCAGCAGAAGCACACAGAGGATCTGTGGAAGCTGTTGATCGAGAGGAATACCTCATCAAGTAACCACCCATGTACCCTGGCATACATCACGCCCTATCTTTGTCACTTCACATTCCACAAAGCTGAAACAGATGAAATTTATCCTCCATCCTAAGGGTCTGCTTAAGAAAAAGATCTAATTTGTAGGATTCTGGCTTTCATTAGTTAACAAAGTTTTATTGGTGTATGAATTATGGATGGTCAAGTGATCCCCTCCTTCTGGAATCTGGTGTGAATGTGGATTAGGGAGGGGCATGTAGTCTCTCTGTCTAGAACCTCATGGGAATGTGGATTACGGAGGGGCATGTGACCTCGCCATCTGGAACCTGATCGGAAGTCACCTCACCTGCCAATCAAGGTCAAGCCCTGCCCAGAGGTTAGCATACACCTAGTCATTGGCCCCTTTAAATGGTTCATTGATACATGGACTGGATTCTCCAGCTGATGGCATTATCAAGCCCACCGCACGTGAGCCATCTTCCTCTTTCTCTTATGGGATGAATCCGAGCTCCACTTCAGGTTGGGAACCATGGGCGACGTTGGAGAATTGTTGGTAAGATGCGTGTAGACAAAGGGTTGGGAGCTGTACTATGGTATGTCTAGTGATTTAGTTAGATAAGGCACGTACCTGCCAAGGATATCAAGGGGTAGCAGGTATCATATATTGTAATTAGATTGTAAAGCCTTCTACCCCCAAGTGGTTGCAAATTTATCATATAATCCGGTGAGTGCGTATATATGTGTGTCTTTTATCCCTGTTGCGACTCCCCTACACATGTAAATGAAACACTACTGTTCCATCGGCTGTATTCAGAGTGGTTTTCCTTGGGACCCATTGAACTGGTCTGACACACGCATCTGGGTGCATCATCCATCTTGTAAAGAAATTTAAGTAGATGATTGGAAATGCTGATGGTAGAAGGGAATTGGTTTATTGCTAATTCTGAGGATGGAGGAAATGAAATTCAGGTCCAGAAATGAAAGAGTTTACAGTCCATGAAACCATCCAAAGTGACAATTTGCCATGGGAATTCTTCCCGTGCTTTTCATTGGTCCATTCTCAACAAGGGCCATATGACTCCTCTCTTCCGCTCCCCACCCCCACAGCACATTTAAGGAGAGCCATGGACTGAAATCCTAAATATATTTTATGTGGTCGGTAGAAGAGAAGTATGGAATAAACCAACTAAACTTGGCTGCTTCACAGGGAAGGGGGCCCATAAACTTTGAGCAGAGACCTAAGGGGGCCATAGCTAAAAAATAGTTGAGACTGGAAGCCAACCCAATTTCACCTTAACTTTGCAATTGTGGTTTTGTAATATGGTGCATGAATACTATAAATATGTGTGAGTAAAGGTTTTAATTTACTCTTATTTATTGATCAGCTCTCAACAATGTCAAAGATCGGAGTGAAAAATGTTTGGAATATTGTTTGGTCAGTTAAATACGATATGAGAATGTGTGCTGATGTTAACGCCTTTGATGGAAAAAAATTGCAAATTTGTCTGCATCCAGTAGAATAGCTGTCGTGCAAAGCAGAGTGGTAGAAATAATGTCATGCACACTTTATGCAGTAATGGATTTTATGCAAAAGTCTGATGAATCCAAAAGATATGCAGATCTTTGGTGCATTGGTTTCTGAGATTCATGAGAGGTACAAGGAGGTATATCAAAAGCAAACAGAGAATTAGGATATATACCGGTAATCACAATATACAACAAAAAACAATCATCAAGTGAATATAAAAGTTTGCAGTTTGCTCCCAATTGTGAGGTTCATTCTTAGATGTTAAGAAATATGAAAATAAATCCTGGAAGAAAGTCAGAGCTTAGTTTATACCCAGTTTAAATACTGTTAGTTATTTTGAAAGGATTGGGGAATGAATCGTTTAATTCCACATGTAGAGACTTTGGGCCAGTTTGTGTCATTAACTATGAGAATAATTTGCCATCTTCTGCATCAATTTATCACTGTTAATGCTCAAATAGCTGGATTTTGTCCCCTGAGAATGACGATGTCACAGAATGTGACAGAAAGATGCAATCACCAGTAATCTTCATAATTTATCTTTGACATCTCTGCAAATCAGAGATAAAATTTATATTGGTAGGAATAAGCTTAGGGTTTTTTTTTGCTTTTCTCAGAGATTATTTGGCTGCTGGCAAGTGAGGCACATTAAAGGTGATGATATACAAGTTCACTGCAGCTTAAAAGACCAGTTAGTGTATGGTTGTCAATTTTATACTAATTTTGCTATTATTTCATAATCCCATCTTCGTTCCTTGCTTTTGACATGATGGTTTAATGCTATTGGCCTGGAATTAATAGTGAGAAATAATGGTGAATTTACAAGCAGCCACCATTAGAAAGGAAGAAAACTGACACCAAATTGTGAGATACACCTTTGCCAATGAAGCACAGGAATCCAAATACTTCTGTCAGTGATTCCTTGCTCCTCCATAGGATACACGGTTTTACATCCTTCTCCTCAGTAATCCGTCTTATTTTTGAGGTCCATCCACTAAATTATGGACCTTTCCATTTAAATGCAATGCAGTTTCCAAGCCTCTCTCAACAAGATACCAAATTCTGCTTAGCCACGCTTAACCAGAGGTAGACCTAAAGATGTTATCTCATCCCAGTCAGTTTTTTGCTATAAAATGAACAAAATTAAATTGAATTATAAATTAAATATATTAATTTGTACATTAAATGAGCACAGCAACATCTAGATGGCCTGTTGAAAATTGTATTTTATCTCTGCATTTGTTCCCAATTCCTTTGTTGCAGAGATGGGACTGACATTTTAAAAGTATTGTATAAAGAAATGATTATTGAACAACGATCTATCTTGTCAGACAAGTATTTTTTCCTCTGCCATCATACATTTATAGTGGGCTAGAATTGTAGAATTGAACATGCACCAGTACTCTTTGGCTTGGCCTCGCGGATGAAGATTAATGGAGGGGTAATGTCCACGTCAGCTGCAGGCTCATTTGTGGCTGACAAGTCCGATGCGGGACAGGCAGACATGGCTGCAGCGGTTGCAAGGGAAAATTGGTGGGTTGGGGTTGGGTTTTTCCTCCTTTGTCTTTTGACAGTGAGGTGGGCTCTGCGGTCTTCTTCCAAGGAGGTTGCTGCCCGCCGAACTGTGAGGCGCCAAGATGCGCAGTTTGAGGTGATATCAGCCCACTGGCAGTGGTCAATGTGGCAGGCATCAAGAGATTTCTTTAGGCAGTCCTTGTACTTCTTCTTTGGTGCACCACTGTCTCGGTGGCCAGTGGAGAGCTCGCCATATAACACGATCTTGGGAAGGCGATGGTCCTC
The DNA here is from genome assembly GCF_036971445.1 of Narcine bancroftii. Classification (NCBI taxonomy): domain Eukaryota; kingdom Metazoa; phylum Chordata; class Chondrichthyes; order Torpediniformes; family Narcinidae; genus Narcine; species Narcine bancroftii. The sequence continues at coordinate 9,805,070 of NC_091478.1, forward strand.
CATTCTGGAGACGTGACCTACCCAGCGCAGTTGGATCTTCAGCAGTGTGGATTTGATGCTGTCGGCCTCTGCCATCTCGAGTACTTCGATGTTGGTGATGAAGTCACTCCAATGAATGTTGAGGATGGAGCGGAGACAACGCTGGTGGAAGCGTTCTAGGAGCCATAGGTGATACCGGTAGAGGACCCATGGTTCGGAGCCGAACAGGAGTGTGGGTATGACAACGGCTCTGTATATGCTAATCTTTGTGATGTTTTTCAGTTGGTTGTTTTTCCATACTCTTTTGTGTAGTCTTCCAAAGGCGCTATTTGCCTTGGCGAGTCTGTTGTCTATCTCGTTGTCGATCCTTGCATCCGATGAAATGGTGCAGCCGAGATAGGTAAACTGGTTGACCGTTTTGAGCACCAGTACTACAGTTATACTAAAATACCCTCTTGCTTTACTGCTCTATATTCTGAGTTGAGCCCCACATACAGTCTTACAGTTCAAGCTGCCAATGATCAAATGAAACATAGCTTCTGAAAGTTGACCAAGTTAATCTTCCCAACCACAGCCTCAGATCGGTGGCTAACCTGCCAATGGCCACTATTACTGACCCCACAATCCCTCTCTCACACCCCCAACCACTGTGACTCTACATCTCAGTATATATGTTGAATTAACTGCCAATTGCAGATACCATCTATTTCTACCACTAACTACACCCACCCACCCCCACCCCTGACTTAATTCACATTCATTTTTAGGGAGTTAAATATAGATAGCTACATTCAGCAAATAATAGCTTAGATCCATCCTCTTTCACAGCTTACAAATTTCTTAGCCATCTTTGTTTCACATGGCCAGTCAAGTTATTGATATTTGGTCATTTTTAGTCAAGATGTCCACCTACTGGCCTCATTTCTATAGGTAGATACCTTGTTGACTATTAACAAGTCAAGGATGCATGCTTCGACCCCTGCTCCATTTTCTCAATACATGAATGTACAGCCAACCTTGGCTCCAAACCAATCTATAGATTCGCTGGTGACACCATGGTTATTAGCAAACAATAAGAAATAATGAGTCAAAATACAAGGTTCATATACAGAATCTGGTGGTGCTAGGACAACAATCTTGCTCTCAACATTGACAAGATTATTGTTTATTTTAGAAAGAGTAGGCCAAGGGACTGCAGAACAGTCCACATTGATGGGATGGTGGTCGAGAAGGTTAGTACTGTAACTTCAATTCCTGGGAGGCCTCTACTGTAGCCAATACATCAATGCAACCATGAAGACTCACAAATGTCTCTAGTTTCCAATAAGTCTGAGGAGATTTAGCATGTTACTGAATGCTCTAGAGAATTTCTACAGGTGTACTGTGGAAACTATATTGCTTGGTTGTACTATGGCCTTTGACAAGGGTTTACATGGGAGTTAGTCAGGAAGGTTCAGTTGCTCAGTGTTCATGGTGAAGTAGTAAATTGGATTTGACATTGGCTTTATGATAGAAGCTCGTAGAGGGATCTGGACCAACTGGAGAAATGGGTTGCAAAATGGCAGATGGAATTTAATGCAGACCAATGTGAGGTGTCGCATTTAAAAAAAAATTAGATACACAAAACAGTAACAGACCCTTCCAGCCCACAATCACATACCACCCAACTACAACCCCCAAATATTATGAAGGGTGGAAGGAAACCCAAGCTCCTGGATGATACCCACATGGACATGAAGTGAACGAACAAACTCCTTACAGACAGTGCCAGATTCAAATCTGGGTTGCTGGTGTTTAACAGCAAATTCCATGAATTTTGGAAGGATAAAGCAAGGTTGGACAAACCCAGTAAATGGTAGGACACTGAGGAGTATGGTAGAACCAAGGAATATGGGAATACAGATACATAACTCCCTGGAAGTGGCATCACAAGTAGTTAGGGACATAAAGAGAGCTTTTGACACATTGTCCTTCAGAATTCAAAGCACTGAATGTAGGGTTTGAATGTTGTGGTGATATTGGATAAGACATTGGTGAGGTCAAATTTGGAGTATTGTGTGCAATTTTGGTCACTTAACTACAGGAAAGATATTAATAAGATTGAAAGAGGGCAGAAGGATGTTGCCTGGACTTAAGAACTGCATTGCAGGAAAAGCTTAAATAGGATAGGAGTTTACTCCCTGGAGGGGAGTTTTGTTCAAAGTATACACAATTATGATAACTATCAATAGAATAAATTCAAGCAGGCTTTTTCCACTAAGGTGAGGTGAGATAAAAACATTAGGGATAACAGACAGACAGCAACAGGAGTGTGGAACGATATGCCACTGAATTAATAAATGCAAGCTCAATGTTGACAATTAAAGAAAATTTGAACAGGTACAAGGATGGCAGGAGTATGAAGGGATATGATCTGGGGTCAGGTCAGTTGAACTAAGCAGAATAATAGTTGAGCATAGACTGGAAGGGACAGAGGGCATGTTTCTGTACTGTGATGTTTTAGGGTTCTGGTGTTCTATTTTATGTATATATTATATCATTTATGAATTTGAACCTATCTTCAAGTTATTTACATTCCTGCCTTTATTTTTTTTTATTCTTCAAAATGCTTGAAATGTTATATTTTTATTTCTTGATTCCCTGTCAATGGTTGGGTGCTTGGCATGCTCAACGGCATCACTGCTGCTGGGTGTCAGAGATCTCCTTCAGACTGACACCAGACGGTAAGGAAAATCAGGACAGGTTGAGATTACTGGATCTTTTTGATTGTTTTGTTTGATTTCAATGGTAAGCTGAAATATGTGAACCATAAATGAAAACATATCTTCATGAAATTAAAGTAGAAAATTAATTAATGGAAATGGTTAAACTTCACACCAGTTTTCACTGAGCAGACGGGTGATGGTATCTAATTAACTCTGTTTGAAATTTATGCAACCTTTCTGCTATTTTCTCTGAACGGATCATACTAAATCTTCAATAATGAGTGCTTTCAGCTTTACACCAGTGATAGAATTAAATAAACATAATACAAATTCATGGCCTTGTATAAATTATTTGGCTCTTCCTTCAGGCTTTCATGAAAACTTGTATCAAAGGAATTGGAAAGATAATGAATGATAGATCATTATCTGCAATGTTCATTTTAACTGTCAGGAAACCAAATGCACCATGATCCATAATGCTGAAAATCACTGAGGGCAGATACAGGAAGAGATTAGTGGGTAAACAACAAAATCTGCAGATGCTGGGCTCTAATGTTGTACATATAAATTGCTGAATTTCTCCGGCGATGAGAGGGTGACATTACCACAGGAATTTTCCTCAGAAATATTCTGTGTATAAAATAAAAATCAATGATAGCTCTTCCAGGATTTGACAGTAACTTTTCCTTGATGCTCATGGAGAATTAAGTTCAGCATAGACAGAGAAAAAAAAGTAACAGAGAAATGGCCTTTCCACTATATCTGTCTGCTTGTGGGATTCTGGTTTGAGAATCCCTCTGGTTATTTGCCTTTTTAATAAATTCCCTTGAAAGTTTTGGAGAAGTGAAATCAACATTCTCCTTAATCCTTTGAGTCAATATTTTTATTTGAATGTATGTGGAAAGAGCACAGTTTTGTTCTCAGATTTTTTTCTCTTGCATTGGGTTCCCCAACCAGGCAAAAATATTTTCTACTTGCTCTGACAAACCCTTTACTTATGTCAAGCACCTGAAAGAGAATGTCAGCATCACCTGACACAATTTTTCTTCAGGAAATGTAAAAAAAAGTTTTATTATATCTCAAACTACAACTAAACTACTTTGTTCAATTAGCATCATTGTCCAAGGCCAATACATTTTTGATTGATTCATTATAAACTGAATACCAATTCAAAAGCAAGAGCTGAGCAGCAATTTACACAATTGTAGACTTCACATTCACATCAAATCAAGAAAATCCATGATAGAGCAAGAACTGGTTTGCATACAAGAGCTATTAACGTTCTCATTTAAACTGCAAGATTTTTGAAAAGAGGACCAAAAGGTTGACAAATGTTACTTCTTTTCCAAGAGTAAAAGCAAGGAAATTGTCTTAATTTTTCACATGACATTATTGGCAAAGATAAGATTCTTGTCAATCTTCATTGGCCACTAATTGACTACAGGCTCATTGATGGAGACAATCACCTTAGTAGAAATGGAGTAATGGATAGGCTAAACTGGGTGTGGAAAATGGTCCCAGATGGACTGCTGGGTTTCTAGTCACCATTATTGATGATACACTTCTAATTACAGATTTATTTGAATATATATGTTACAGCTGCTATTGTTCAATTCAATTTCATGTCACTGGATCAATGCACCAAGTGTGCAATGGTAATTTGATAACTCACCCCTGTAAATCCTGAAATATTAAATGCTTAACATTACAAAAATAACTTGAAGATTGTATTAAACTGGTACATCAGTGCTGGAGTCCTTGAGAACAGGGAATAACTCATCCGTAAACCAAAATAGAGTCATAGACTTGTTCAGCAAAGAAACAGGCTCCTTGGCCCATGTCATGTCTATCTATTCTAATTCTACTTGCCTGCATTAGCTCCATAGTCTTCTCGGCCTTGATTATGCAAGTTCCTCTGAAATGCTGTTAATGTTCCTGCTTCTTTCTCCTCCTCTGGCATCAGATGCTGACAAACCTGTGTGAAATAAGTTGTTGTAATAAATCTGATTCTGAAGTCAAAGTGTACAGGACAGAACTAGAATCCCACAGCAGACAGATGTAGTGGATAGGCCACACATAACATTTGCTCAACTATGCTATTTTTTAATATTGAAGGAAGTTTCTGTTAATTCAGCAAAGCCAATAGACTTGATATTAATAATATTATTAATCTGTATTCAACAGCCTAAGATTTCCTGAGAAATTCTGTCAATTTCATTTGGATTTCCCTGCATAACACAAAGGAAGCTTAGTACTCCTACAGATTTGTGTGTAAATGAGGAAATCCCAAAGCTTCTGAAAGATATTTTATGCATTTTCCAAACTCCCTGCTAATATTTGAATTCACATTGAAGTCAGTGAAAGAGCATCACCTTCTCAACGGTAACTCTGGGAATCTGCCAACCAAACTGCACCAGGTTATAGTTTCAGCAACTCCTTCCATTTCACTGGAGAGAAATGATTATGAGGCTAAGTGAATAGAATGTTATTTGAGTTAATCTAAATGCACATTTTTTTTTGCATAATATACAAAAGTGCTGAGGAATAGTTAGAATTTTTTTTGTTTTTCTTTTACATGTTTAAAAAAAGTAATAATTTTAATGGTGCACTTAATGTTAATACTTTAGAATGTTTATTTATGTCATTGACATTTATGAACTTACAATGTATTTAACAGTTTTAAGCTGAGGACATGGTTCAACTGGGTGCTGGAGCATTTCTGTGGTACCTCAGCAAGCAAGCGCTTTGGAGCACTTATTATGGAAGCTGCCATAGGAATAACTATTTTAGGTAATTGGAACTAGCAGGTAAGGATGTAGTAAGTGAGTTTTGTTTTCACTGACAGCAATTTCTGGAGCAATGTTCATGCTTATTATAATTGAAACTGTTAATTTATAGTGTCTACTAGAAGTATTGATGATTACTCTAGTGGAGTAAACAGTGTTATTATTGAAATGCCAAAACATTGATTTTATTTTATCAAAAATACAGACCTATTCTACAAAGGAAGTATCGCCACTAACATATTGATTAAAAATTTGTGATATCAGAAGAGGCTTAATGGAAATAAGCAGCACCTTATGTATGATATATTTCCTGAAATAAGTACAGGTTGGGGAGAGAACTGCATACATAAATGCTTGATTTTTGATCTGTCTGGTTCAGGAGGTTAAAATGTTTCCTTTATGAATGTAAAGTTTGAGTTTCCATTCTTGTTAATGATTCAGGAGGAAAGAGTCGTGTTCTTCCATTAGTATCAGTGGTGCCAGTGAGAATGATTTTCTGTCAATGCCTCAGCAAAGGTGCAATTGAGCATCATTGCTTGTCCTATGGGGAGGATCTTGTCTAACTTCCTGCCAGTTTTGTCCATTACAGGAGATCCCATTTAATTGGTTTCAAAATACGTTGCAGGTTTAGTGATTTGTTTGATTCATGATACCTTTCATCCCCTCTTCATGTTTTTTTCTTTTTCTAAATCTGTAAATCTTGGTGTTTTTTTTTACTTCCTTAAGTTAGCAAGATGCCATTTGCATTTTGTTAGATTTTATGATGGTTAACTCTGCATTTTGCAGGTTAATTAGGGTATGAAAAAGCAAGAATTGGTTTGTCATGCAAGAGATAGAACATTCTTGTTCAAACTGCAAGATTTTTGAAGAAAGGTGAATCAAAAGGTTTACAAATGTTACTTCTTTTAGCCAAGAGTGATCAATGGGGGGATTAGGATGGAGAGAATGAGCAAATAGAAACATACAAAATAGGTGTAGGAGTAGGCCATTTGGCCCTTCAAGCCTACACCGCCATTCATTTTGATCATGGCTGATCATCCACTCAGTACCCTGTTCCAGCTCTCTCTCCATACCCCCTGATCCCCCTAGTCACACGTACTAAATCTAACTCTCTCTTAAATATAGCTATGGAACCGGCCTCAATCACTTCCTGTGGCAGAGAATTCCATAAATTCACCATCCTCTGAGTGAAAAAATTCTTCCTCATCTCAGTCCTAAAGGACTTCCCCTTTATCGTTAAACTGTGATCCATGGTTGTAGACTTGCTCAACATTGGGAACAATCTTCCTGCATCTAGCCTGTCAAATCCCTTAAGAATTTTGAACGTTTCTATTAAATCTCCTCTTAATCGTCTAAACTCTAGCGAGTACAAGCCCAGTCGTTCTAGCCTTTCTTCTTATGCAAGTCCCGCCATCCCTGGTATCAATCTGGTAAACCTTTTCTGCACTCTCTCCATGGCAATGATGTCCTTCCTCAGATAAGGAGACCAAAACTGAACACAATACTCCAAGTGAGGTCTCACCAAGGCCCTATACAACTGCATCAATACCTCTCTGCTCCTGTACTCGAATCCTCTTGATATGAACGCCAACATACCATTCGCCTTTTTTTACTGCTTGCTGCACCTGCCTGCCCACTTTTAATGACTGATGCACAGTGACACCCAGGTCTCTTTGCATCTCCCCTTTTCCTAATTGGATACCATTAAGATAGTACTCAGCCCTCCCATTCTTTCCTCCAAAGTGGATAACCACACACTTATCTACATTATATTGCATCTGCCATGCATTTGCCCACTCACCCAACCTGTCCAAGTCACCCTGCACACTCTTAACAGCCTCCACACAACTTACAATGCCACAAGCAAGGATTAAGATGGAGAGGATGAGCAAATTTAAATTCCTAGGGGTCATTATCTTGGAGGACCTTTCTTGGATCCATCATACTAATGACATCGTGAAGAAAGCACACTACTTCCTCAGGGATTTGCGAAATTTCAGTATGACATTGGCATACCCTGGTGAACTTCTACAGATGTATACTTTAAAATGTGCTGTTCAGCTGCATCACAGCCTGGTATGGGGCCACCAATACTTCTGAGCAGAAAACCCTGCAAAAAAGTAGTGGACACAGCCCAGTATATCACAGGCAATACCTTCCCCACAATCAAGAAAATCTACTGTACATGGCACACTGCCATCGGAGAGCAGCAGCAATCATCGAGGATCCACACCACCCAGGACATGCTCCATTCTTGTTGCTGCCGTCAGGAAGGAGGTACGGGTACGCAGGACTTGCACCTCCAGGTTCAGGAATAATTGCTACCCCTCAACTATGTCACCTGATGACTCATTTAAGGACTCCTACTTTGCTCATAATTTATTACTGAATATTTATACTTCTGTATTTGCACAGTCACTTTGTTTACATTTCTTTCTTTCTGTGAGTACAGTTTACAGTTACTGGTAAATAGAGATTCTGCCTGGCCCGCAGAAAAAAAATCTTAGGGTTGTATGTGATGTCAAGTATGTACTCAGACAATCATTTTGAAGTTTGACAATTCTACACAAGGATGAACACAAATACATAACGGTGTTCTCCACAACATACATGGACAATTTTGAAGGCCAAATATGTTGTTTCTTTTATCTCCAGACTCATGGTGGCAGCCATGCTAAGATTCCGCAGTATTACTTCAAGATTTATAATGGGGTCTGACCAACCTATTGATTTTAGTGAGATTCTGGAGGCTTGGATTTGGAGGCAAAAAGAGAGATGAACTCATCCTAAAAAAAAATAATTTACACTGTTAAACAAGAAAATCTGCAGCAGCTGAGGTCAAGTGTCATACACACATCTACCGGAGAACTTGTGCAGAATGTCCCATTTGTAGGACTCGGGTTTGAAACATTAATTGCTCTACTTTCTATGGATGCTGGATGACCTGTTGTGTTTCTCCAACACATTTGCGTATTTTCTTTTATACTAATGCTTTAAATGTTTAAAAGTGCTTTTAATGTTTTGTTCTATAAACACCAGAAACATTTGAAAACTTTTATAAATCCCTCAGTACTATAAAAATGAAAAGACCATGTTTTGGGCAGGTTTTTTTCATGAGCAGTTCCAAGGGGGGTAAGTGTGCTGTGACGTTTTCCTATTTTTCAGTTCATTTCATTTGTGTGGGATTGTCCCTTTAAGAGAACAGGTTTTGGAAAGTGACTGTGAACTAGCAGCAGGCTTTGACAACAGCATGATCTGAAAGTTGATACGTTTCCAGAGTGAAGGGAAAAAGCCCTGGAGAAGCCAGCAGAGACCATGTGACCAGCTTATTGAAAAGACAGTACACAGTTTCTCAGGAGGCCATTTTAAGAAGGCAGCACAAGAGTAAAGAGCTCTTTGACCTCCTTTGCGGGAATGAGAAACCCACTTGGCCTCGGTGTTGTTATAGACAAACTGTCAGATTTCCTCCTATTAGTTATAGAGGGATGAGAAGACCACTTTGACTGACCCACATAAAGGGTTCTATTTGCAAAAGAAATACTGCACTTGGATGGTCACTAGAATGAGAGACATGCGAATTCAGTTGATCCACAAAAAGGAGTCTGGAAGCTTCGTGAGCATCCCTTGCTTTGTGTCCCTTATGCCAAAGAAGGGAATTTTAGTTGGCACTAATCTAAAAAGAACGCTTTATTGAAGTAATCAAAGTTCTGTCACCATCATCTCTTTCACCCACCATACGAACTGCTCATTTCTACTAACGCCTGCATGTCTATTCCATCATAAAGCCTGCGTTTTGCATCCACTTAAGGCTTGTGTGCCTCAATCATCTAAGGCCTGTGTGTCTCATCAATTTCAAGCCCATGTGTCATCACTGAATTTCAGAAACTGAACTTGGAACTGCCTTCTGAGAATTGAGCCTTCAGCTGCAGTGGCTTGGGGTGTTCCACACACACACACCAAAATATTCAAGTAGAGTTAATAGGTGTAGATAAATTTAGTTAAGTTTAGCTAATTTAGTTAAATTAGAGTAGGTGTTGTATCGTTGTTGATTAATAATTAAAAATATTATTTTAAATACAACACTGTCTGGGCTCATTTTTATTGCTGCTATCTGGTAGGTAACAGTGCCAACTGGAATTACCCCATTCATTTTTTTTGGGCTATCACTGGAGGAATTGCTTCAATAAGGATTGCGGGACTTTGAAGAGGGAGGCTTTCCTTGAGCTTAACTTTAGGTGGATAATGTTTGTCTCAAGTCTTAATGTCCAACTGTATGATAATCATTCAGCCTCAATGAATTACAACTAAAGTCTAATGCAGTGAAAACAAGCAACAGTTGTAGACTGAGATAAATGTGCACGCATACCTCTTCCTCATCCTTCTTGATTTTAGATGAGGATTATTGTTATCCAACACTATTATTATCCTAAGCTCTAATATTTGAGTCCCCTTAAAACCTTTCTGATTTCACAAGAAATTGTATTGAAACATCTATGCCAAGTATCAAAAGTTTAATTTTTCTTTTAAATGTTATTTGTGTATATTTGCAATGTGATGATATTTTATCATCTCTAAATGTCCTGACCTTCTCTTTCATTCACATCAAGTCCTCAGTGCCTGAGATTTTTTTATATTCATTAATATAAGTAGACAGAGAGGCAGAGACTGCAAGCTCATGAGTTTGTGACTGGGCTCCCTGTGAACACAGTTCTGAGCTGTGGGAGCCTCATTGGTGAATCAAGCCCACAGCACAAATTCAATTTGTTTGTCATTCATTTTTAAAAAAAAATACCTACCTACATATTCCCAAAAAAGCAGGAAAAACATACCAGCATAATATTACACAGAAGTTGGGGTTTTCCTCTTTAAAATACCTAAAGCAGATTAAAGAGGGATTTGCAGATTTCATCTACCCCAGGCAATTATTTCATTTTAATTTTAATTTCAATAGCAGGAATATTGAAGAACATTTCATTCTGAATATTTTATCGCATAATGCTTATGTAATTTGCGATCTGGGTTTGAATCTGGCCCCATCTGTAAGGAGTTTCCTTCATGTGATTCAGTTTTTTCCCACCCTTTAAAAACATACCATGGTTGTGGGTTAATTGGGTGTGAATGAGCGGCACAGGGTCGTGGGCCAGAAAGGCCTGTTACCGTCTAAATTAAAAATTTAATTTTAATTTAAATATGAGCATATTTCCAAAAAGAACTCTCTTTGAGACTGGAGTTGTGGGAATCTGGAGCAAATAAGCTGTTGGAGGGATGCAGTAGGCTGCCGGAGCAGCATCTGGGATCATTGACATTTTGGGCCTAAGGCCCTGAATTAGAAGTGTAAAGGGGAAATAGTCTGCTTTTAAAAAAAAAGATGAGGGAGAGGAGTTGGGCAAGAAATGGCAGAAGATGATCCAAGTGTGATAGACGGATGTAACCAGCTGAGGGATGGAAGGGTGGAGATGGAAAATGGAGGCAGGTGATTATTATTATTAAGCAGGAACCACTCACTCTTGTGCCAAATAAATATAACACCAGAAACACCACAGAACAATGAAAACTGACATTTAAATTCTAAACCAGTTTCTTTCAGCTTCATTGATGTATGTATTGGGTATTTCATGACTTCTTTCTTCTATTCCTGTGGTCACTGACATTCTCTAACATGCCCTGGGGAGTTATGTTATCTGTGGAATGACTTCGCTTAATTGTCTATTTAATGGTTTCCTCTGACCTTTTCTTGAATGACTGATAACAGTAAATGCACCCACCTCATCTCACAGATAAAAGTGCTACACTCTCACTAGCTTCTGGCTAGACTGAGAATCCGGTTGTCATGTTCAATAAGTTAAAAATAGCCAGCATTGTCTCGTTTGCTGTATAAAAGAGGGTGGGTTTTTTTTTACTGTGGATTATCCAGTGATAGGCATTAGGGAATGGAAAATCTACTAGTGAATTGCAGAGCAAAATTGCAGAGCACCAACTCAGCCATGGCTAGTCTGCATTAGACCCCGACTTCACATCATTCTGTTTTGGACTTCTGATCCTTCTTTATCGGATCCATCTTGGATGATCATCAGAATCAGAATTTATTGTCATGAACATGTCACAAAATTATGTTTTGTGGCAGCATTCCACTGCAAATAATGCTGTAAAATTACATTTAAAAATAAATAAATGAGTGCAAAAATGAAATGAGGAGAGGGTCTGTGGTTCATCGTCCATTCAGAAATCTGATGGCAGAGGGGAAGACGTTGTCTTCATTCCCGATGGTAGCAGTGTGAAGAGGGGATGGCTTGGTGACGTGGGTTCTTGAGGATCGAGGGTGCTTTCTTTACACTGCCTCTTATAGATGGAGTGGAGACTAATACCAAGTTCACAATTATCTGTAATTTTTTTTCTTGTCCTGTGTATTGGCACCTCCATACCAGACAGTGATGGAACCAGCCAGAATGCTCTCCACAGTGCACTTGTAGAAATTTGCAGGAGTTTTTGGTGACAGACCAAATCTCCTCAAACTCCTCACCAAGTATAGATGTTGGTGAACCTTCTTCATGATTGCATCAACATGGAGGCCCAGGACAGATCCTCAGAGATGTTGAGAGCCAGGAACTTGAAGCTCTTAACCCTTTTCACTGCTGACCCCTCGATGAGGACTGGGTCGTGTTCTCCTTCTGGATGGAAAATGCCTGGAGGGAAGATGAGGTGTGTTTCCTCCAATTTACAGGGGGTCATGCCTGCCTGTTTTTTGCTACTCGATGGCATTGATGTTGATTTCTTTGGTTTCCATTGAAAAACACCCCACATACCCCTCCCCTCCGCCTTTTCCCCTATCTCCTTCCTTTTAGTTCGGTCTCTCTCTCTGTCTCCTTTCACAGAGCCAAAATCAATTCTCACCTTTCCTCTTATATCTAATTAACACCTTTTGGTTGTTGTTCTGGGCTCCTCCCCCTCTCATTCTTCTCCCTTTTTCTCTAGTCTTTAATTAAGATGCATGCCTGCTCTTTGCTTATACCTTGAGGAAGGGCTCAGGCCCGAAGCATCAGAAATATATCTTTATCTCCTATAGATGCTGAGAGACGGGCTAGGTTCTTCTAGCATTTCTGTATGTTTTTACTACAATCTCAACATTTGCAGACGTTAAGATCCTGTCTTCAATGACGTGGAGTCAGAAATGTGCTAGACTAGTAAGGAACAGAAGTATCCTTTCTTGAAGGGCAATAGCAAACCAAATGCAATTTTACAACATTTCTTATTGTTACTGAGAAGATGTTCATGTTGGAAAATACATAGAAATCACACAGGAACAATAATTTGGTTATAGTGTGATTTAGAACGGGTTAACAAGGAAACCTAGAACTGTTTAAAGATTAGACCAACATTTGGCAAGTTCAAAGGAACTGAGAAGTGAACTTGTGATCGATTCATCTGCCTCATTATTTTAAATCTGTGCAGTGGAATCTTCAAGAAGAGAACTGGATAGCTGTTGCATTTTAAACAGCACCCAGCTGTTTCTGGGCAATAATGGACATCTACAATCAACCACAAAGCAATAGAAAGAGGAGACAAGCAATTTATCTGCAAATCACAAGACAAGAAAAATCATTGCCCTTCTAAGTGCATGTCAAGAATGTTAGTTCAGTAATGTGTAAATTCAGAACAGTAGACTGCGTGACCTTTGACTTGCTACTTAATCCAATAAGATCATAGCTGATCAGATGCAACCTCATATCCTCATTCACTCTACCCCTGATAACCTTTTATTCCTTTGCATATTCCTTTGCATATTATGAATCTATCTGTTTTTGCCTTGACAACTTCTATTCCACCACCATTTCAGGAAGAGACCTCCAAAGACTGACAACTGTGACAGAAGCAAACTTCGCCTCATATCGGTCTTAAAAGGGTGACGCCTAATTCTTCAACCATGAACCCCAGTTCTAGATCCTGGCACAAAATGAAACATCCTCTCCACACCCACCCTCCCAAAACCCTGCAGGACCTTGTATATTTCAATCAAGCTAAGCTTGACTTTCCAAACTTCAGAGGAAACAAGCCTTGCCCAGCCAATCATTCCGCACAAGACAGCACACATATTCAAGGTTTTAAATCGTAAAACCTTTCTGAACCGCTTCAAATGCATCAATGTTATTTATTAAATAAGAAGATTGACACAGCACCAAATATGGTTTCAACCATGTTATAAACAATTGGAGCATCTTCCTCATATTCCCCAAGCAATAAACAATGATAGTACATTAGCTTTCCTAATCATTATCCAAATTTGTAGACTTGCCTTTTGTACATGTTTAAACCAAGGAAACAGAGATGAATTGGATGCATCTCTCTATGGATTAAAATGATTCATCTCGTAAAACTGCTCTTTCAGCTAACCAGTATTTTATTCCACGTTGATTGCATATTGGGGGATAGACAGTTAAATTTATCATTTGGAGCTATCACCTAAATTGCACCGTTTTGGATTCTGCTTTGAGATAGGTCCCAAAATCCTCTCTGCCAATGTTAACTGGAGGCCTGTGGGGGGTATTGTAGATTTTCCACCAGACTGAACTAGTGTGAGGGGAAGCCAAAATCGGAGAAGTTTATTTGCCTGCTCCCAATGATGAATGGGTTGGTAGAAAGATTAAAAATTGGGTCAAAGATTCCTTCCCGTCAAAATGAATGTGGGCCCCCATGAGACAATTCACCTGCACAGGATAACTTTGAAATAGCATGTAATCAGTGCCCTTAAGTTATACCTTTAATTCATTTGGTAAGTGTTTATTCTTGGCCGATACAAATTCTCATCAGTTCAAAACAATTCCATTTGAAGAAAAAATGGATGACAAGAACCATTTGTTCCATGTATAGTACTCCTCCAATTCCCCAACCGACTTAACACATTTATTCATGGGAAAAAAAAGTTGTGATAGTTCCAATTTCAATGAAATGTATTGAATTGTTTATTGTCACAGGTACAGAGATAAAGCGTTATCTTCTTTTGTGCACCATACAGTCAGTTCACAAAACGTCTCAATGCTCCGGCACCATTTTGGATCCACAGAGAAAGTACACAGAAAACAATAACAAGCTTAATCATGGCAATGGCAGCAATGAACTACAACAGGGAGGCAATATATGTACACTTGAATAGAAAAATGCTGATTAGGGATAGTTGGCATAGTTTTGTGAATGGGAGTCATCTCTCACAAATCTGATAAAAGTTTTTTGAAGGTGTGACCAAGAATGATGACAGGGGTAGAGAGGTACATGTTGTGCATATGGATTTTAGCAAGACATTCAATAAGGTTCCACATTGTAGGCTGCTCTGGGACCCATTTTGTGAGATAGTAGATCAGATAGAAAAGAGCCGATTGCGGACTTTTAGGAAAGGTAAACGAGAGGTGTATGATCCAATGAGAACTAACAGAAAAAATGGTGGCGCTGCCAGAGCTGTTGTGATGGCAGTGCTGGCGTTGGTGCGGACCCACAGAGAGCAGGGAGCGGAGTCTCAGTGCTCATGCGGAATCCAACCACCCAGGCCAACTGTCATCAGCTTCGTACAAGCTTTAAATGGCCTGTAAATGGAACAGACAGTGGTTTTATTTAAAATTCCATGAACGTGGGATCTGCGCCCAAGATGGCGGCACATATGATCGGCAGCAGCCATGAGGGGTTGCAGACTCTAGGGAAGTAGAGGACTGATGCAGGGCTCCAGAAAATGAGGAAATCATCCCCTGTTTGAGAAGGAACAGAAAAGCTGACCCACAGGACAGTTATCACAATGGCAGACCAGTAAGGGACACTGAGGCTGAAGAACACACAGGCGGTGGGCTGTTGGCACTCGAGGCAAGGAACCCATGCAGGCTATGGGCTGAGGGATTCACACCGGGCTGCGGACTGCTGGAGACTGGCTCAAGACTGGCTGAAGGGGTACTAGGTATCAGAAGTGGGAGGTAAGAGGGTGCTGATCATGTTGGAGGTTCAGATCTGGAGCTCGGGTTGCTGATGGTTCGGGCTGGACTCTGTGTGGTTGCAGGGGCTATGGGAGCACTAAAGGCAAATTCATGAACGGTGACTCTGAGGGACTCTGTTTTGCTTCTCTTTCTCTGACAATAAGGGGGACTTCAGGCAATTTCATCTGATGTCAAATTGGTCTGCCTTACAACAGTCAAAAACAAATTTTGTGTAATATTGTACTGTCTTTATTACATGACAATAAATTGAATCTTGAGTGCATGGAACAGACTGCTGGAGGAGGTGGTTGAGGCAAGGACTATTGCAACACCGAAAAAAAAATGGACATATATATTGGATAGGATAGGTTTATAGGGATATGGGGTAAACACAAGCAGGTGAGACAGTGTGGATGGGACATTTGGTTTGTGTGGGCAAGTTGGCCGTTGAACCTGTTTCCATGCTGTATGACTTTACGACTCTACAAGCATGAACATTCTAATCAAATCAAATTCTTGCCATTCAGCAATAGTGAAATGGTCACAGGAGGAATTGTGTTGCAGAAATGAATGACAAACCAAATAAAATATGGCCATGGCTTCTTAATGAGAATCTGTCATGACAACTCCTCCATTTCTGTTCCAGTAATTCTTCTCTCTGATGTGAATGAGGAGATCTTATAGAAACATAAAATTATGAAAGGGATAGATAAGCGAGAGGCAGGAAAATTGTTTTCACTGGGAGGTGAGACCAGAACTAAGCGACACAGCCTCAAGATTCAGGGGAGTAGATTCAAGACGGAGATGAGGCAAAACTGTTTTTCCCAGAGAGTCGTGAATCTGTGGAATTCTCTACTCAGGGAACCAGATATTAAACATATTTAAGGTTCAGATAGAAAGATTTTTACATTAAAAAGGAATTAAGGGATATTGGAAAAAGGCAGGTTGGGGGAAGTTAAGTCATTGATCAGATCAGCTCTGATCTTATTGAATGGCGGAGCAGGCTTGATGAGCCAGATGGCTGACTTCTGCTCCTATTTCTTATGACTGGTCATGTAACACTCGATGTGAGCCAATTGGCTGAAGCCAAGTCCACTCACTAAACAGGGTTGTATTTTCTCCATGCTGCCATATCCTTCGCCCTCCCAATCCACGCACAAAGCTCCATGCTACTCTGGTCCTCATGAATCGAGTCACTCCATCAGATATCAAGCTGGTGCTTGTCTTCTTCTTCGTGTTGAGAAACACTCCACTTATGAGTCCTTCTCCTTTGTTCTCATTTGGCACTTTGTCAATTCCCAAAGGCACTACAAAACCTTTGTCCCCTTTACTGTTCTTATCTGCCATCTTTCTCAATGGTCAATATTTTGTGTCCTGGTTTGTGTCCAAATTCTTCAGCACAATTCCCCTTGACCACTTCACCATTGTTGGATGGCAGTAATCTCTTTGAATTCGAGCCTAATTGACATTGAATTTGGAAGTTCAAATGACAGAGCAAGAAACTACTGTTAGGAGCTGTTGAAGAGCTAATGCTTTTAGTTCTCAAATCCATGGGTTTAAAACCTTGGGAAGGTTTCTACAAAACACAAAATTATTGCACGATTCCCTCTCACATGAGGGATCATTAACCTGGGATGCAGTTTTTTTTTTTAACTGCAATCCTGCACAATATTTGTCCTTTATGTTGATTATTGATGTAACATTTTTTTTGCATGGTACCCTCAATAGGAATTTGAAAGTACTCTAGATCCTTGAAGAAAATTTGAACAAAGCTCTTATTTCATGTAGCCACTTACAATCACATTCTCAATTCTTGCCATAGTGTTCAAAATTTAAAAGTTCAGATTGATTGTCAGGGTATACATATGACATCACAGAGAATACACATGAGATTCTTTTTCCTGTGGGCTGGGTGGAATTTCTACTTAGAGGTGGTGCAAAAAACTGCACTCAAGAAAAGACAAAGAGAGAAAGAAATGTAAACAAAGTGGAAACAAGTTGACAATGTGATACAGAAAATGAAAATATTCAGTGATAAATAATGTATAAAGTAAGAGTCCTTAAATGAGTTTCTGATTGAGTTTGTCATTTAGGAGTCTAATGGTGGGGGAATAGCAACTGTTCCTGAACCTGGTGGTGCAAGTCTTGTGGTATCTATACATCTTTCCTGATGCAACTTTAATAATAGAGCGTGTGCATTGTTCCATGTAGATTTTCTCTAACGTCTGGTGAATTTCAGGGTACACCAACTCTGTATGTTGATTTGCCACGATGGTTTTTTTGCTGCTAGACATTACAATCTGGTCACTCTTATTTCATACTGGGAATTGTTGTGATGTTCTGACTTCTTGTGGAACATCACTACTAGGTTCGGATTTCTCCTTTGCTGCTGGTGTTTATGGAACTTTTATTTTTCATGCTAACTGACTGTGACAATCCATTTCCTTATTTGCTGAGTAGGTCACAGTGCTGTCCCTTCTCATTTAAATATATTCTTAATACTTGTTTCACCCACATATTCAGTTCAAAGCTCTCATTTTTGTGCTGTAGCTATTTATAAAGGGTCACTTATTTCTCATAGCTTTGGTCAATTAAGTGAAGTAGCATTATTGGTAAAGATTGATGGTCGCAGTTGGAAGGGAACAAACAAGAGTTGAAAAGGATATAGCACAAGCAATCCAAATGAAGATTACTGGGGACAACAGCAAATAAAATTGTCACTTGTTATTAAGGTAGACAAGAAGAAGGCAATCGAGGAATCACAATGTGACTATCACATAGGGTGGGTTTGGTGCAAAACGAAGCTGAATCAGGTTCGCAAAAAGGTTTCCACTTCCTCTCTAAGGGATAAAAACAGCTCCTGTTTGCTAGAGATGGAGGAGTTGAGTAGTTTATCCTACACTGGGACTGAATAAGGACAACTCTGTTTGGAATGGTAAGTTTTGTGAGATAAGCGTGAGGAACATACTGCATGGAGTGAGGCTGGAAGGGTGGGGGGGGGGGGTCATGAATGTTGAAGAAAAGAACAGGATCCATAAAGAACGGGCCAGAAGAAGTCAAGCACCAGGAGAGACGACATGGACAAGGAATAGTGCAGTGACATCTGTTAGGTCTGCTTTGTTCATGAATGAGTGAGACAAACACCAGACTGAGTCGAAATCAGGGTTCTTTGTTCTTTATTACCGGATTGTAACACTTGCGACTAACAATGTTAGTCGGAGAATGCATTCTGCCGTTATCAGCAAAATGGTGATTTTTTATACCCTTGGATACGTGCTTAGAACATCATCATATCATTACTTGTCCAATGACTAAAACTGTTGCTATCCTTTCCCTGCTAGCTTCCTGCCTCTCAATCCATCAATGTCTCTCTTATCTTGTAAGTACAAGGATGCATTCACATCTTGTTACAGCCCTGCACAGGGTAACTCCTTACACATTCCCATCTCATGATGTTTTACCTTACACATCCCACTTCTCATTGTTGCCAGTGGATTGAGGTGGAGGAATTGAGAGTTCCAAGAAAGAAGAATGGTTTGGTGAGATCTAGAATCTATGGTATTGGAACAGATTCCATGAGGTATGGGATAACGAGGGGAAGATGCCAGGAGGAGCAACGCAGGAGGTGAACCAGATCCTTTGTAAAGCTGTAGAGTAAGGTGAGAGAGCTGCTACAAAGCAAGTGGAGTGAGTAAGACCAATGTGACAAAGTAATGGGGTGAGGTGACACAGATCCTATGAGCAAGTTTAAAAAAAACTGCTGGAGCAACTTAACAGGTTGAGCAGCATTTGTGGGGAGAAGGTATTGTCAAGGTATCAGGTCAAAACTCTGCATCAGGACTGCCCCCATCCTCATAGATGCAGCTTGACCATCAAGTTTCTCCTGCAATTTGCTTTTGCTTCAAACTTCAGTGCCTGCAATGACTCCTATCAGGACGAGTAAGGGCAGTGACTCAGATCCCATAAGGTGAAGCAAGCGAAGCAGATTCTAGAAGGTGAGTGGGGAGACTGAGAAAGATCATATAAGGAGGAATGGGGTGAAAGATATTCTATGAAGAGGAATGAAGAACATAGAATAGTACATCTCAGGTACAGGTCCTTCAGCCCATGATATCTCTTCCCAACATGATGCCAAATTAAACTAAATCTCTTCTGTCTACACATAATTCATAACTCTGCTCTCCCTGTATATTCATATGTCTGTCTCAAAATCCTTATTGTACCTGCTCTACCACTACCTCTGGCAACCCATTGCAAGCGCCTATCATCTTCATGTGTCTGTACAAATGATTCTTAAACATCACTGTCGTATCTGCCTCTATTTCCCCCCGCCTTCCTCTATTACAATCCCGGTACCTATCACTCTCCATGCAAGAGTTGTGCATCACACATCTTTAAACATACCCCCTCTCTCCTTAAAAGCATGTCCTCCAGTATTTGACATTTTTACTCTGGGGAAAAAAGATACTCTGAATCGTATCAATGCCTCTTCTAAACTTCTATCAGGTCTCCTGCCAGCCTCTGTCGTGCCAGAAAAAAACAATCAAAGTTTACCCAGCCTCGTCTTATAGCGCATAACCTCTAAAACAGGCAGCATCTTGGAAAATGTCTCCAGTACGTTGTCCAAACCTTACGCATCCTTCATGTACTGGAGTGGCCAGAATTGCATAAAATACCCCAAGTATGGCCTAACCAACATTTTATATAACTTCTTTATTCTGATTCTTAGTGCCCTGAATGATGAAAGTAAGCATGCCCATATGTCTTCTTTACCACAATATCAAATTGAGTGGATCTGCCATTTCTCTGCCCTTATCGATAACTGATCTACATCTCAACCAATCTTTGTATCAGCTGCACTTTAGTAACTAAACAACCTACATTTACATCAAAGTCATTGATATAACATCATGAACCAGGATCCTAGCAGGGACTGCACAGTTCGCATAGTGGTTAGCCCAACGCTGTTACAGCGCCAGCAATTGGGATCAGGGTTTGAATCCCATGCTGTCTATATGTTCTCCCAGTGTCCGTGTGAGTTTTCCCTGGGAACTCTGGTTTCCTCCCACCCTTCAAAACGTACCAGGGCTTGTAGGTCAATTGGATGTAATTGGGCGGCATGGGCTCGTGGGTCGAAATGGCCTGTTACCATGCTGTATGTCTAATTTTTTTTAATTTTAAAATTTAAATACTAATGGTCACAATCTCCAACCAGTGTAACACCCTTCTACTGCTACCCTTTGTCTTCTACAAGAAAGTCTAACCAATAAATTCACTATGGATCCCATGCATCTTTATTTCCTGGATCAGCCGACCATGAGGGACCTTGTCAAATATCTTATGAAAATCCATGTGGAAACCATTCACTGTTCTACCCTGTTAATGGTTGCAGAGACTGATGCAAAGAGCAGGAACTGCCACATAGGGAGGTGCAATTGAGATGAGAGCAAGACCTGAGCTCTGCTGGAATTCAGCATAGCTGGTTGGCCAAATCTAACTCTGTATTCACTCCAAAGCCTGATAATTCAAAAGAAATAGTTTCTCCTGAGAACATGCAATATTTACAAATTAACATGATTATTGATCTGGCCTGAGTTTCTGCATAATCTCCACTTCAAGATTCAATATATTGTCACAGTAATAAAACAGTGTCATATTACATGAAATTTCTTTTTACCTGCTGCAAGGCAGACAGATTCGCCAAAGGCAGGCATTGCCTAAGCGCCTTACAGTCAGACTTGCAGTAAGAGAGAGAGAGAGAGAGAAGCAAAAGAGAGTTGCCTCATAGTCACCGAGGGTCTGTGACTTGACTAATCTTGTTATTGAGCTTCAAGAAAGCAGCTGATTTTATTGTGGATTTCCAAAGTCTACAGTTTTTCGATTTTCATGATATAGGCCCACATCATGAAAGTAAGGATCGACAATGAGATAGACAACAGACTCGCCAAGGCAAATAGCGCCTTTGGAAGACTACACAAAAGAGTCTGGAAAAACAACCAACTGAAAAACCTCACAAAGATAAGCGTATACAGAGCCGTTGTCATACCCACACTCCTGTTCGGCTCCGAATCATGGGTCCTCTACCGGCACCACCTACGGCTCCTAGAACGCTTCCACCAGCGTTGTCTCCGCTCCATCCTCAACATCCATTGGAGCGCTTACACCCCTAATGTCGAAGTACTCGAGATGGCAGAGGTCGACAGCATCGAGTCCACGCTGCTGAAGATCCAGCTGCGCTGGATGGGTCACGTCTCCAGAATGGAGGACCATCGCCTTCCCAAGATCGTGTTATATGGCGAGCTCTCCACTGGCCACCGTGACAGAGGTGCACCAAAGAAAAGGTACAAGGACTGCCTAAAGAAATCTCTTGGTGCCTGCCACATTGACCACCGCCAGTGGGCTGATAACGCCTCAAACCGTGCATCTTGGCACCTCACAGTTTGGCGGGCAGCAACCTCCTTTGAAGAAGACCGCAGAGCCCACCTCACTGACAAAAGGCAAAGGAGGAAAAACCCAACACCCAACCCCAACCAACCAATTTTCCCCTGCAACCGCTGCAATCGTGTCTGCCTGTCCCGCATCGGACTTGTCAGCCACAAACGTGCCTGCAGCTGACGTGGACTTTTTACCCCCTCCATAAATCTTCGTCCGCGAAGCCAAGCCAAAGAAGATGAAAGTAAGAACTTGATTGTATGCTGGTTAACTGTGGGTGTCAGGTCAATGAAGACTTCAAAATCCTATTTAAAAATAGCTCTAGAAGTCGAGTCAGCAGCTGCAGAATTCAACACTACGTGCAAGCAAAAGAGGCAAAAATTAATATAATTACAGCCCAATTCCATGTATTTTTCACAGTGTCATCATCTATATGTAGGATTAACTGCCAGGGCTTTCTCTTGTCGTTTCTGGTTAAGGTCATTAAATATGACAAGCTGAGCAGTTCCCACTTGCTTTAGGAAAATCTGTTAACAGCATAATTCCTGTGATGGTTAGACACCATTCTGTGATCCCTGTATAATTATTATGTTTTAAATCTTCAAAAGTAGATCATATTTATTATATCACAGCCCTCACAATTATACTTGTCGCAAAAACAGTGGAAATGGAAGAAAATGGCCTTGATTTAGAATTAGTTTAACTCCTCGACAATGACTTGAAATGTTATTTTGAGAACTGACAGAATTATGTCATTGGTCTTAAAACTAGAACATAAGAAATAGGAGCAGGAGTCGGCCATCCAGCCCATCGAGCCTGCTCCGCCATTCAATAAGATCATGGCTGATCCTAATAAATAATACTTTTATTCCAAGGATAGTTGTAAGATTTTTTAAAGTATTCCCCACCTACCCTTGCAGACTCATTGTTTCTGAAAGTTCTTTGAAGCCTCTTTAAAAAAATCTTGCAGAACAGTCTCATGAAGATCTCAGAGGAAGAGACATATCAGCACTTGGCAGAGGGGAGAAAATGCCTGCCTCAGAATGAAAGCTGCTTGTTATATTCTTGCCCAAGAGAATGAAATGGCTTTCCACTGCCAGTGCCAAAGGTAACACCACAGCAACAGCACCTCTCTTTGAATTCCTTACGTAAATGAAATCATCAATGATGAGCTTAGTGTGATAGTCCAGATTCTATCTCCAATGTGTGGATGTACAGATGGTAGTGTAGGATGACTGTGATTGGCTGAGACCTACTGGCAGGTCTTAGAGGATTGCTCCTAGCCAGACCAGGTCATTCTGGACCGGTCGACCTACTTGTGATTCGCTCCAGTCTTTTAGTTAATAAAAGCCTTGGTTTGGATCAACACGTCTTTGGTTCTTTCGACGCGCTCTACACTTAGTTAATAGTTGCTCTTTGGATGCCTGTGTTTGAAAGTTCCCTTCTGTGCATGGTACATTTTGTCCTTTTAATTGCCCTTTGAAGTATTTTGTAAATATTATGGATCAAAACTTTGCTGTGCGTGGCCCCAAAGTCCTTACTCACCTGCTCCTTAAATTTACCAATCGTTGGCTGACACTCTTCTGGATTGGACAGAGGCATTTCTCAAATGCCTTGAAGAAAGCATTAAGGATTTCATTGAGCTGCAGACCTCAGTTGAGAAGGAAGCTTAATGAAGGACATTGGATTCAAGTCCAGTGATACACTGTGTTTTCTTTTAATTGCTTCTTTCATTGCTTTTTTTTAATTGCCTATCCTTTTGAAAAGGTGGTGGTCAATTTGAAATGAATTGTTAAGATACTCCCAACATGGAATATATTTTCAAGTCAGAATAGCGTGACTTGGAGTGAACCCTACAGATGGTGGTAATTCCATCCACCTGCGGTATCTATCAATATCCTGAGATCCATCAGTTGTATCTGGGCACTTCAGAAAATACCATCCTTCACCAGATCCTTCTCACTAGAGGCTGAAGAAAGACAATCTCATTTTAAAGAACTACAACTTTTGCCATTATTCTAATATATCAATTCTCCAGGTACATTTGTATTTTGTTTACATTAGCCCTGCAATGGAGGCAGTTTAATATCTCTGCAGACACCACTTCATGTTTTAGTTATTTACACTTGAAGGACCATATCCATGCCCATCTAGTGTACATATGTCACATTTAGCAGACTTCAAAAAACAAGATCTTCATTTGTCCTTGTAAAAGTGAAAGTTCAGTTCACATATCTCCATCTTGATAGTTTTAAAATTTTTAAATGTAGACATTCGGCATGGTAATAGCCCATTTTGGCCCACAAATCTGTGCCATCCAATTTACACCCAATTAACCTACACCCACAGTATGTTTTGAACGGTGGGAGGAAACCACAACCCCCCAGGGAGAACCCACGCAGACACGGGGAGAACGCACAAACTCTTTGCAGACAGTGGGGGGGGGGGGGGGGGTTCGAACCCTGATCCCGATTGCTGGCGCTGTAAAGGTGTGGCGCTAACTGCTATGCCAACCGTGCAGCTCCCTTAATTTTTAAAGTTTTTTTTGCTAGAATCAATATGTGCTTAATGAATAAATACCAAAGAACTAAACTCTAATATGTAGCTGTTGATCTATAGTTGTTCCGGCTGCCCTGGATTCACTAAGGGGGTGCGGGGATGGGGGATTCAGACGGCACTGGGTGACACCATCAGAGGGGGTGACACCAAAATTACTGCCGATAAAATTTTTGTGCAGTGTTTCAGCAGAAACGTATTATTTTATAAATGTATTATTTATAACAACAAAAACATTTTTCGTAAGCCCATCTTACATGTATCAATACACAGTACACACACGGCTAAAACTCTTAATTTAATTTTTGAAGCTTCTAATGTGCTACAAATCACGTGGTTTCATTTGCATGCACTACAAGCACCCGCTATTGTTTTTGTTACTGCTGATGTTTTTATAGACGCTGCTTTTGTCAAAATTTGTGGTAATTAGTGTTTGTGAACCTATATCAATAACCTTTTTGACAATGAAGTAGGAATTAAAGGAAAAGGAGAAAAGTCAAAAAAAGGCTTCCGTTCAGTTACAATTCATGTTGTAACTAATAATGTTGTAATTCAATATGGACAGATTTTACAAAACAATTTTGTTATTAGCATTCATATAATCTAAGAAATACTACAGTTAAGCAATATATTTATCATATTCTGCAATAACATTTTTATAACTATATACTATACATTTAGGCTGTGCATATGATATTGTCATTTAAAAGTGTAATTTTAATTTTGCTGGTTGTTTATCTCACTACTATTGCCGTTCAGTGATCTACGGGAATTACGATTTACAAGTAACATTAGTACAAAAAACATTACTAAGGATCCTCTATGGTCTAGCACGGGAGGATGTCCAAGGAGGTGGGAGGGTGACACCAACCCTGGTGACAGCCCCTTATTAAAAATATTACTGGAACTGGAACATTAGTGTTCTCTCTCAAAGAGAAGGGCAATCCTAATCCTGCCTGTTACCTATTTTCTGAGATGATGTATATAATTAAGTTGAACTTCCAAATTCACCTTACAACAAAGATTTTACACAGCTTGCAGTATAGAATAGAACTATCTCTACAGGCCCTATGACCTAAAAAATCAATGTCTGCTGAATTGAAGACAGTATCATTTTTTAACTAGCCTCTATGTAATTCACTCAACTGGAGCAAAGTTGAAAGTGTTACAACTTCTCTAGTATTCAGAAGATTTAAATCCTTTCTGCATTGAAGAATTCAAACATAGAATCCAGAAGTGCACTACCCAGTCTTCACAATTCTAGCTTTTAAATCCCATAATTTTAATGATCCAGCAAAGTCAGTGCTTTAAATAGTTAATGTGAAGTGCCTGGTTTCACAATCTAAACTGCATATCCATCATCATTTTACTCTGCATAGAACATAAAGCAAAATTAGAAGATTTATCCTATTGGGACTTACAATGCTTTAAATCAGTCAAAAACTGATTATTTCTCTTGAGTAAATGAGGTCATTTTCCATTAGTTCAGTTCATATTATTTAATTTATTAAATTCTACATAGGCTCTTTATCAATTCTACAGCTCTCTTGATTGTGAACTAACACACAAACCAGGATTGTTCTTTTATTTCCAATCTTATGAATAATTGTCAGGCAGCAGATTTTCAGGTTTATATTTTCAAAGGTAATACATTCCCTTCAATTAAACAAGATTCTTAATGATATGATAGTATTTATTAGTAAAATATTATTCTATAAGATGGTATATATTGTGACCATTTCCCTTTATAATCACTTGGAGGATATGGAGGTGACTTTGTATTTGATTAGTTAGTGAGAAGTACATTCCAAATTAGCCCTGAGTTTTTCAGTGTTTATTTGCACTCTCAACACAGTAAACTATACCTAAAACAATTAACTTAACTTGTTAAAAGTTTCAAAATTACATGGTCTAGACCAGCTCCATGATCTTGGTTCTAATGGCACAAAAGCAAATTAAAAACTAACCACTTGTTTATCTAAGATGGTTAAAAGGACAGCTTTTAACCTTGATAAGAAGGCTCTTATTATAGAGACGCTCAAAAGAATGTTAACAATGTTCTGTTGACTGCTAGAAACTGGCAGTTTGTTTTCAAGTCATTTTAACACTTACAACATATTTCCCAAGAGAAGCAATTCCATAAATACAACTTAGCTGTTTCTTTTACTTCAGAGTCAAGTACTATTTCAAACAACATTCCAATTAAGGAAGTTAATGGATTTAATTATTAAATTTTAAGGGGCCAGATATGGCTAATCATTTGTTGGGGAAGGAGTTCCTGGATTTCAAATGAGTGACAATGAAGGAAAGGATGGTGCGTGTAGAAATTGGAGGGGAAGTTGTAGGTCATGGTGTTTCCTTGATCTTCATAGTGTAGAGGTTGTGGATTCATGAATTGTGCTGAGAACAATCTTGGAAAGTCACTGCAGAACATTTTACAACCACAGTACCGCTGGGGTGGATGGACTGTTAATGAAGTGTGCTGCCTGAGATGCCGATGAACTTCCTGACTGTTGTTGGAATTGCTCTCATTCTAACCTGAGCTTGGTAGATGGTAGAAAGGCTTTGGGGTATTTTTCACTACAGAAACCTCAACCTCTGATCTGTTCTTGTCAGTGCTCTATTTGAGCTACTGATCCAATTGAGTTTTTTAGCTAATGTTGGGAGATGGAGAGGACCTCAGCAACAGTAGTGAAAATAAATGTCCATATTTTATGGCTGAGGCTACCTAAGCACTGGGCAATGGATGAGACCAAGGACAAACTGGTCTGTGTGATAATGAAGAAAGGAATTGAAGTTATGCGGGATAAAAATATTACTTGGTATTTAATGACCCTTGCAGGCATAGACTGTTTCATTTACAAAGGAGATGAAAATGGAATTGAAGGTTGTGTAAATGTCAACAATCATCCTCTTTTCTGAATTTAATGCTCAATAGTAAAGTCAAGATGAAGTAGCTGCAGGTGGTTGATCTGTTGATGCAACCCCAAGGAAGACTAGAAGTGATATGCTGGGGCTGTGACAAGGACTGCTAAATATCACAGCCATCCTATTTCCAACCACTGGAGTATTGGCCTTTGGTGACCAGCTTTCCAGTTGTTCCTTGATGTCAGGGGCTGTCATCCTCTCTTCAACACAGGAAATCACTTTTTTGAACTCCCTTTGGATAAAAGGATGTGATAGGATCTGGAATGAATGGATGATGAAGCCTATGCTGGGGCATCAGACAAGAAGTTTTTGGTAAGTCCTGTTAATAATGCAATTAATTACGCATTGCATTCCTTTGTTGGTGAACATTGATTGAATGGGTGATAATATTGGTTTGCAGCAGTGGAATTAGTTAGTTCTTATTTTTTTTCCATGTTGATTTGGGCATATGTAAAGTACCTCCATGTTGGAGAAATTCAGGTCATGAAAATCGCATTTATGGAATTCCCGAATCATTACCAGAAAATTCTACTGCAATCCTTCCCTTATCCACCTATTACCCCTTCCCCACCCCCCTACCAGGCCCAAAATGTTATTTTATTTAGCAAAGATGAAGATAGATAACTACGCCATATGCCTTGATGAATTTCTCCAGCATTGTGCTTTTACTACAAACACTCCGCCTACAGACTTATGTGTTTCACTCCAAAATATTGAGATGCAGAATAAGAATTCACTTGTATAAAATTTGTTAAAGGAAGTAAATGTAAAATACAGACAGATGATTGAACGGTTTTTACCAAGGACAATGATGGCAGGCTGTCAGTTCATAGTACTGGGTCACTTAAAGGATTTGCTTTGGCAACGTAACATCAATTTTAAGTTAATTAAAACAACCTTTCTCTTCTGACTGCAATCCAATGAGATTACCGAGTGCAGATTACTGCTGAGAGTAAAACCTCCACAGGACAGAATCTCCAACTTATAACGTGGAATTCTACGGGAAAAAATGGATTCATGTTCTGCCAAGTTATGATACAGATGGTTACTAGGAATGCAACCTCTCCAAAACATGGCAGATACACTGCATATGGACATATGTTGCCACAATACCATCAACACCTCAATTTGCATTATGCCTGATATTGCTTCCATATGCCGTTCTGCACTCTTTGGTAGAAGGGTTTATGAGATCACAGGTTTACTGTGAAATGGTCATGGTCCACAGCATCTCCCAGATTTGTACTGACTCGTACCTTCAGAGGTTATCCCATTTAGCATAACTGTGCACAACTTCTTGCCCTTGTATGAACAAGGCACTTAGTATCTGCCTGGATGGTGTAGTTATCAAATGGTCAATCCATTTTTCCCCATAGAATCCCATGTTATAAGTTGGAGATTCCAAACTGTGAGAGGTTTTTTTCTCAGCAGTAATCTGTACTAAAGCCAGTAATCTCAATGTATTACGGAGGAAGAGAAAGATTGTTTTAATTAACTGGAAATGGACGTTACAAGTCATTTGCCAAAGCAAATCTTTTACGTGAGCCAGTACTATGAACTGGCAAGCATGCTATGGACAATGCCAATTCTGACCATTTAAACACATGCCGCCCAATTACAGCCAAGTTAACCTACAACCCTGTACATTTTGGGAGGTGGAAGGAAACCGGAGTAGCCAGAAAAAACAGAAATAACGTACAAACTCCTTACAGACAGAATTGGATTAGAACCTGGGTCTCTGGACTGTGTTAACCGCTGCACTAATGGTGCTGGAAGTACATTATATTTGGACTGATATAACGAACCAAATGCAGGCAAATGGGATCAGCCCAGAGTGCCAACTTGGCCATTATGGATGAGTTATGGCAAGGGGCCTGTTCTATGCTCTAATTCATTTGGGTTTTTTTTTGCAGTGTTGGAAGTTGAGGGGAGATCTAAATTGAAGTTTATAAAATTAAGGGAGGCACAGAAAGTGTAGCTAGTCAAGTCTTTTTCGAAGGATGGAAATTCCAAATACTAGAAGGCACAGCTTTAAGGTGAGAGGGGAAAGTTTAATGGGGATGAGCAAGGAAAGTATTTTTAATATAGAGTGGTAGGTGCCTGGGTTATTCTGTTGGGAGGGGAGAGGTGGAAGCAGATAAGATGATGATGTTTAAGAGGCATTTCGAATGCAGTGCAGTGAATTGAGGGATAATGCTTTTGGTTTAATTTGTCACTGTGCTCAACATAGCCATCATAGGCCAAATAGTCTGTTCTCTGTGATGTAATATTTCATGGCCATCAAAAATGCTGAGCAATGCAGAAGCATTCCTATTATAATTCTAAACGTTTGGAAACCAAAATAAGAGGAAGGGAAAGAACACTTAGTTCTGGAATCACTACATAGAATACAGAATTGTCCACTACTTCACATTGAGTGAAAGGGCTTCATTGCCCTTTGCACTCTTGGATTTATTCTGACATTTTCCTTCTTACATAGCATAGTTTGTAATCATTTCACAAATAAAAAAACTTGCAGGAAATATATTGATTTGGTGGGTTTTTTTCCAACTGGTTGTCATAGCAAACAATGGAAATTCTCACCATATTTCAAGTACTCAACACAAAGTGTGACTGCGGAACAATTGTACACCTCATAAATAGTAACACAGCATCAGGGGACAGAGCACAAGGGAGAAGGAGGAGTTTGATGGAAATATGAAAGGAAAATTCTTCCTGAATAGACTGTGATACCTTTTGCCATGAGGTCTGGTTTTTAAGACTTGTAGGATCTCTTCTTTAAAAGGAAATGCATATGAAAGCATTGTTAGAAATATTACATGCCAATTTTCAGTTGGATGGGTCCAATGATAAGGACTGCATATTGGATTCAGAAAGATGTGTAAAATTGTTATTCATGGCATGAAAGAATTGTGGCAGCAGATTCAATAATAATAATATCCTGAAGTGATATAGATGTAATTTAATCTTCGAGGCTATGAGGAAAGTGTTGATGAGTGGAAATACTTGGATAACTCTTTCAAAAGATTGATGGAGGCAGCCTGGTCTTATTGGCTTCCTTCTGTGCTCTGTTATGCTATGATTTCAACCAGATCCGTGATCTTCATCGTAATTTTTTTTTCTTTACTCATTTGGACAAGTCTTGCTTGGAAACCTGCAGTTATTATTCATCTTTAATTTCTTCCTAAACTGTGAAGATTTCTCGGCCATTTCAGAGAGGAGTTTGTGGTCCATGTAGTTAGACCTTTTAACAATGACTGATTTTCTTTCCTGAGGGACATGAAGTGAACTGAGTTTTTTTTTAAACTCTTGCCAATGAATACAGTCTTCTTTTAAAATTTCAGATGTAATTAATTAACTCAATTTAAATTCAATTGGCCGTGCCTCTGGGAAATTATCCAGTAACTTGAGCATTGTATCCAATAGTGATAACTCGAAGGCAACTGTGTTTTGTTTCCCTGTAATGTAGTCTGGTCACAAAATTAGATACCGTGAAAATGAAACCAATTAACTGACCCAATCCAACTCTTCTTGATGAATATGACAGAAGTCTTCAGAGGAATTGGAATTAGAAGGATTCATATTTAATTAAAATCAGTTTAAATCATCAAACCGTCTGTACATTATTCTAGCCCATGTACATTGTCCATGTGTTCAGTGATGGTACCTTTACTGCTAATTTTGAATTGAAATACTTACTTGATTGAGAGATGATAAAAAGCCATTATAAAGGCCATGAGGACAAATAATAATTTAATAATGCCTTATTCTGTCTGTATTATATCTTAAGAGGCCCACAGTGTGTTTCCATATGGGCCATGGAGACTTTCCAACCTACAGAGATTAGGGTGGGTCTGAGGTCATGTCTCAGTCCTCTGGGGTGACCTTGGGTGGTGAGCAATCTACCACTGAGGCAAGTGAGGTCATATGGCTGTCGCTTAATACAAGCGGTTTGACGCTCAGCACTTGGTCACAGTTCCTATCAGACCTCCATTCAAGACAGATTCAGACTGATTCAGATGGGTGTTTTCTGTCCTTTTACTGCTTGTTATTCTTCACTTCAAACAAGACTAAGAGGCTCTTGTTTATAAGGTCAGACACAAGATATATTTTAATTTAATTAGCCCAATTTATACTCCATTAACTTACACCCCTAGTATTTTTTGAATAGTGGGAGGAAACCGGAGCCCCCAGAGAAAACCCACACAGACACGGGGAGAACGTACAAAACTCCTTACAGACAGTGTGGGATGTTAACCCTGGTCCCGATCGTTGGTGTTGTAAAGGCATTGTGCTAACTGTTACGTCAACTGTGCTACCCTCTAAAATTGAAAATTTTTGCAGAAATAATTTATATCCATCCAAGATTTGCCTTGCATGGGATTGTGTGACTGTAGAATATATTACAAGTTTAATTTAGCTATTGCAAGCCAATGAATAACCTTTAACATTCAAGGAAACATCCCAACATTATGGAAATAAATTAATCATAAACTGACGTGTGTTTGTGTGTGGTAATTATTCAGAAGGTGAACCTTTCATAAACTGCAATAAAATTAGTGTTTTTTTATGTTATTTGATGTGCCTATTACAATTTTGATATTCATTTTCTCTGGAAAAAAATTGTTTTTTTTTTAGATATAACACTTTTTGGACTTCTGGAAATACTAATTTTTGAGACAAAGAATAATAATCAAAGCCTGATGACTGTACCTGTTTTGTAATTAAATATTGATACAATATATTTATAGTTAAAACACAAACGATGAAAAAAACAACCAAGAATTAAATTAAAATGGATGCCCCAAGAAATAGTGCAATTACACTTTAACAACACTGTGTTTGAAACACAAAACTCATTGTACACAACAGCACATATTAGTGTGTAATTCTTGTATATTGTTGTTTATTAATATTTTAATGTAGTATCAAAGGAAAGTGAAATGAAGCTGCAAAAACTTCCCTTGTCAAATTCCTTTATGGTGCAAAGGAGGATTTCTGATTTATCTAATGACCTAAATGAACAGGTGACTGTAGAAATCAAAGATGCTACATTTGGATTGTTCTCAATTCACCTGGTTGAATCCCAGCTTCTTGCCTCTGTTCATTATGTGAAGGGGAAATACTATTTTGCTGTTCACTGGAGACAAATACCAGATTCGTGCATGTGATGGAAAAGAGTTTTTTGACCTTGAGGGTCTGAACTGGCACAAATCTGTGTGGATTGTGCACTGACAGTTCATCTGCCATGTAAGGAGCGAAAAGTGGCTTCCAAACTCTTGTACGAGATTGATCTCCAAAAGCCATTGCTGACCACTGAATGTTACATTGGCAACCTCTTGCTTCACAGACCCTTCCACCTCTTCTTTAGAATGTTCTTGGAAAAGTCATCAGAACAATTGTCAAAAGATATGGATTCAGAACACAAGAACCTGCTCTACTACACCAAAGTGCATTGGTTATCAACAGGAAACATGGTGGAAGTGTTTAGAACTACAAGAAGAGTTGCAATTGTTCTTGTAGATGCAAAAAAAAAAGTACATACTGGAAACCTGATTTGATGAAAAGCTGTGACCATTTTGCTTTGCCTACCTTGTGGATATTTTTAAATCAGTTGAACAAATTGAATCTCAGGCTGCAAGGCAAGAACACCACTATTTGTTGATGCTTTCAAGGCATTTACACAAAAGTTTGAAAACTGGAAACACAAGGCTGAGGGAGGGAATTTTGCCACATTTGAATCTCTTTCAGCAATAGCTGATGGACGCTGATGTTGCAAAAGAAGTTGTCTAGCATCTCAGCTGCCTCCGAGAATTCCTAAACTACTTCGCAGAAATCAGCCAAGAAGGTCTGGTACTGGTGAGGAACCCTTCTCACGACCACTTATCTTCAGCCCCTTTCACGCTTGCATCCCAGTAAATTGGCCGTTCAGTGTTCTGGGATAGGAATGGGGGTTTGGCCTTTCATACTAGACCACTCCTAACCAGGACACTGAATGCTTTCACACTTGCAAGGGTTTATCCCTGGCATTTGTCTGTTCTATCTTTAATTGGAAGTGCCTGCAATGCAATTGCCCATTTCATACTTGCCTGATCTCAACACCAGCGTCTGCAGATGCCAGGGAATGTACTAGGGAGTCGGGACCAGCAATCCCCTGCGTTGAGCAGACTTTGCTTTCACATTTTCCACTTTAAAGACCGATTGGCATTTGATTCCTGGGATCACTGGCAAGTGTGAAAGGGACTTTTGAGAAACAGGCTTTTCAATGTTGTTGCAATTGAAGACAAAGGCACGAAACTGCATTAAAGTGTGCATTATTTACAACAGAACCAATAATGTGGAAATTGATGAAACTTCAGGAATAGGGGTCTCATTAAGGTGGCTTGAATTTTGATTGGGAGTTTTAATGTTCAGTGTATGCTTGCAGTGTTTTTTGTTCTTGACAAATGGTTAAATAAAATACTGTGGCGGCTCACCACAAGGCAGGCAAACCGGCCCTTCTTGTAAGCCACGCGGCGGGGCAGCCGGCCAAAATGGCGCCGTCGGGAGTTTCCCTTCCTTCCAGCTCGGGGCTCAGAAACCCGCACTTGGGGACCACGTGACGCCCGGGTGACTCCAGAGTGGTTCTCAGCCAGGTCTGGGCTGGGAGTATAAGTGCAGCCCAGCAGCCTGCAATAGACCAGTCTGCTCACTGAGCTCAACCCATCTGGTTGTGTGTGTTATTGCAGGAGCAGAGTAGCCGCCGCTACAATTGGTGACCCCGACTGATTCAAACATCTTTGAACCCATCATGAGTGAGCCTAGGATCAGCGTTATAGCCGTGAAACTGCCTAAATTCTGGGTTCGTGAGCCAGAGACCTGGTTCGGCCACATGGAGGCCCAGTTTCACTTCCGCCAGATTTCGTACGACATGACCATATTCTACCATGTGGTCGCTGCCCTGGACCAGGCCACTGCCAGATGCATGCTGCACCTTGTTCAGCACCCACCTGTTGAGGACAAGTACAAGACCATCAAGCAAGTGCTTACCGGGTCCCTCGGACTATCCAGACACCAGTGTGTCGCTCAGGTGTGACACCTCGATGCCCTGGAGGACAGGTCCCCGATGGAACTGATGGATAAGATGCTCGCGCTCACGGGTGAGCACACCAACTGCCCACTTTTCGAGCACATCTTCCTCAAACATATGCCTGGGGACATCCACCCGCTGCTGGTTCAGGAGAGCTTCACTGACCTGAGGAAGGTCACCCAGAAGGCCCAAGAGCTATGGCTCGCACAATTCTCAGAAGGCTCAGTGGTCCAGCAGGTCACGAGGGATGGGACGACCACACCAAGCCCGCCCCTAGCGCTGTGGTGAAGCACCCAGCCCCTGCAGGGGCTCCCAAGAGCATAACCAAGGCCACAGCATCCACTTCAGGCCTCTGCTTCTACCACCAGCACTGGGGATCCAAGGCTCGGAAGTGTCGTCAGCCCTGCTCCTTCCAGGGAAATGACCAGGCTGGCCGCTGTTAATGGCTGCGGGACTCAGTCAGCGGCTGGCGGTTCCTCATTGACACTGGAGCCCAGATCAGTGTCATGCCAGCCACGGCCATCGAATCCAGGAACCGACCTCATAGACCTCCCCTCTGTGTGGCCAACACAACGGCAATCCAGACGTATGGAGACAAGACAGTCCACTTCCAGATCGGCTAATAGAATTTCGCTTGGAGGTTCACCATCTCATCCTTCCCGACTCCCATCCTGGGTGCAGACTTCCTCCTCGCACATGGGCTTCTGGTGGACATTCGAGATAGGCACCTGGTGGATGCCCTCCCACTCGGAGCAACCACATATGGCCATGATCAGCATGCCCAGAGACAAGTTCCATTAGATCCTGGACGAGTTCCCGACACTCCTCAAGCCACAGTTATCTGCTGCCTCACCGCACTACGGGGTGTTCCACCACATTCCCACCCAGGGCCAGCTAGTTCACGTCAAGGCACGTCGGCTCTCGCCTGACAAGCTCCAGGTAGCGAAGGAGGAGTTTTCACACCCATTGGAGCTGGAGATCACTTGGCGGTCCTACAGCCCGTGGGCCTCGTCGCTCTACCTGGTCACAAAAGCCTCCAGCGGCTGGCATCCCTGCGGAGACAATCGACAGCTCAACAAGGCAATCATTCCTGACCATTACCCCATCCCTCACATCCAGGACTTTATGGCCAACCTGGATGGTGCGAGGGTTTTCTCCAAGGTTGATCTGGTGCGCGGATATCACCAGATCCTGATGCACCCTGAGGACATACCCAAGACGGCCATCATCACTCCCTTTGGCCTGTTCGAATTCCTGCACATGCGGTTTGGGCTCAAGAACACTGCTCAGACCTTCCAGCGCCTCATGGACTCTGTGGGCAGGGACTTGGATTTCGTCTTTATTTATTTGAATGACATCCTTGTCGCCAGCAAGGACTGGGCGCAACACAAGGCCCACCTACGTGCCCTTTTCTCCCCGCTGGCTGACTTTGGCCTTACCATCAACCCAGCCAAGTGCCAGTTCGGGAGAGAGTCCATGCAGTTCCTGGTCCATATCATCATGGCCAAAGGAGCCACACCCGCCGCTGTGAAGGTTCCCGCCATCAGGGAGTTCCCACAACCAAACTGCCTCAAGGGGCTGCAGGAGTTCGCGGGTATGGTCAACTTTTACAACCGCTTCATTTCGGGAGCTGCATGCATCATGCAGCCGCTGTTCGCCTTCATCACAGCCAAGCACAAGATGCTCGCTTGGAACCCAGAACCCTGCACCGCATTCGAGGCCACCAAGGATGCCCTCATGAAGGCCGCCATGCTCGCCCACCCGCACACCAACCTGCATATGGCACTCTCTGTCGATGCCTCAGCCACAGCCATCAGTGCCGTCCTGGAGCAGCAGGTGAATGGGCATTGGAAGCCGCTGGCATTCTTCAGCCACCTGCTCCGCCTGCCGGAACGCAAGTATAGTGCCTTCGACTGCGAGTTACTGGTCATGTACCTGGCGGTGCAGTATTTCTGCTATTTTTTTGGAGGGGAGAACTTTTATCATTTTCACCGACCACAAACCCCTCACCCAGGTGCTTGCGATGGCAAAGGATGCCTGGTCTACCCGCTAGCAGCGTCACCTCTCCTTCGTATCGAAGTTTACCACTGACATTCGGCCCAAGGTGGGGAAGGACAGTATGGTTGCCGATGCACTCTTCCGACCGACCATCTGCGCGCTGACACCCAGCCTTGACTTCGACCAGCTCACCCAGGACCAGGAAGCTGATGAGAAGACGAGGGCCTTCAAGACCGCCATCACCGGCCTGTGGTTCTGAGATCTCCCAACTCCAAACAGCGAAGGCACCATCCTGTGCGATATCTGCTTAGGCACCCCATGGCCAGTGTTTCCGCAGTAGTGGCGCAAGCAAGTCTTCCGTCACATCCAGGACCTTTCACATCCATCCATCAGGTCCACGGTCCGGATGATGGCAGCACGGTCCATATGGCATGGGCTGCGGTAGCAGATTGCAGGCTGGGCCAGAACATGCACCCATTGCCAGATGTCCAAGGTGCTCATGGCCCACCTCACCGATACCGAATGGACGGATGAACTGCCTTGGGCACTCCTGGGCATCCGCTCCACTCCAAAGGAAGATCTGCAGGCGTCATCAGCTGAGCTGGTCTACGGTGCGTCGCTGGCACTACCTGGTGAGTTCGTCAATGCACCTCACAATCCCCAGCAGTCGCCGCATGAACTAGTTCCTCACCTCAGGGCACGCTTGGACCCCTTTGAACCCACGCCGCCGCCCAGGCATGGCACCTGCCCGACTCGCGTTCCTGGCGAGCTGCTTTCTGCGGAGTTCATTTTCATTCGGTGGGGTCCGACCGCGGCACCTCTGCAGCAACCATACGAGGGGCTCTACAGGGTTATACAGCATTTTGGCTCGACGTTCACGCTGGACTTGGGCAGCAGGCATGAGCTGTTTAGCATGGACAGGCTGAAGCCAGTGCACCTCGATCCCACCGAGCCCATGGTCGTCGCCCAGCCCAAGAAGCGAGGCCACCTGGTGAGAAGGGACATTGGCGCCGGTTATGGCGGGGGGGGGGGGGGGTGCTGTGTGGCAGCTCACCTCAAGGCAGGAGAACTGACCCCACTTGTAAGCCACGCAGCGGGGCAGCCGGCCAAAATAGCGCCATCGGGGGTTTCCCTTCCTTCCAGCTCGGGGCTCAGAAACCCGTGCTTTGGGACCACGTGACGCCCGGGTGACGTTTACCACTCTCCAGAGCGGTTCTCAGCCAGGTCCAGGCTGGGAGTATAAGTGCAGGCTGCTGGGCTGAGCTCAACCCGTCTGGTTGCGTGTATTATTGCAGGGAGCAGTGTAGCCGCTGCTACAATACTTTAAATTAGATAAAGATGCGTTTCTCACAGAGCTGCCTTTAACTTGAAAATATTGCTCAGTCATTGCCACTAGTGGGAATATGGCATGTTAGGGCCGGAAGCCAGGTGACCGAAAAAAGTTGAGAACCACTGACTTAAGAGAATAGTCTGAAACTTTCAGTCATACACCATGCCAGCTAAAAGAATGCTTCCTAACTCTAAAGTGCCCCCTTGTGGATAAAACTGTTTAAGCTGTCAAAATATTATATTGTTATGAAGCCCTCTTCAAAGTTAATCTGCCTGGAAAGATTTCAGATTTCCTACTGAACTGAATTAGAATTTGTTAACTTCTTTTGAATTGTGTAAGCTTTCTATCTGGGGTCAATATAACTTAATAATATAATTCTGAACGCGAGAAAAACAAACATAATTCAAATCCTCAAAATATCATTTGATAAAATTGTATTGAATAATGTAATAGAGAACGATTGAGGATAAATTATGTAATACTAATCATCTTGATCCATTGTTGTATTGAGCTAATTCTATCAGTCAACCCAATTCTTAATGTTCTGTACCTTTTCAGCTTGCATATTTTCAAAGTCATGTTGGGTCAGTGACTGAGGGGATGAATTTTTATTGCATTAAAGAACAGTGGACATAAACGTGTCATAAGCAAATTTACTAAAAATAGGAATAATGAAAACTTGAAGCTGGATCATGCTCTGTCCAACCATCCGGCCAAGGTTTACCTGGTTTTTTGGCCCAGTCAACTGTAGGAATGTGGGGAGAATACACGGGCACAACTGTAGGATAAGAGTAAATTGGTCAGTGCCGACTGAGTGGGATGAAAGGCCTACATTTGGCCTGTATGAGCTTGTGGTTCTATAATTTTAAAGCTTACCACCAGGGCCAATCTCTGAGTGTTGATTACTCCTTGAAGAAGTTCCTGAAGCCCAAACTCTAAATGGCCCTTTAGCCATTTTAGCTGCCATTAAAAGCCTTAGATCATCTATTACATTCTTTCGATGATAATTTTTTTAATATATGAAAAAACTAAAAATTAAGAAATTTATTCAAAATTCTCATTCACTGCTGGAAATTAATGAAAATATTAAGATTTATTTAAATCACTTGGCTGAATGTAACCTTTTATTTAATGTCAGTCACTCCATCCAAGTGCCAGGCATCAGCAGTGCTGGAGTAGAGCTGATAGACCAGATATTAAGTATATTTGGTCCCTCAACTCAGGGCACTTGTGCTCTTCTTTGGACATAGTTCAGAATCCATTGATGGAGACAAAACGCCACAGTCACCAGCACCTCAATTCCAGCTTGATCCTAACTTCTCACACAGTGATGAACAAGTACAGAAGTCAGGAAAATTGTTACCTGACACTGCAATGGGTTGCTGTTTCTCCATGCAATCAATCCAAAGTTTAGATCTATTGTCCAAGTATATACATGATATCACATACAACCCTGAGATTCCTTTTCCTGTGGACAAGGCAGAATTACCACTTATGACCCCTTACCACAGTGGAGAAAATGCTGAATGGCCAAAGGATTTCTCACATTAACTATTTGAGACTCTCATTCATAAAACAATATTTATTGATATAAATACTTGTCCAGCATGTGCATTGTTATTCTGTATGTGTGTTATATCTGGTTGTGTATCTTCGTGTTTTGGACCGAGGTTCGAAGAACACTATTACATTGGGTTGTACTTGTGCAATCAGATACAATAAACTTCACATGGTAGTGCAGAAAAACTACTCAAGTACACATAAAAACAAATAGAGAATACAGAGAAAAAAATCAATGAAGTACAAAAGTAAGAGTCCTTAAATGAATTTGTCATTGAGGAGTCTGAGGGTGGAGGGGTAGTAGTTATTCCTTAACCTGGTGATGCAAGCCTTGTGCCACCTAAACCTCTTTCCTGATGGTAGTAGTGAGAACAGAGTGTGTGCTGGGTGTTGCAGCTCCTTGATTATTGCTGCTGCGGTCTGCAAAAAATCAGTAAGTCTTGGTGCAACTAATGTCAGGATCCGTTGCCACATCTTGTAAAGTTGGACACCAGAAGGTCTTTAAAATATTGACTCAATTGGAGTAAGTTCCTTTCAGATGTGCAAAGCTATGAAGGGGAAGGATTCTTTTGGAAGGCTCAGTAACACATTTTCTTCCACCAAAATGTATGAATGGTATATCTGGGATTCAGTTCCTCTGAGCCCTGTTTTCAGCTCTGATATAAGGACCATCTACCCCTCTGGAATTAGATATCAAGACCCACTTTGCGTCTGGGTATTTCTTCTTCACTGATATGTTGGAAGCTGGGGAAGGGGTGGACATGAACAGAACAGGAACAATAAACATCATGGTGCATTACAGTGGCACTCTGATCATCATCAATTTAGATTGAGCTTTAAAATATAAAGCACAGATATGACATCCATCATCTGCTTACAGATGTGCAACACCTGCAATGTACCATAATGTTCCATGTTAATGGACAGAAACATTGGCAAATCATGTTTACTATTGTACACATTAAGAAAGGAAATATTAAGTTACATTCCCAAAAACTTAATAAGGAGATAGATTTTAAGGAATGTTTCAAGGGGGAAGGTGAAGTGGAGAAACAGAGAGACAAATCCAAAGTTTAGGACCGTGGTTCTTAACCTTTTTCTTTCCACTCACATCCCACTTTAAGTATTCCCTATGCCATAGGTGCTCTGTGATTAGTAAGGGATTGCTTAAGGTGGTATGTGTGTGGGAAGGGAAGGTTGAGAACCACTGCTCTAGACCCAATTGTTACTGAAATATTTTGCTTGAGAAATATTGTCATTGGACTATTTCCTTTGGAGTTCTGAAACTGTGCACATAACAAGTCAATTCGGTCAGATTAAAACAATGGTTTTCAAACTTTTTCATTCCACCCACATACCACCTTAAGCAATCCCTTACTAATCACAGAGCACCTATGGTATAGGAAATATTTAAAGTGGTATGTGAGTGGAAAGAAAAAGGTTGAGAACCACTGGTTTAGGATCTTGGCAGTTGAACACAACCTCTAATGGTGCAGTTTGTAAAGCTGGGTTAATGCTGAGCTTACAGATTAGAGTTTGGCAGATATCCTGGTATGTTACTTTGTTGACATAGATGACAATCAAGGTCCTGTAATGCTAATCAAGTACTGATGCAATGTTGATGAATGAATGGATTCCACCTACAGTTTGTTGTTGCCAAGCAGACTCAGCATTGCTGCCTGTCGTGCCCATGCCCACCTGTCTGTCCATGGCCTCATGTGCTATCCCATCAAGACCACCATAAATTGGAGGAACAACACAATTTTCTAACTGCTCACCCATTCTCTGTTCTCCCTCCCTTCCCTTGAACCACAGTTGTCTGCAGCCAACGTGGGTTCCTCCCCTCAGGTCCCTCACTAACCTGCCAACTACATCACCATCCCATGGGTCATCTCCTTGGCTTCGCCCTCTCAAACAGGGAGTGATCTCCCTATTTTCTGGTGCTCGGGCCCACTTCTCTGCTTCCCTGGAGTCTGCAACCCCTCATGGCTGCTGCCAATTATAGGCACTGCCATCTTGGGCTCAGAACCCGCAGTCATGGGATTTTAGTTGTAGGTAGCTCAGACTCGTAGGCAATCTATCAGATTTTCTGTTCTTCTAGTCTATGTGCCCTCATTTAATGCAGACAACTGGAAATGATAACCAACCAATGGACATACATGTGGAAACACATAAATCCACATATCTGCTAAAAGAAGTGTTCCACATGCCAAGAATATTGTTCTTTTAGAATTGATGAATAAACCAAATAACATAATGCCATCTATCCCTCTCCAGATGCTGTTCGACCAGAGTTTGCTTTCACCAACCATTTCAACAAAGCACTCCTAGTGCACTGGCAGTCTTTCAGGGAACTAACTGAATGATTACATGGCCATATTCTGTCTGAATACCTAACCTGTTATCAATAATTTCCCTCGGCTCATGAAAACACTGATTTTTGCTGAGTTTCTGTTCACTGGGTATTAACAAAGCCAGATACCTCTCAGAAATAACTATTTTACATGAAGAAAAATTTAAGGAACTAACTCCTGCGTGATTTGTCAAGGGCATCCATTATTCAGCACCTGTACTATGGTATTTGAATATTTATTTTCATCGAGGTGAGAAACTGTTTTGCAAGGCAGTCCCTAATGAGTTTATAATGTGCATATCAAAAACTGAGCAGTTTGTTTTAAAAATATAGATAGCTGGGGAAATGTCAAGAAAGAAGCCATGTGTACTGTGAGACACGTTGGTTAGCAGACACAATTCTCTCTTGGTTTACTAAAGATAATGCTGAATTTAGCTATGTTTTGGTTGGATAATATTCAAGGTAGTTAAAGACCACATAAAACTTAAACTTTTTTTTTAAAGTTGCAAAACAGAATTGCTAGAGAAATTCGGTCAGTCACACAGCATCTATCGGAAGTAAAGGGTAACTTACATTTCGGACCCGAGTCCTTCATCAAGGTATGAGTAAATAAGCAGGCAGGCACATGAATAAAAAGGTGGGGGAGGAGAGGAGGGAGGGAGGGAGGGAGGAAGAGGCAGGGGGAAGAACACATGAGGTAATAGACAGATATGGGTGGGAGGATAGAAGAGAAAAAAAGCTGAGAAGTGAAAGGAGGAGGGGGTAGCTCTTTGAACGGAGAGGGAAGTGGGTGGAGAGCTGGAGGAAAGGATACAGGGCAAAAGGGAAAGAAAGAGACGTGGTGGAGGGGTTTAACAGAAAGTGGAGGTCAATATTAATGCCATCAAGTTGAAGAGTGCCCAGATGGAAGTGGTGTTGTTCCTCCAGTTTTAGGTAGCCTTCATGTGGCAGTGCAAAAAGCTATGGAAAGACATGTTGGTGTGGGAATGAGGTGTGGAATTAAAATGTTGGCAATTGGGTGGTCCCTGTTATTGCAAGACAGAGCATCAGAAGTCTGCCGGCTTTTTGCTCATTCTTTGATGAAGGCCTCAGGTCCAAAACATTGGTTACCATTGTTGAGATGAGAAGAGTATTGGGTGGGGAGTCATGTGATGGAGTAGTGGCTGGCTGGGTGGAAACTGCCCTCTCCAGAGAAAAGGAAAAAAAGTGTGGAAAAGCAGAGCTCAATAAACATAAAATACAGGAAGAGAAAGATAAAGTTACAAAGAAGAGACAAAAGATGGCACCCAAAAGAGAAAATGTAAGAATAACAGAGAAAAGGGAAGAAGAAAAATCACTGGAGAAGAAAGAAGAAGGCAGAGAGCCATCGTGGAGAGGAGCGGCCGATCTCTGGTGTTGGTGAATCCCCAGAGGAGTGGTGTCTTCCTGACCGGCGGACTCCAAATGGCTCTCAGAGCCAAGAAGAGGTGCGCAAGTAAAAGGTTAACACTGACGGGAGGGGGACTCAGCTGAGAGATGCCCAGTATCGGGGCGTTCAGCTGGAGGAAGTAAACAAGAAAGAAGAATGGTGAGAAAGAGAATGAAGGGCTGGAAGAGGGTGAGTGGCAACTGGGTGACTGACAAGGGAACGACCTGTGGCAGGAAACCCAGCAGTGGGTGGACCTGCAGCAGGGGGTCCAGCAACGGGAGGCTCAAGAATGGGTCGACCTGCAGCAGGAGATCCAACAACAGAAGACAGCAGCTGGAGGCCCAGCAAGGATACAAAAGCAGCTCACCAGAGAAGGATGAAGATACACAGATACAGAGAAGAGAAGAAGATGACACAGACATAGATAGACACAGAAGAAGGAGGAAGAAGACCAAGAATTCCAAAGGAAAGAAGAAGGTAAAATAGAAGGACAAAGTTTAACAATGCAAAGCTTAGAGTTGGTCATGACTGAAATAGGGAAAATGTGGAGGAACGAGAAGCTGCTGTAGAAATGGAGATAAATGATTTAAGAGGGAAGTTGGAAGAGAACGAAAAAAAATTAAAGAGACACAAGATTTACTGTCACAAAAAATTGACATATTGGAAAACTACAGTAGGCGAAACAACAAAAATAGTTGGCCTAAAAGAATGCAAAGAAGGGTCAGATATGAAGGAATTTATAAAAGGATGGATCCCGAAGGTGCTGGGAATGACAGATTCACATGAGGAAATAGAAATTGAAAGGGCACATAGAGCACAAGTACCGAAACCGCCACCACATCAAAAACCGAGATCTATATTGGTAAAATTTCTAAGATATACGACAAGAGAAAACATACTGGAGCAGGCAAGAAAGAAGGTTAGAGAAGACAATAAGTCGTTGGTATATAAGGGACAAAAAATATATTTTTACCCGGACACAAGCTTCAAACTTTTAAAGAGGAAGGAATTCAACACGATGAAAACAATCTTATGGAAGAAAGGGTATAACTTTATATTAAGACAATCAGCAGTACTAAAAGTATTTATTCCTGGGGAATGGAATAGACTGCTCTCGGACCCAAAGAAAACCCAAGAATTTGCTGAACATTTGCAGGACAGAAGTGACAAGAAGGATGACCGGCAAGAAAATATACAAAATTATGTAAAAATAAAGTAAAGATAATGTATATATAAAGATTTAAAGATGGATAAGAATGAAAAAAAAAGAGCTTTGTTATAAGTATAGGAAAATAGTGTTCTCTGGGGTGAGGGGGCTGGGGGTGGGTGAATAATGGTCACTGCGAAATCAGTTGACTCTTGCGAGTAAGTTTGCAAACCAAATGGAAAAGGGAGTTGTGATTGTCGTCAAGGGTCAGGAGACAATCCAAGGAGGGGAGGTTCATTTGGGGTTAAAGGGTTATTGCTTGTGGGGATTGTTGGGGTATTTCATGTCTTAAA
Organism: Narcine bancroftii; assembly: GCF_036971445.1. Classification (NCBI taxonomy): domain Eukaryota; kingdom Metazoa; phylum Chordata; class Chondrichthyes; order Torpediniformes; family Narcinidae; genus Narcine; species Narcine bancroftii. Next base: position 9,849,624 of record NC_091478.1, read on the forward strand.
TGCGTTGACATATATTGAGATTAAAAAGGAAAACTTAAAAAACAGTAATGGGAAAAAAAGGGGATGGAGGTGGTGAAGAGGCAGAAAAGAAGTGAAAATTAAGATGGCCACGTTGGACCATATGACTATAAATATTAATGGAATATATAACCAAGTTTAAGTGTGTCCCATTGAGGAAAAAAAAAAATCACATATAATTTAAAAGACAAAGTTTCAATGATTGAAAAAACCTGGGAACCATCTATGGAACAGAACAGAAAGAGCAGGCCTTGGAACTCCACCACCTAAAATGGTAAGAAGATAAACACGATCAGATTTAATGTGAATAAGTAGATGATGTCTTTTTTGCTTGTATTCCTTTTGTATAAAGATATTGTTTTATTGTATTTTATATGTCCAATATTTACTGTTTTTGAAGGGGGGTGGTAAGTGGGAAGGAAGGGATGGGGGAAAAAAAAGAGAAAATGTCACTGTGAATATTTAAAGAGATGCATCTGTAAATATATTGGTTAATATGGTTCATAGTGTGATAAATAAAGATTTACAAAAAAAGAGTATTGGTTCGGTGGGTTCTCAGAGAGATGAGTCTGGATACAAGTGTTACAATCACACAACTTTTATTAACAAACAGGAAACAAAGAGGGGAGAATGTTAAATGGTGCTCGATCACTATTTCACTTAAGCAATGATTATAGACATTCACCTCAGACTTCTGTTGTACTCTGGCAACGGTAAACCTATACTTGACCAGCTCACACACTACAATCAGGGACTCTTACACACACCCCCCCCCCCCCCCCCGGGTCCCTGACCAACAGAGTCGCAGCTCTCTGCAAAAACACTAATCTATCACAATACTACAACTCAGCATCAGTGCAGTGTACACCATACCTGCAACACTTCTAGTGATGTCCACAGTAGTCACCTGGAGTGGAGCAGTGCCCAGGGCTTGGACCACAAGGCAGAAAGAAAGAATATGCTGTAAAATACAGGGCTAATCTGTGCCAATAATGACCCTAGATGATTTAAATTAGCCAATGGAAAGGTATGCACTAATGGGTGGCCAGAGTAGAATCTTGATTGACAGGTGATGTGACTTCCAAATATATTTCAGACAGGGAGGACACATGACCACCCACAATGCATGCATTCAGGACAGACAGGGAGGCCACATTTCCTCCACACACAACACCCTTTATTTCCTATAGATGTTCATAGCCTGGTGACTTTCTGCAGCACTTTTTTGTACTTTGCACTACAATCCCTGCATCTGCAGACTTTCCTGTTTAATATTTTCTAAGATGTCAACTTTTCAAGGATTAATTATTCCTTCTGAGATGCATGTATCTTAATCTAAAAAAAATGCTTTGAGAATTTAAAAAGTCTTGGGAGTGATCTGCGGAAAATTCTTCTGAGATCTTTCAGGGACAGGTGAATTACAATTCCAGGAGCTGCCGAGGAATCAACTCTTGCCATCGGGGCAGGGATTGGTGGGCCCAGTTCCCTAGTGGTTCCTCCAGCAGAAAAAAAAATCCCATTCCAAACATATCCACTTGATCTATCCCTTTTGATCTCTACTCATTCAAATCACCTCACCGGCACATGGCCAAAATGTGAATCTGATCTTTCCTTGTGACAAATCCAATTCCACTTTACAACTACAAGTGTGCATTCTTTGAAATACTTAGGAATTAATCATCCCAAGAAGTGGAAGTACTGGAAATTACATTCCAAAACTGAAATTACAATTCCTTGAAGTGAAGGATGCCTTGGTGGATCTGGATGCTAATCTCCCATACAACACGCTTAAGGTGCCAATTCTGTGGCATACTCAGCCATCTAGGGAGACTCGTATTGCCCAATTACTAGCTGATGACAGCCTAGGCGATAGGCAGCTATCACAGACGTGGAGGAGGTAACGCAGACAAGCTGGTCAGATCATGTCAAATTTGATTTTTGGAACAGAGGCTCCTTGTGTGTTTACCTCATCATGTTCAAGAGCATTTGGTGAGAGACTTTTGAATGTCCACGCTCGATCAGTTGGCTAACCATGCTGACCTCATTATATCATGACCTCTGCACTGAAGATAGAAAGATTGACTTCTTCCCCTAGTCAACAAGGGCAAATGGAACTGGAACAACTGCTTACTGCGCCTTGTGAAGCATCAGCACCTTATCAATTGAAGATAACTGCGTTGGAGCAGCAAATGGGAGCACTGACTATGTAGGTCCAGGGTTTGGGCACGCAACAGAATTCCTTCCATTGACCTGGTTGGAATTATGATGATCAAGGACGTGGTAGAAGCGATAGATGACATATTTGTTGGAAGCATTGGAGATTTGGTGCTGCTGCCTGGTCCTATCAGCCACCTTTTGACTTCTACAAATGGCAGCCAGGAAACGACCAGGGCCAGCAGTAGAGGCAACTGCTGCCCATGGGTACAACAGCTGCCATCTATTCCTCAAAGACCGTCTCTCAGGTGTTCAATTTCTTCTGGGTTCCAGTGCAGAAGTATCAGTGGTCCCTCCACTGCAAACACACCAATATGTCATGTGTTTTTTTCAGCCGCAAATGATTCTCATATCCAAACATATGGCCAGAGGTCACTCACACTGGATTTCGATCTCAAGAAACCTTTTTGGTGGTTTTTCACAGTTGCAAATGTGGCAAATTCCATTTTGGGAGCGGATTTCTTATCACATTTTTCATCGTTGGTGGATTTTAAAAATCGCTGCGTCATGGACCGCAGCTCTTGTATGCAAGTGAGCTGCATCTGTTGTCCCTCCAATGTTGTCAGCCACCTGACAAGCCTTCAACCTGGCTCCTACCGTTTCTGAGCCTTGCTTAAGTGGTTCCCTCACCTAGTGACCTCACCATATCATCACACAGACATTAAACATACAGTAACCCACCATATAGAGAGTCAGGGGTCCTCTGGTGATGGCGCGGGCTCATAGATTACCCCCAGGGCCATCTTAAAAAAAATCACGAAATCAGAATTTGACCACATGTAAGAGTTGGACAGAGTTCGCAGATCTGACAGCTGCTGGGCTTCACCATTGCATATAGTTCCAAAAAAATCTGGGGATTGGCAGACTTGTGATGATTATGTGCGCTGAACAATTCTACCATGCGTGACCAATACAATATCCCCAATTTACAAGACTTTTTAGCAAACCTCCATGGCAAATGTATTTTCGAAAAGAGATCTAGTACGTGCTTACCGTTAAATTCCAGTTGAGCCTTCTGATGTCATGAAGACAGCAGTAATTACCCCTTTTGGCACATTTGTGTTTCTGTAAATACTATTCGGTCTATGTAATGCAGCTCAGACATTCCAGCAGTTTATGGACCATGTACTTGCTGGCCTCAATTTTGTGTTTGTTTACATCCAAGCGTGGATGCAGAGGAGCACAAGCTCCACCTTATTTCATTGTTTCAGAGGCTTGATGAGCTTGGCATTGTGACCAATCCCAGTAAATGCGTTTTTATGCTGCTGATCTTTCATTTTTGGGACATAGAGTTCTGCAACATGATATTTTGCCTGATGAATTATAAGTCCAAGAGATTTGAGGATTTCCTACACCCGTTACATTTGGCCAGTTGCAATTTTTTTTAAAGACATGATGAATTTTTAATCGCCGATTCCTGCCAAATGCTGCAGCATCTCTATTGCCCCTTACTGAACTACTAGAAGGATCCTATGTCCATGTTCAAAAGTTCACTACTTTTGGGAGATGATGCTGTGCCTCCTTTCAACAATGTGAAGACTGCCTTGCTCTCTCTTACCATAGATGCATCTATCATTGCTGTGGGAGCAGTTTAGAACTAGTCCGTGGGCAATTGGAACCTCTGCCCTTTTTTTTTCAGCCAAGCGGTCACTGGCTCAGGTAAAGTATAGTACGTTTGGTCGAGAACTCTTGGCCATCTATTTCTGCTTTTTATTGGAAGGTCATCCTTTCACCATTTATTCAGACCACCAGCCTCTTACACATATTGCGAACACAAGTATACATCTCAACTCGGCCAGAGAAGATTCTGCACTTGGACTTCATCCTACAATTTTCGTAGAACATACCGGACATCTGAGCAAAAACTAATCCAATGGCTGAAGTCTTGTCCAGGTGCGACAATGATGCCTGCATACAACGACTGCCATTGATTTCACCACCATGCCTCATGCCCAGCACACCAATCCTGATCTTATCTGGTATCGCTGGATCAACTTTGGTCTCCATCTTCAAGATGTGATTCTGGATGAATCGGTGGAAAGTCTGCGATTTTTCCACAGGAAGGCCTAGGCCTTTGTGCCGGCGGGATTTTTGAGTGTCTTCACAGACTATCACATCCTGGTAGAAGAGTATCAATCAAATGAGTTACGGAACATTTTACCTGGCCTCATATTAAATAGAACTTTGGATTATGGGCAAGGACCTGCTTGCTGTGTCAATGCTCTAACGTCTCCAGACACTCAAAATTCAATCTGGAGGATTTTGTTGTTTTGGATTCCGATTTCCAGCATGTACACCTAGACTTCTGTCATCTTGGGGATATACTTATCTTGCTATGCATGAAGACTGGACTACCAGATGGCAGAAGACCATTCCTATCAGTGACATCTCTGCGGAGACAGAGACAGTACTTTCATAGATTTTTGGATTTCATCTTTCAGTGTTCTGGTCATTACCAACAGATCGAGGGTCTCAGTTTGAGTCGGCGTTGTTCCTGAGCACTACCCGTATTCACACTACAGCTTACCATCTGTAGGCCAATGGCTCTGAGTGTTTCCATCAACAACTGAAGGCAGCATTAACAGCAGGTGGTGATATATCGATGTAGCAAATCTTTGCCCATGGTTCTCCTTGGAGTGCTTTCTGCTGTAAAGGAAGATCTTGGATGTTCAGCAGCTGTTAACCTTTCCAGGTGAGTTTGTGACTCAATGATCCGGCTAGTTATGTTGATCGTCTTCCTAGATGGCAGATGTCACCTACAGTGTATGTGCTGAATGATTTACAGTGCTGTACTCGTGTGTTCCTCTGGCATGATGCTGTTTGCAAACCACATCAGCCCATTTATGACGGTCCTTTTCAGGTCTTACGACGCCATCCAAATAATTTTGTGATCAACATGGTTTCCATCAATAGGCTGAAGCGTACACATATTGACAGTCTATGTTCTGCATCAGAGCCAAAGTCCGAGGACTGGTCGCACCCTTGCCATTCAGACCACGCATCGCTAGTCTTGCAAGGTTGGGCCGAACTGTCAGCCCTCCAGAATATCATGTAGCAGGACAGTTCACATCAGTCGCCTCTTTGCATCGCTCAGAGGCTGAGGGGCGGGCTGTCAAGGTCACATATTTACCTTCGTCAGGAGGAGGAGAGTGAGTGTCAGATTTACCTGTGTGGCAATGAGCCAATGAGAGGGTCAGAGGAATTTAGCTTGGTGGTGTTTGGGAAGTTTAAGAATGTTGTGTCTAGTGAATGATACAAAAAAAAAGTTAACTTCATGGTGTGCTGAAAGAAACAAGTGAGTGTATTCTTTATTTGTTTGTAAGCTGTGTTAAATCAGTGCCGTTACACACTCACCTAGTCTCGCAGCATTCATAGGTGATAAAGATATATTGCCAACATTTTGGGCCTGAGCCCTTTTAAAAATTTAGGCATACAGCACAGTAACACACCTGTGCCATCCAATTACAACATTTAACCTACAATCCCCGTACATTTTGGAAAAAAAACACTCATACCTTCAGGAAGGCTTCAGGGCTAAAACATCGATAATATATCTTTATCTTCTTTGGACGCTGTGAGACTGACTGTGTCAGTCAAAGCATAGAAATGCTTTGACTGACACAGAAGAGATTGCCAGTAGGGGGAGATGTCCCACTGTCTACAGCCAGCCACAACATTTGGCTTCCAATTTTAAATCCTCTTCTTTCAGCCATTTGTTCTTCATCAAGATTCATGATTTGGGTGTTTTTCAATGAGCTATTATTACTCTATGAATTAGCAATTGTCCGCAAACAAAAGAAGAATTGGAAGCTTCACCTTAGATGCAGGCTTTACTGCACGTTTATAAAGATGGTATTTAATGGAGGCACAAATGAAATATAGCTGTTTCTGCAATAATGTTCCTAAATTATGATGCTTTTTGTGAATTTAATCCTCAAGACTTTTGCTAATGCTACCAAAGTTTAATCTTGGAAAATTATGATTTATTTTTTAAATGCATCTTTAATTCAGAAATGCTAGGGGTTCCGGTCTTTGGCAGTACCTTAGGATTGAGAATGACATTCTTCCACCCTGGTTTTGGCTGAGTGCATTGTGGGAATATCAGACTCATCTATTGAAGGTGGAGCTGGTGGCTGGGGTTGGGGCTGTCAGTACCATGTGAGGTGGTGTGGTCCTTACACTGTCAGCACAAAGTCTCCATGGTCCCACTGCATAGCCTTCAAATGCATCCTAAAAGCTTGTCCTTGGACTTGGACCATCATGGACCAGAGATTCCCAGGTGTAAGTGGAAATGTTGCATTTCCTTAAGAAGATCCTTAAGTACATGATTGAATATTTTTTCTTCTTTCCACTAGATGATCTCTTGCCAGGTGGAAGCTTGGAATGAAGTATCCATTTCAGGGTGTGAGCTTGTGAACAATATACCTGTCCATCACAGTCAGAATCAGAATTCGTTGTCAAGAAATGTTTTGTTTTGTGGCAGGATTACAGGATTAAAAATAAATAAATGCAGGATTAAAAATAAATAAATGCAAAAAGTAAGAGAAAGTGAGGTAGTATCTGTGGTTCATTGTCCATTCAGAAATCTGATGGCAGAGGGGAAGAAGCTGTCCTTGTACCACTGGATGTTCGTCTTCAGGTTCCTGTACCTACTTCCCATGGAAGCAGTGAGAAGAGGGCATGGCCTAGGTGGTGAGGGTCCTTGAGGATAAAGGTTGCTTTCTTAAGACTCCACCTCTTGCCGAGGTCCTCAATGGAGTGGAGACTGATGTCCATGAAGACACTGGCCAAATTTAAAACTCTCTAGTTTATCTTATCCTGTTCATTGACCAGACAGTGATGCAAACAGTCAGAATGTTCTCCACAGTACATGTGTAGAAATTTTGTCACCTACAAAAGACTTCAATAGCAATCCAAATCTCCTCAAACTCTCACAAAATTTCCTCAGAAGGGTAGAGACCCTTCTTTGTGCTTGAATCAACATGGAGGCCCCAGAACATATCTGCTGAGGAGTCCAACCAGGCCTCCAATACTGGGAAAAATGGCCTGTCAGGGAATGCTGCCATTGGCTTGTTTGCCTTTCTTGTCAAATCAGAATGTTTTGCAGAGGAACCAATGGTGTTTCCCACCCCCCTCCCCCCCACCCACCCCACCCCCTCATTCTCTTGAGATGCCTTCTATGGGTAAGCCAGATCACAGAAACAAATACTGAGCTGTCATGCTCTCCAGTAGATTATTGGGCTGGACTGACCTTGATCTATTCAACTGCTCTTTCTCTTCATCATTCAAAGATGGCCAAAAATAAGAATGTTGTGAACACCAAAATTCTAGCCTCCCTAGCAGACGTTTAGCACATCTGCCCGATCCCTTAACAGTTGAGGTGACAATATTCAAAGTACATGAATATAAATCTTTAAAAACACGAGGACATGAGTGGACTATTTAGACTCAAACGGCATCATTTTTAATCAGATCAAGGACATTCTGTGCCATCTCCATTTGTCTGCCTTTATTCCTCAATATTGACTTAATCTAACTAATTAAGATGTAATCATCTGAAGGAGGGAGTTCCTGGTTCCCAGTACCCCTCCATAGAAAAGTATTTCAAGATTTCACTTCTCAATGGACCAAGCTCTAATTTTAGAATTATGCCCTTTTTTCCCTCTGGAATGTGATCATTAAAAATAACTTGCACTTCCATTATTTCTTTCACAGACAGCCACTTTGCCCAAAGATTCTTTACTTATGATTAAATACTTCTGAAGTTATAAATATTATTGTCAACTTGCACACAGCAAACTCCCACACACAAGAAGCATTGAAGGGGGTCACTGGTTTAAAAAAATGTTTGTTTTTTTTAATTTAGAGGCCTTTCTGGCCCATGAGCCTGCACTGCCCAAATAGGCCAATTAAACTACAAACCTCGAATGTTTTTAAAGGGGGGGGGGGAGGAAGAAACCCACACAGGTCATGGGGAGAATGCACAAACTCCTTACAGATCACACCAGATTCAAACTGAGAGGTCGCTGGTGCTGTAATAGCATTGCACTAACCACTATATTAACCATGCTGGTTTGATAGATAATTATGGCAGGAATCTGAGAATAACTCTCTGGAATAGTTTTGAGAGAGCAGGCAGAGCTTTATTTTTCATATTTATATTTCTCGTGACATAGAAAGAAACCACTTCACCTTTCAAGTCAATGCTGTGACTCAAGAGTATTCACTTTTGGACCCATTCCTGCATGTATTTCTCGGTAACCTTTTACACATGCCCATCAACCTCCCCCAATTCTTCTACCATCCACATACACCAACAGGCAATTTCTAGTGGTTGATTAATTACTAGCATATTGTTGAGATGTTGGTGGATCCCAGGACACCCGGAGGAACCCCATGAGGTCACAGGGATAATTATCAAACCTGAGTTGCTGGAATTGTGGGATACTGACACTGTACTCTTTACCTTGTATCTCATCTGAAATATTCTATGTCCATCTTATTGGGTGCAAATGGACCAATAAGAGAGTTGAAGACTGGACTTTGTCCATGAAAGCAAAATAATTTTAAACATAAAATGTTCTCGTCCAAGTCTCCAGGAGTGTCTGAGGATCACTGGCTTTGCTTGACAAACTCTGGAGCGCACTGGTTGCTAGGCAGATGCACAAATTGATTCAGGGGCCTCTAAAGATTGGTTGAAAGCTTTATCTTTATCATGCGCAAAAGCTGAGAACATCTATAGACAAGCATTTCAACATCACCACCCACAATAAGGAGCATGTAGATGCTCCTTTAATCCCTATTTTGAGAGACAATTTGAAGCTCCAGGCAATATTATCTGATTTATATTTTCATTTGACATGACTTGCTAAGTGTCTTTGCCAAGATGTCTAATTCATAGGTAACTGATAAGGTTAATATGACATTTAAATCTTACTTTTTTGGATTGAAAAAATGCATGGTTTATGGAAGGAGTTAAAAGAAACATTTCAAACCATGACAGCAGAGATACAGTGCAATGTGAAGCTCATTCTCTGGACACAGTGAAGTCTCCTAAAGCTGGAAAATAAAGGAGCTCTCTTTTAACAAAATGTGGATCAGTGGGCTATCATCCAGGGCAGATGGGATCTGTGTAAGGAGGACAGGTTATTCTTAAATTGGAGGGATACCAATATCCACACACAGAGATTCTCTATTCTTTTCAGGAGGGATAGCAAGGGAATGGGAACCAGACAGTAGGTCAGCAAGTGGAGAGATTGAGGGGAAGATGATGGTTAGGTCAAGCAAGACTAAAAATAAGGACAGGTATGGCCAGGTTAATGAATCAATTGGGTTGATCAACTGAAATATATTTATTCAATGCACAGACTATTACAATCAAGACTGATGAGCTTAGGGATGGATTAGTAAATAAAACAACAATGTTGTAACAATTAAAAATACTTTTTTTGAGAGAAGGACAGTATTGAAGAATTCAACTATTTCAGACATGATGGAGACAGAGGGAAGGAAGTTGCACTATCAATCAAGGAGAATGTCTCAGCAGCAGGCAGAGGACATCCTGGAGGATGCATTCAGCAGATAACATGGGAAGATCTCAGAAATAAGAAAGGTGAAATTTATGATGATACTGAGAAGAGCAGCTTTGGCAGTGGATGCTGGTGTGATGACAGGGGGAGAGGGAACCAGAGCCAGACTAGTTATGGCAGCTCTGGAGGTTGGTCTCATCAGACTGTGACTAGAGTGACGGTCACACCTGATTCTCATCAGGAAGCAGTTGTTAATTTTGATTTGCCTATTATGTTCAGGTGAAGTGGTCCTATTGTCATCATTATTAATTGTTCTGCTTTTCAGTCCACTTGTTTGTAAATCCAAAATGATTCTAGAGTGGGGTGACATTTTGCAAACTGCCTGTATGGGATGTTCTTTACTGTATTGATGGGATATCAATTCAATATCAACATGGGTCTCTCAACATCCAGCAGAAGAGGAACAAATATGTTGGCAAATTGTGAAAGATGAAAAAGCAACAAGGTAGAGGTTAGGTGGGGCAAACTTCGTTACATGCATCCATGAGGGTTTCTTGACACAACATATAGACAATCCAACAAGGGAAGGGACCTTAATTTAGAGATATAGCACGGTATCAGGCTCTTAAGACCCATGAGCCTGCACTGCCCAATTACACCCATATGATCAATCAACCGACCAACCCTGCAAGTCTTTAGAATGTGGGAAGAAACTTGAGCAGCCAGAGGAAACCATGTGGTTATGGAAGAACGTACAAACTCCTTACAGACAGCAGCTAATTTGAACCCGGGTCGCTTGCGCTGTAATGGTGTTGCCCTCATGTTGAGAAATGAGTTTGGCTAGGTGATCAGAATTTCAGTGGGAGAGCTTTTTAAGAAAAGTGCTTTGAATAATTCATGCTCTGAAGAACATTCTCCTATAATTTCCTTGACGCAAAGCTCATCAAGTTATAATTTCTGAGTTTGTTGCCTTCTTAAACAGAAATTCCACGGCAATTCTGGAGTCTTCTGGCAACTCACCTGTGACTAAAGAGTAATCAAAGATCTTTTCACTGGGAGCATAGGAATTTTAATGTTTTACAAGACACCAAACACCACCTCTTTCTTGATGTTGACATGCCTTGGAATATTAACATATCCTTCCCCAATTCCACGATCTTCCAACCCCTTCACTCAAACTACTCATTAAAGACCTTATCCACTTTCTCTGGTTCGAGGCTTAAATCACCTCCCTTGTTCTTGAGCGGACCAACCCTCTTCATAGCTACTCTTTTTCCCCTAATATGCTTATGAAAATCCTTGGGACTTGCTATGGACATTTCACGGCCTCTTTTAGCCCTGCTGATTTCTTGTTTTCAATTTTTTTCAAACTTGTTTTAAAGCTTGCATATGCTTCCTTTAAAAAAATACTTATCATTTATCTTGTCTTTCAGTGCTCCCCAACTTTGCCATCCGTATTTTTCAGCAACAGGAACATGCGAATCCAGAACGCCAATCAAATGATGCCTGCTGTGGATTTACTCATCCAGCTACAGCTCAGCCTTCAACACCATTATTCTCTCAGTGCTTGTCAACAAGCTCCAAATCCTGGACCTCTGTGTCACTCTCTGCAAGTGGATCCTTGACTTCCTCATCAGAAGACCACAGTCAGTACAAAGTGGAAAAACATCTCTTCCATAGTGATGATCATCACAGGCTCATTTCAAGTATGCATGTTTAGCCCACTGTTCTACTCACTCTACACCCATGATTGTGTGGCTAAGCACAATTGAAAAGCTATCTACAAATTGGCTGATGACACCATGGTCATTGACAGAATCACAAATGTGAATGAGGAAGAGTACAGGAGGAAGATAGATCAGCTAGTTAACTGGTGTCACAACAATCTTGAACTCAACATGAGCAAAACCAAGATGATTGTGGACTTCAGGAGGAAATCAGAAGAGCACAAACCACTCCTCATTGAAGACTCGGTAGTGGAGAGAATCAAGAACATAAAATTGCTGGAGATTTGTCATAGGGCCTCCATGATGATGCAATCATGAAGGCAGCTCACCAGCATCTATACTTTGTGAGGAGTTTGAGGAGATTAAATATGTCACCAAAGACTCAAAAACTTCAACAGGTGTTCCATGGAGAGCATTCTGGCTGGTTGCATCACTCTCTGGATAGAAGTGCCAATGCTCAGGACAGCGAAAATTTCCAGAGGGTTTTTAATTTGGCCTGCACCAGTCTTCACTCCATCGAAGGCATCTACAAGAGGCGGTGCCTTAAGAAAGCAGCCTCTATCCTCAAGGATCCCCACCACACAGGCCATGACCTCTTCACTGCTACCATCAGGAAAAGTACAGGAGCATGAAGACAAGCACTCAGGGCATAAGGGCAGCTTCTTACCCTCTGCTATTAGATTTCTGAATGAACAATGTGCTGGTACTCCTGTGATGCAGTTTGGTGGAAAGGGCTAAGTGTATTTTGTGATCATCACCCAAAGAATTGCCTAAAATACTAGAAAAACAATCAGGAGACAACTAAGTTAAATCAAAACCAAATCCTAACTTTTTGTTCATTTTAAAAAAAGTATTTTAAATATTGTTCAAACCTCTTCTCAAATAATTGACTATGAAATTGGGTCAGGCTTCTCAGCTGCATTATGGTTACCAATCAATTTATTCGTAACATTCTTTCTTCTTTGGCTTGGCTTCACGGACGAAGATTTATGGAGGGGTAATGTCCACGTCAGCTGCAGGCTCGTTTGTAGCTGACAAGTCCGATGCGGGACAGGCAGGCACGGTTGCAAGGGAAAATTGGTTGGTTGGAGTTGGGTGTTGGGTTTTTCCTCCTTTGGCTTTTGACAGTGAGGTGGGCTCTGTGGTCTTCTTCAAAGGAGGTTGCTGCCCGCCGAACTGTGAGGCGCCAAGAAGATGCACGGTTGGAGGCGATATCAGCCCACTGGCGATGGTCAATGTGGCAGGCACCAAGAGATTTCTTTAGGCAGTCCTTGTATCTCTTCTTTGGTGCACCTCTGTCTCGGTGGCCAGTGGAGAGCTCGCCATATAACACGATCTTGGGAAAGTGATGGTCCTCCATTCTGTAGACGTGACCTACCCAGCGCAGTTTGATCTTCAGCATCGTGGATTCGATGCTGTCGGCCTCTACCATCTCGATTACTTCGATATTGGAGATGAAGTCGCTCCAATGAATGTTGAGGATGGAGCGGAGACAACGCTGGTGGAAGCGTTCAAGGAGCCGTAGGTGCTGCTGGTAAAGGACCCATGATTCGGAGCCGAACAGGAGTGTGGGTATGATAACAGCTCTGTATACGCTAATCTTTGTGAGGTTTTTCAGTTGGTTGTTTTTCCAGACTCTTTTGTGTAGTCTTCCAAAGGCGTTATTTGCCTTGCCGAGTCTGTTATCTATCTCGTTGTCGAGATGTATATCTCGTTGTCGAGATGGTTACCAATCTATTTATTCATAACTAACTTTCCATTAATTACTAAGAACTGCTGGTTTACATTTCATAGCCAAAATAGATTTTGCTACCGAAGAAATAGATGCTGAGATTGATGATAGGGCAGTAAATCTAATCAAAGGGTTCAAATTATATCATAAACTATAATCTGAACTCGCTAAGAGGTTACAATTTTGAAATCACTCCTGGGAACCTATTTGTATTTTTCAATCTTTATTATACAATGATAGAAGAGGTTGTTTCACTGTGTTGCTGAGAGTCTGTGAATGCCAGGGCTGCTTTCTCAGTGATGTTGCTTGATATCATACTGGGGGAGAGTGATAGTACAGACCTATCACCAATGTATATAGTTAGAGTATCTAGAGTGTAATGACTGTGCTTACAGCGATTGGCTGAGAGCTTAGCCACGCCTACTGTCTGGGCCTTAAAGGGTTGTGTCCCTAGCCAGGTCAGATCATTCCGGACTGGTCGGCCACCTGTGAAGACCTCCTGTCTTTTGCTAATAAAAGCCTTGGTTTGGATCAACAAGTCTTTGGTTCTTTCGATGAGCTCTACAGGGAGCAATAAAAAGTTCAATTTTTGTTTTTTTAAATGTTTATCTGGTGATAATTTCACTCATTATTATGCAGCTAATAATGGATAAATGGACTAGTATTCTAGCCCATCCTCATTAGATGGCAATCACTTGAAGGAAAACATTCTGGTGCATATCCAAGTGGAAAGAATAGGACATGTGCTATTATTAAGTCTTATTTAGTTTATAAGTATTCACCATTCCTAATGGGAGTTCTAAACTGAGTCACAGCTAGATTTCACATTGATGTTGATCATGTAGATTTTGATCAATGGATGGATGTGCAACAGTCAATTCAATACAAAAAAATTCTATAGCGACAAGCAAGGAAAATCATTTAACCTTGCCTTCCATTCAAATCAAATCATATTTGCCTTGATAAGATTTGTCATCATATATAATTAGTATATGCAAAGCCGAAAGGCCTAAAAGATAATAACACAATGAACTTTATGCCAGTATGTAAATATGAATTTGATTATCTCTCCACATGAAAACATCAGAACTGAACAAGAAACTCTTCATAAAAAGGCTGTGACAATTATATAGTCTCCAAACACTAGATGTGCACGAGGTTACGCATGATACAATATAATTGGTTACACAGGCTATACACCACGACCCAAAAGTTAAATAAATGGGACCCAACAGTATCAGACAGATGTTTTCGCTGTAAGGAGGAAACAGGAACAACAGTACATGCAATTTGGGCATGTGAGAAAGTGGAAAAGTTTTGGGAAGATCTAAATCAGGTATTAAATAAAATCACAAAAAGCAACATCCCAAAAAATCCAGAGATCTTTCTTCTAAGTAATATAAGAAGGTAAGAACTTGGCCTCGATTTGGAAGGAGCACAAAAAAGATTTATTATGATAGCCTTAGCTGTAGCAAAAAAAATGTATTATGTCAACCTAGAAATCAGAAGATAGCCTGAGAGTACAGCAATGGTACATAGAAATGAATAAGTGTATTCCATTGGAAAAAATAACAATTTAAGAAATAACATCACAGTATTCGAACAAATTTGGGAACCGTACATGGAAAACAACAGAGAAGTCCTACCCCGGACCTCCACCACTAAAATGACAGAAATAGAAGAAGACGAAATGAACTGACCCAGTCTATAAAAGTAGATGACACAATTTTCTTATTTATTTTCATTATGCGATGACATTGTTTAATGGGTTTAATGTATCATATATGTTTGAACATTGAGTGGGTGGGGAGGGCAGTGGGAAGGAGAGAGTGAAGGGAGGGGGGAAAGGGGAGAAAATGACACTGTGTTTATTCAAGAGGGAAAGGTTTATGTGTATTTTGGTCAATATGGTTCGCAATGTGAAAAATAAAAAATTTTAAAAAACACTAGAGGTGCCACAAGTTTCACAAGCAATTATACAATGGTGAAACTGAACAGGAGGCTATTTGGCCCATTACATCATGCCCATGTCCAATTCGTACATCCGCAACTTTCCATATTTCATGAATTTATTCATTTTCCCTGTGAAGTCAATGACCACAACATTAGGCTGCCTTTCTCCAAATCTCAAACACATATTGTGTACAAAAGTGTTTCTTCAGTTTGCCTCAAACTCTTGTGACAATCATAGGTGTATTCTTGCGCAAGAAAAATCCTTAGTCATTGGGCACAGCTTCCCTTTACTTATTCTAAACTTCTTTTGAGAACATGAAGCTTCCCTTTGACTTTCATTGAACTAAAAGCTAACGTTCCTTTTATATCCTGGGTCTAAATCCTCAAACTCCCTTTCCAACAGCATTGTGAAGTGTCTTTACTGGATGGATTCCCAATAGTTCAAGAAAATCACTTGTTGCAACCTTCCCAAGGTCTGGTCTTTGACAACATTACAGAAATTAATCTCTCTTCCTGTATTGTCACAGGAAGTTTAATGACCTTGGTGTGTCTGGTCAAATTAATAGAAACACCAATAACTTGCTCGCACATCACTTTCAGTTATTTAGCCAGGCAAATATATTGCATGGACAAGTTGCAACACATTCATTCACACTTCTATTTTTATTTCAGAAGAACGTGACATACAATCAACTCCCACCTCCTTCATAGTGCAGCACCAAACCTGCCTGTGATCCTTACTATGCCCCAGGCACAGTGATGATTATAGGTCCCCTGTTACATTCTGAAGGCCAGCGTGTAGTCCAAAATCACAGAATAACAGACATGCATCCACAAGTCACACTGAATGCTCTATTCACTTAAAAAGAATGATTTAAGCATTCTTCGCTCTCCTGCCTCTCTGCTCAACAAAAAGTAAAAACTTCAGGTCTTGACAGAGCTGACATTTGAGAGGGGAGATGTGGCACCAGGCAGCTGCAGCCACCAGCGCAGATCATCTACTTCAGGGAGGGTAGTGTTGAGGTGAGATTGGCATATTCTGAAACATGAAGATCAGGTGATAAAGGAGGAGGGTAGATGCTGTGTGAGCTCCCATGAAAATGACGACTAAAATGTAACACTTTTCGGCAATAGGAGGAAATCCTTGCAAGATTGTCCAGACTGCCGGAAAGCTCGTGTAGGATGTCCGTGAAGAAAGTTTTGCCAAGCTTGGAAGTGATTGCCAGATCTAAATCAACGCTCACAAATTTGACTTCAGTGAGGTTTCTGATGGGTGAGATCAATAGCTTCTGTTATATCACAATCACAAATGTGAAAAATATGGACATGCATATGGAACATTGGCAATGGGGTATGTAAGAAGGTAATAGAAAATTATTTGAGTTGGTTTGCTCCTTAGCAGATTAATTAAAATATACAGCCTGAAAACTTACTTAGTTCCTTCTGCTATAATTTGCTTAAATAGGTTCACAGAGACAATTAATGTCACTATAGAGATCATCTTCATCTCTTTGTCATTGGGGTTATTGAGGATCCTCCTTCATAACCATTCACAGGCATATGTTGAATAAATTCCAACATCACAGTCATAGTGGCAGGTCCAGCCAATGGATGAGTGAAGACGAAAGAAATAGGAACAGTTCCAAAGAGTGTGCTTTGTGACCTTGGGTCCATTGCACAAACTTTGGAAACTTCACACCCACAGTAGTAACTACAGTACTCTCACCAACCGTGAATGATTCTGTGAAAGAATACAAATATCATGTGCGAGAAATTCAGATAGATAGTATTATTTTACTCAAGATATCAAATATTCTTTTACATCATTACCAGAGAGACTGAGTTCTCATTGTTGGGCACCAAAAGAAATACAGTTTTAAATGTTCCTTTAATTTAGAGATACATCATGGTAACAGTTTCTTCTGGCCCACAAACCCATGCCATCTAAATACACCCATGTGGCTAATTACCCTACTAACCCATGCATTTTTCGAACATGGGAAGAAACCCACGTGGTACTCCTCGATGGGATCAATGCAGGTGATTCCAATATTTATCTCCCCTCCTATGGTAAATTCACCCCCCCCCCCAAAAAGTTTATTCACAATAAATTTACAAAAAGCAAAACCATTCAAAGTCTTTCCGTATCCTTAGTGACATATTCATACATTTCCCTGCTTGTACATAGTTACTTTCATTCTCTATTTACACCGTTGTCATCATTGTGTAACCTTGTCTATATTTCTCCAGACAATAAATCTGAAATCTTCTTCAGCATGATGCTGAACCAAGCCATGAAAGACCCCAACAATGAAGACGCTGTTTACATCCGGTACCGCACGGATGACAGTCTCTTCAATCTGAGGCGCCTGCAAGCTCACACCAAGACACAAGAGAAACTTGTCCGTGAACTACTCTTTGCAGACGATGCCACTTTAGTTGCCCATTCAGAGCCAGCTCTTCAGCGCTTGACGTCCTGCTTTGCGGAAACTGCCAAAATGTTTGGCCTGGAAGTCAGCCTGAAGAAAACTGAGGTCCTCCATCAGCCAGCTCCCCACCATGACCACCAGCCCCCCCACATCTCCATCGCGCACACAAAACTCAAAACGGTCAACCAGTTTACCTATCTCGGCTGCACCATTTCATCAGATGCAAGGATCGACAATGAGATAGACAACAGACTCGCCAAGGCAAATAGCGCCTTTGGAAGACTACACAAAAGAGTCTGGAAAAACAACCAACTGAAAAACCTCACAAAGATAAGCGTATACAGAGCCGTTGTCATACCCACACTCCTGTTCGGCTCCGAATCATGGGTCCTCTACCGGCATCACCTACGGCTCCTAGAACGCTTCCACCAGCGTTGTCTCCGCTCCATCCTCAACATCCATTGGAGCGCTTTCATCCCTAACGTCGAGGTACTCGAGATGGCAGAGGTCGACAGCATCGAGTCCACGCTGCTGAAGATCCAGCTGCGCTGGGTGGGTCACGTCTCCAGAATGGAGGACCATCGCCTTCCCAAGATCGTGTTATATGGCGAGCTCTCCACTGGCCACCGTGACAGAGGTGCACCAAAGAAAAGGTACAAGGACTGCCTAAAGAAATCTCTTGGTGTCTGCCACATTGACCACCGCCAGTGGGCTGATATCGCCTCAAACCATGCATCTTGGCGCCTCATAGTTTGGCGGGCAGCAACCTCCTTTGAAGAAGACCGCAGAGCCCATCTCACTGACAAAAGGCAAAGGAGGAAAAACCCAACACCCAACCCCAACCAACCAATTTTCCCCTGCAGCCGCTGCAACCATGTCTGCCTGTCCCACATCGGACTAGTCAGCCACAAACGAGCCTGCAGCAGACGTGGACTTTTACCCCCTCCATAAATCTTCATCCGCGAAGCCAAGCCAAAGAAAGAAATCTGAAATCTCTCAAACAACAGAGTATATACATGACATCACATACAACCCTGAGATTCTTTTTCTGTGGATGAGGCAGAATTACCACTTATTAGTAGTGTAAAAAAATTGTACACAGTGTATATATGTAAACAAATAAAGAACTGTAAACAGATAACAAATGTAAACAAACTGTGCAATAGAGAGAATTATAAAAATAAAGTGCACAAGTAAAAGTCCTTAAATGGGTCCCTGGTTGATTTGTTGGTGAGGAGTCTGATGGTGGAGGGGGAGCAGCTGTTCCTGAAACCTGGTGGTACGAGTCTTGTGGCACCTAGACCTCTTTCATGATGGCAACAGTGAGAACAGAGTGTGTGCTGGGTCCTTGATGATTGCTGCTGCTCTCTGATGGCAGCATTCCCTGTAGAAGTTCTTGATAGTGGGGAGGGTTTAGCCTGTGATGTCCTGGGCTGTGTCCATTACCTTTTGGAGAGCTTTATCCTCAGGTATTTGGTGTCCAGGGTTTCTGGTGTCATACCAAACCTCTACAAACTCCTGAAGAAGCAGAGGTGCTGATGTGCTTTCTTCATGATGGTGTTAGGTGTTTAGTCCGGAAAGATCCTTCGAGATAGTGACTTCCAAGAACTGAAATTTCCTCACCTTCAGCACCTGTCATCCCCCAGTGATCACTGGATTGTATACCTCTGGCTTTTCCTGAAGTCAACAATTAGCTCCTTAGTTTTGGTGACATCGAGTGCAAGATTGTCATTGGTGCACCATTCAGCCAAGTTTTCAATCTCTGACTTGACTTGTCCAGCCAAGACTTCTCTGTTTCAGAATTCAATTATTACTTCATGAAGTGACAGATTCAGGTAGCTTACTAATGAGCTCATGCAAAATAATACGAATCAAACAGCAGATATTCCTGGCACTTTTCAATTGCCACATGTTTAATTTGTAAAAGTGAATTATTGTGCCATGGCTGCATTTCTAAGCTGTGAAACTTGACTTTATTATGACTAATGTGGACGCTCTTGGGCATATAATTTTCCAGCCAAATTAAAGGAGTCAAATTCAGAGGATTACGAAGAGGAAAAGCATGTTGATTTGCTACAATCTGATTTCAAGTGTGAATGTACCTTTTGTGCAATGAAATGACATGCAATTTTTTTTAAAATTTCTTCCCCCACAATTCAAAATTGCAAAGCGCTTTTGACTTAGTTTCATTCCTCTGAAGGTAACATATCAGCTGACAAAAAAACAAGTTTCCTCGTATTTCTCCAATTAAACGTCAGTTAATTTTGTTTAGTAGGAACATTTATTTCCGGTTGAAAATACATAGTTAAGACAGGCAGGAATTAATATTTGTACAAAAGCAATGGATTAACATTGTTTATGTACAAGAATCCTAAACACTCTTCTCAGTTGAAAAGGTCAATTATCCAAAATTAAAATATATTGCAACAAGTAGGACTACACAGGTCAATGAACAGAAGACACTCCTGCAGACAACAAGCCCAGGCACACTTGAAATAACCCAAAGATCTTAAGTGGTGTTGCAGTAATTGCAAGCAATAGATTTCAATATATGGCCTAGAAAATAATCTCAATCCCTCGTTCACAATCCCATAAATAACTTTTAAAATTAAACTGTGGATTAATTTATGCATCTAAATCTCAGCTCTCTGATTTCAATGTGTCCTGCTCTTTGTTTTCTAAAAAACTCTGCCCTCACTGCATAGAATTCCCCCATTTCCCAAATTCCATCTCATCTACTCCGTAGATCTGGATTGCATCTTATTACTTTGTGCACTTGGAAAAGCTTCCTGTTTTTATAGAAGCATAAATTCCAAAGACCTGATCAGCCCTTGCTGACTGCAGCAGGTTACGGCTAAGTAACTGTTACCACTGAAAGGATAAACTTACAGTTAATTTGTGCTCAATACTAAATCTAAAACTTTGCTACATTTTGGAAAGAAAGAATAGACATTTTGTTTTATTTTGGGAATCTGAGTAGTTGCTGATCTGAGGACAGTTCATGAAGCAGCTGGGTTTATTCCAGGTGCTCGGTTTCCACCCACCATCTAAAACACAAGGGATTTGTAGGTTAATTTGGGTAGCACAGGTTGAAATGTCTGGAATCAGCTTCCAATGTGCTGTAAATAATTTTTTTTAAATGAGGAGATAACTCCAGCTGCTTCAAATTTTGGCTCTCCAAGTTGCAAGGGGCTGTTGGAGTCAATGTGGAGTGTCAGGGAAGCTTCAAGTTTCTTGGATCGCTTGGAACCAGATGTGGCCACCTTACAGGCAGAGAGAAATCAGGAAAAGAAGGGAGAATTAGGAAATGGAGAGTCTGCACTGTGTTCAGCACCAATGGGAGTGCTTTTGAAAGAGTGCAGACCATGGTACCAATAAGCAAGAAACTTGAACAGAATGTGACACCATTTGAAAGGAGAGTACTTTGCAAGATATTAGTACAAATGGAGACTGCAGTGGTACTGAATTGGGTGGCAATCAATAAGCAGGATGCACTGGAAAGGATGATTGAGAATGAATAAGAGATACCCAAGTCCAGATGGTTGGCAAATTTGATTACTAAATGAAGATGCAAATAAAAGTGATTGCCATTGTCTTCCAATTTTTTTTTACATAAAGGTGAGTTTCCAAAGGAGTGGAAAATACCAAGCAGAAGAAAAAAAATTAAGAACTTTTCATGTAGCTACAAGCAGGAGAGTTCAATAGAAATGATGAGTATAGTTTTTGAATCAATAAGCAAAGAGAAAAAAAATAATAGGCACATGAAGAGGCAGGAGACAGTTGAGGATAACACTGAATAACCAATTAGATTTTTTTTGTGAAGTAAGAGAAAGTTGATGGAAAGTTGTGAGTAGTCCTCAAGAGGCCTGGAGGAAATGCACCTGAAAGTATCACAGCCTAATGGAATTTAGCTGTAAAGTTAGGTTTGGAAAAATACTTTTCTCCTAGGAGTAAATGAGATTGAAGGGAGATTTGTTGGAGGTATACAAAATTATGACATGTTGGATAATTTGCCATGGACAGAGATGCATGTGAGGGAAACAGATGATCCAGAATTTGGAGCCAGAGAAGGAGTGGAAGTGGAATTGATCAATAATTTCATTTAAAAATTTAGCTGCTTAAGGGAAATAAACCTGCATGGCGATAGGAATAGTGAGGAAAAGGGTTTGACAGAATTGTGCAGATAGCCAACATAGATTTTCGGGGCTGAATGGCCTCATTCTGTGCTGTAATAACTGATGAATAATGTAACTGTTTAGATCTTAAGTGATGTATTATCATGATAAGTATTATTAATTAAATATAAATAGATATTCAAACAGAGAGAGAGAATACAGTAAGATAAATCAACTCCCCCCTTTAGCCAGGGTCAACCTGATAATCAAGTTCATAGTTTATGCCCAGGGCATCCACTGACCTCACCTTACAGGTATTCCCTTTCTCCTCTCTGCTTCATCTGCTGAATGTTTTCTGCATTTCCTGTTCAATTTGCAGATTTCCAGCATCTGCATTTTTAAAAAATTTTCACTAGCTTTTATTTTCATGACTGTAGAAGATATAGCTGAGATTTTTAAACGAGTTGGTGGAATAAAGAGAGATTGTTTCCACTTCCGAGGAATGTCAGAGCACAAAGTTAAATTAAAAAATATTTATTCAGGGTGATCCCAACAACCTGCTTCACATAAAAGGTAGTGAAAATCCAACAGTCATTGTTAAATCACACAAACAATTGAAAAGTCCATTGATATTTTTGCTTGATATTAAGGGATTTGGAATGAGGGGACATGAATGGAATTGAGATTCAAATCAAGCATTAACAAATTGAATGGTGGGAGTCACGTGATGGAGTAGTGGCCGGTCAGGGAATTGCAGCCCTCTCCGGAAAAGTTAAAAAAAACGCACAAAACACAAAGGTACAAGATTAAAATTTAAAACAAAGTAAAAATAAAGGTGAGAATAAAATGGCAGCGAAGAGAGAAAAGTCAAAAACGGGAAGAAGAGAAGATGAAAGAACGTCGGAAGAAGAAGGTGAAGGCCTTACCTGTCCGAGGAGGCCCGCCGCGGAGAGAGAAGCCCGCTCCCTCAGGTCAGTGAAAGTCCTGGGCTCGGGACAACAAAAATGGCTCGCAGAGCCGAGTAAAAGTGCGCAACCACGCATGAAAAAAAACACTGACAGGAGGGGGGAACAGCTGCAGAGTCAATCTCCACAGCTGAGAGAGACACCTGCAGCACAGCAACAGGTGCAGAACACAGACGATAACGAGAACAAGAGGGTAAAAAGAAAACAAGGAAACAACAGATGGTCAACCCAGAGAAAGAAGAAGAACAGAAAGAAATGGAAGAAGAGGAGAAAGGCAAGACAATGGATATATATTTTTTTAAAGAATATATGGAATCAGTGAAAGAATGGCAATTACAAGAATTTAATGAGATATAAAGAAGAATTCAGAAGAAAAAATGAATAAAATAGAAATGGTCATATCAGAGATAGGAAAAAGAGTGGATAATGTGGAAAAACGAGAAATAATCGTAGAAATGGAATTAGAGGACTTAAAAGAGAAATTAGAAGAATCTAATAAAAAAGTTAAAGAGGCACAGGAGCTGTTAGCTCAGAACATAGATATAATGGAAAACTATAATAGAAGAAATAATATAAAGATAGTCGGCCTTAAGGAAGATGAAGAAGGCAAGAATATGAGAGAATTTATAAAAGATTGGATCCCCAGGGTCCTAGGAAGACCAGAATTACAGGAAGAAATGGAAATAGAGAGGGCACATAGAACATTAGCCCAAAAACCACAACCGCAGCAAAAACCAAGATCCATTTAAGTAAAATTTTTAAGATATACAACAAGAGAAAATATATTGGAGGAAAAAATAGATCCAGCAGGGAGATATGTAATGATAAAATGTCAGATATATTCGGAGTTTTGGAATCTACTCAATGTATATTCACCTAACGAAGAAGATCAAAAGTTTATGCAAGATATTTTTTTAAAGATAGCAGATACGCAAGGGAACATATTAATAGGAGGGGATTTCAACCTTAATTTGGATTCAAATATGAATAAAACTGGGAAAAAAATTAAAACAAAGAACAAAGTAACCAAATTTATAATTAAATCGATGCAAGAAATGCAACTTTTGGATATATGGAGGAACAACACCCAAAGGAAAAGGAATATTCATATTATTCGGGTAGACATAAAACATACTCAAGAATAGACCTATTTCTGTTATCAGCTCGTATGCAAGATAGAGTAAGAAAAACAGAATATAAAGCTAGAATATTATCGGACCATTCACCCTTGATATTGACAATAGAGTTAGAGGACATCCCTCCAAGAATGTATAGATGGAGATTAAACTCCATGCTACTTAAAAGGCAGGATTTTAGAGAATTCATTGAAAGACAAATTAAAATGTACTTTGAAATAAATACGGAATCAGTGAAAGATAAGTTTATACTATGGGATGCAATGAAAGCATTCATTAGAGGGCAAATAATAAGTTATGTAACCAAGATGAAAAAGGACTATAATCAGGAAACAGAGCAGTTGGAAAGGGAAATAGTAAATATAGAAAAAGAATTAGCAATGAAGGAAGATACAACTAAAAGAGAATTGGCAGATAAAAAAATAAAATATGAAACACTACAAACATATAAGGTGGAGAAGAATATAATGAAGACAAAACAGAAATATTATGAACTAGGAGAAAAAACGCACAAAATTCTAGCATGGCAGCTTAAGACAGAACAAGCTAAGAAAATGGTATTGGCATCAAGGAAAAAAGACAAACAAATCACATATAATCCAAAGGAGATCAATGAAAACTTTAGAGAATTCTATGAACAATTATACCAAACTGAAAACGAAAGGAAAGAAGGCAAAATAGATGAATTTTTAACTAAAATTGAACTACCAAAATTACAAATAGAGGAACAAAATAAATTAACAGAACCATTTCAAATAGTAGAAATACAAGAGATAATAAAAAAAACTACTAAATAATAAAACACCAGGAGAGGATGGACTCCCAATAGAATGCTATAAAACATTTAAAGATTTATTAATTCCTCCCCTCCTGGAAGTAATCAACCAGATTGACAAAACACAAAGCTTACCAGATTCATGTAAAACAGCAATAATTACAGTAATACCAAAGCAAGGGAAAGATCCACTCGCACCAGCGTCATATAGACCAATATCATTACTTAACACAGATTATAAGATTCTTTCTTTGGCTTGGCTTCGCGGACGAAGATTTATGGAGGGGGTAAAAAGTCCACGTCAGCTGCAGGCTCGTTTGTGGCTGACCAGTCCGATGCGGGACAGGCAGACACGATTGCAGCGGTTGCAAGGGAAAATTGGTTGGTTGGGGTTGGGTGTTTCCTCCTTTGCCTTTTGTCAGTGAGGTGGGCTCTGCGGTCTTCTTCAAAGGAGGCTGCTGCCCGCCAAACTGTGAGGCGCCAAGATGCACGGTTTGAGGCGTTATCAGCCCACTGGCGGTGGTCAATGTGGCAGGCACCAAGAGATTTCTTTAGGCAGTCCTTGTACCTTTTCTTTGGTGCACCTCTGTCACGGTGGCCAGTGGAGAGCTCGCCATATAATACGATTTTGGGAAGGCGATGGTCCTCCATTCTGGAGACGTGACCCATCCAGCGCAGCTGGATCTTCAGCAGCGTGGACTCGATGCTGTCGACCTCTGCCATCTCGAGTACCTCGACGTTAGGGGTGTGAGCGCTCCAATGGATGTTGAGGATGGAGCGGAGACAACGCTGGTGGAAGCGTTCTAGGAGCCGTAGGTGGTGCCGGTAGAGGACCCATGATTCGGAGCCGAACAGGAGTGTGGGTATGACAACGGCTCTGTATACGCTTATCTTTGTGAGGTTTTTCAGTTGGTTGTTTTTCCAGACTCTTTTGTGTAGTCTTCCAAAGGCGCTATTTGCCTTGGCGAGTCTGTTGTCTATCTCATTGTCGATCCTTGCATCTGATGAAATGGTGCAGCCGAGATAGGTAAACTGGTTGACCGTTTTGAGTTTTGTGTGCCCGATGGAGATGTGGGGGGGCTGGTAGTCATGGTGGGGAGCTGGCTGATGGAGGACCTCAGTTTTCTTCAGGCTGACTTCCAGGCCAAACATTTTGGCAGTTTCCGCAAAGCAGGACGTCAAGCGCTGAAGAGCTGGCTCTGAATGGGCAACTAAAGCGGCATCATCTGCAAAGAGTAGTTCACGGACAAGTTTCTCTTGTGTCTTGGTGTGAGCTTGCAGGCGCCTCAGATTGAAGAGACTGCCATCCGTGCGGTATCGGATGTAAACAGCGTCTTCATTGTTGGGGTCTTTCATGGCTTGGTTCAGCATCATGCTGAAGAAGATTGAAAAGAGGGTTGGTGCGAGAACACAGCCTTGCTTCACGCCATTGTTAATGGAGAAGGGTTCAGAGAGCTCATTGCTGTATCTGACCCGACCTTGTTGGTTTTCGTGCAGTTGGATAATCATGTTGAGGAACTTTGGGGGACATCCGATGCGCTCTAGTATTTGCCAAAGCCCTTTCCTGCTCACGGTGTCGAAGGCTTTGGTGAGGTCAACAAAGGTGATGTAGAGTCCTTTGTTTAGTTCTCTGCACTTTTCTTGGAGCTGTCTGAGGGCAAAGACCATGTCAGTAGTTCCTCTGTTAGCGCGAAAGCCGCACTGTGATTCTGGGAGAATATTCTCAGCGACACTAGGTATTATTCTATTTAGTAGAATCCTAGCTAAACTATTAGCAAACAGATTAGCAGATTATGTACCTAAAATGGTAAATCTAGACCAAACTGGAGTTATTAAAAAAAGATGCACAACAGACAATATTTGTAAATTTATTAACTTAATTCATGCAGTAGAAGGGAGTAAAGCGCCAACAGTAGCAGTTGCTTTAGATGCAGAGAAGGCCTTTGACAGAGAATGGAATTATTTATTCAAAGTATTGCAAAAATTCAGTCTACCAGAGAAGTATATTAATTGGATTAAAGCATTATATAAGGGGCCATTGGCGAAAGTGACAGTAAATGGATATATATCAAAGCAATTTAACTTAAGCAGATCAACACGGCAGGGATGCCCACTATCACCCTTATTGTTCGCGTTAGCTATAGAATCACTAGCAGAATTGATAAGAACAGAAAATAATATAAAAGGGATAAAAATAAAAGATAAGGAATATAAAATCAGTTTATTTGCGGATGATGTTATAGTATACTTAACAGAACCATAACTATCAATAAAAGAATTATATAAAAAATTGAAGGAATATGCAGAAGTGTCGGGTTAAAAGATTAACGTAAATAAAAGTGAAGCAATGCCAATGAATAATGCGGATTTCTCAAAATTTAAGAAGGAATCACCATTCAGATGTCAAATGCAAGCAATAAGATACCTAGGTATACAAATAAATAAAAATCTCGGCCATCTATATAAACTCAATTATTACCCACTAATGAAAAAATTACAGGGCGATTTAGAGCATTGGAAAGATTTACCATTAACACTAATAAGAAGGATAAACTGTATTAAAATGATCATTTTCCCAAGGATATTATACCTATTTCAGCCATTGCCAATACACTTGACAGAGAAATTCTTCAAGGAGTTAAAGAAAATAATAAGGAAATTTTTATGGACGGGGGGAAACTGAGGATAGCACTAGATAAATTAACAGAATGGTATAAACAAGGAGGCTTACAACTGCCAAACTTTAAAAATTATTATAGAGCCGCACAATTAAGATACCTATCAGATTTTTACCAAACAAGGGAAAAGCCAGATTGGACTAGATTAGAACTAGATAAAATAGGGGAAAAGATACCTGAACACATATTATATAAATGGGATGAAAAATTGGTACAACGTAGGAGTTCTCCAGTATTACATCTCTGCTCAATATTTGGAAGAAGATTCATGTAGAAAGGAATAAAACAAATTACCAATTACCAAAACTAATAATGACGCAAAATCAGTTACTCCCTTTTACAATAGATAACCTTTCCTTTAGAGGATGGGAGGAAAAAGGGATCAAAAGAATAGAAAATTGTTTTTCAGGAAATAGATTATTATCCTTTGAACAAATGAAAGATAAATACAATATAACTCAAGATACAGTGCTGGCATATTACCAATTGAGATCCTACTTGAAGGACAAATTAGGAAGCAGTCTGAGGTTACCAGAGGGAAGTAACTTTGAATATGTGATTACAGATACAATGATAATCAAAAGATTTATAACAAATATGTATATTAAACTGCAAGAAAAGGAGAATGAGGAAACAAATGGTAAAACTAAACAAAAATGGGAACAAGATTTAAATACAAAGATAAAAAGGAAACATGGGAGAAGTTATGTTCTGGAACGATGAGAAATACAATAAATATGAGGTTACATATGATACAATATAACTGGATACACAGGCTATACATTACACCTCAAAAGTTAAATAAATGGGACCCAACAGTATCTGACAGATGTTTTCATTGTAAAAAAGAAATGGGAACAACAATTCATGCAATCTGGACATGTGAGAAAGTAGAAAAATTTTGGGAAGATCTAAACCAGATATTAAATAAAATTACAGAAAACAATATACCAAAAAATCCAGAGAACTTCCTCCTAAGTAACATAAAAAACAAAGAATTTGGACTTGATTTGGAGGATGCACAAAAAAGATTTGTTAAGATAGCAAAAAAATGTATTATGTCAACATGGAAATTGGAAGATAATTAGAGAATACAACAATGGTATATAGAAATGAATAAATGTATTCCATTAGAAAAAATAACATATAGTTTAAGAAATAATATTGAAATATTTGAACAAATATGGGAGCCATACATGAAACACAATAGAGAAAACCTACCGGGGACATTTACCACCTAAATTAACGAAGGAGAAGGAAATGAAAAGAATTGACTCAGTGGAATTTCTTGTTTATTTTTATTGAATGACAACATTGTTTGACTGGTTTAATGTATCTTAGATTTTGTACTTTAAATGGATGGGGGGAGGTAGGGAGGGTGGGATGGGAGGAGGGAGGGGGGAGAAAATGACACTGTATATATTTGAAAAGGAAAATGTATGTATCATGGTCAATGTGGTTTATGGTGTGAAAAATAAAAAATTTAAAAAAAAACAAATTGAATGGTGGAGCTGAGTTAAGGGATGAAATAACCTTTTCCTATCCTATCTTCTTTGCATGGTACAAGGAGGAGAGGGAAATGCTCCAAGTAACTCCATGTGACTGGGTGTACTTGTTAAAGACCATCCACTTCACCGTTGCAGTGACAGATTGATTCTTTTGATGTTCTTCAATCATCTCTAAACAAAAACTTATGAAAAGAGTGATTCCACCCTTACTTTTAAGGCTCTTAAGCAAAATGCTGTTGTATATTTTTAGGAATGGATTCAGATGCTGAAGTGAAATAATTAGCTTAATCTTCATTGGTTATAATAAATAAATTTTTCTGTGGTGAAAATAAAACTGAATAGATGCTGAAAAATCCATCCCTGGTCAATAACATTAAATGCATTGTGTAGTAATGCTCCCTGTTTCTGAAATTCATTCCACTGACCAGAACAATGGGGTGACATTTCTGTCCACAGAAGAGTCTTTAGTGCTGTTGGTTAGGAATGAATACCTGGACAACCGTCTTTAAACCCCATGACAAATTGTATCCTAGCACTACATTGTTATTGTTCTTGAATAGCTTCAGGGCAAAAATCACTAAAGTCTCGTTTCATTCCTTCCTCCCAGCCCCCTGGATTTTACAGTGTTGATCTAAAAGTAGTATAGACCCTGTGATGGCATACATTACCAGATAATATCCCCCAAAAGATTAGAGGGTTTCAAAGTTTTGGAACCAATATTACAGTCAAAGATGTCATCACTGAAAACTAATAACCTGGCAACTAATCCACCATTCTTTTTCTTTTATAATATTATTCACAATAAACCCAACATGAGCAGGTGAACACAGTAATGAATACATAATTCCACTTGATGCTGTCTGCCTCAGGACACAAAGAGATTTATCCCAGAGGCAACTTGTGCTCAAACAGACATGTCAGATTAAGACAAGACTTGCCTGAGAACAAGACGGTGAACATCCTGAGGGTAGTGGTCAATTCTGGCTTAGGAAACTTGTCAGCTGACAGTGTTCTTCAGTGTGATTTAAGGCAACCTGAGTAGCCATTAGCCTGTAGGTGGTATCATTTTCAGGTTAAGGTTACAGAAGCAGTCACTTGAATTGCAGTTAAATGTACCCCTCGTGGAGTATCTATATTCACAGTGGCTATCCATCCCAGGTGCAAATGTCAATGCTCACAAATGGCAGTGGTCACCCTATGCCAGATCCTGCCTGAGGCCTGGGTCGCTGCCGCTTCCAAGAGAATAGTTTAGACTGTTTGTCTGACTTTTCTTACCATAGTTCAGAGATTTTCTGCACCCAGGCAAATTCTATCCCTGACAAAACTGAGAATCGCTAAGCTTTTCCGCAGCATCAATCGCAAGCCTGCTCTGAAGTAGCTTCCACAGATTCTATGATGCAGGAAACATGTCAAGTGGGAGGAAAACACCTGTGTTATTCATAATTTTCACCATTTAAGGCACTCTGCAATTCTAACATGATGCATTAGTGCATGGAGCCATCAAGAACAGAACCTCATTTGCATCTCTTGAAACCTTTTTCCAAAATAGGATCAATTTAGTAAACAATACTTAATGAACCAGACAATATTGTACGTTATTGCTTGCAATTAAAATATTTCAGAACTGGCTACCAGTTTCTGGTATTTAAAAAATGCTTAACAGTGATTTCTGAAGTGGCAATTTGTTTGTGCGATTAACATTTAGACACAGGTTAGAAGGGCCAACACAAGACCTAAAACACTATATTAAGCTCATCTATTATGAGCTCTGACATAAAGCAAAATAAGCATAAAAATAAGGCAAAAGTAACAAGGCCTAGAATTCACGATAACAATCTCAATGTACCTGTGTTCCCATTTATTTGAGTACCGTTAATCATTTCTCTATTGACAAGTACTCAAAATCATGAGCCCTGACTTTGAGTGAACCAAACGGCAAACTCCGAAGGAATGCCCACACATGCGGAGAACAATGAAACCAGCTTGGGACACTAAGGTAAAAGTGGTTGCAGAAGCTCATCAGACATGTGCTTCTGAGCTGTGGGCACCATTTATGGCCTTGTTTGCTGCTCAGATGCTGCTGAAGGATGGGGTGCTGAAGTGACATTCGGGAGGAAAAGGCAAGTGGTGACTGGTAATAACCTGCAATTTCACTGAAGAGTCAGGAACAACAATTCTACTACTCTTGCTTCCACAACAAGTGAAAAATCATCCAACATACCTTTAGGCAGCAGATCAATCATCTGAAGAGAGTAGTCACAGTCGTCATGGCCATTCACAGGCCAATTAATTAAAACATTGGAAAAGATGAGGTTCATGCTCTGTTAACTGTATTTTTCTCTGTATCTTATGCTTTGGCCTGGTAACGCTATATCCTGCACTTTTTGACTCTCTATAACATTGCAACCTGCACTTTTGTTTTATTATTGCACTAACTGTTGTACTCAAGTCTGTGTTGACTTGCCTGGATAGCATGCAAAACAAAACTTTTCATGGTATCCTGGCACCCATGAAAATCAAAAATTCAATTCCTGAAACAGATGCTAGATTCCCAATGTAGGATGAGCAGATATGTGTTTCAGGGGCACACCTGTATAGCCACTGAGCTGGCTGATCCAAAGTGCTGAGCAGTGTATCTTTGGCATGGAACAAGCCTCTTTAAACACCGTCCTTAAGCCCCCATTATATTCTAAGTGTTCCAGCTTACATTTGTAAATTCCACATTTCAAGCTCAAACTGTTGGGATTCCACAGTTTTGTTAAAATAAAACTTGTTTTTTTAAAAATTATTACATTCAAAGACTTTAAAAAAAAAAAGATTGTTAACCAATGACTGAGCTACAAGTAGAACAGATTATGTTATAGTTACTTTCATTTTGTCATAAAAATGTTTCACTTCATCATCATTTTACTCAGTAACATTCAGGATGAACTATTTTACAATATAACCACTATCAAATAAATCACTTGCTATTTCATTGCTATCTGCAGAGATTTTGATTATATTGCCCATTTAGAATGAGGCTGCAGCCAGCTGGATTGGCCTGGCTGGCATGAAGAATGATCAGGATACACATGCATCAAATATTTATGTAGTAAAAAGGACCGTAGATGGCACCAGCCACAAAAGGAATTGGTTTCAAATACATCTCAAGACAATGAAATAACAATTACCTTTTTTCAAACCAGCTAACATTGGTCATATTCAACAATGATACCAAGGCTAAACTGATTAATGTCAGAGGCAATACGGAAACTATGAACCGTTTTATGACATACAATGCAATTGATTTACCAGAGCTTTAGGAAAGGTGGAGAAGAAACAAAATACCTTCACTAATGTCTATTATCCTGCAAAGATTTTAAAGACGGATTTTAGAAAATGTAATAAAAAATTAAAAAATGAATGAGGTAACAATAAATTAAATTCTCTAGTTAAAACAATTCAGAAAAACTAGGGTGCTTAATAGGCATTTTTTAAGCAGTTTTCATCCCCAGAGTGTTCTCAATGCTTTATAGGGAGTAATTTTGTTTTTGTTGAGGGGCCTCGTTTGCTAGTCCTGAATGTGAACAGTATAGGACCTCAATATTAAAGCACATGTAGAACCACAAAAAGTTGAAAATATTTAAGATTTTGAACTGTTATGAGCCTAGAGGACCCCAAAACCCAGCAACAATAGATATTCATCAAGGAAAATAGTTATTAAATAAAAGTTGCTTTTAATTATCTTTAAACATTAAAACAGAATCACACTTTAACTTATCCCTATTGACTTAACTAACCTAACTTAACCTCCTCCTAATTCTAAGCACATGTGTATGTAATGAGTGTGTAAGTTCAGAAAAGTTCTTTGGTTCACAATCCAATTTCACTTCTCATTCCTCCAAGTTCACTGGTTGCAGGGATTTCTAATACTGTGCACAGAATTTAAAATTTATAAAGTTCACCAGGCTTTAGTGCTTGAAAGATAAATGGTTACCACTCAGGAAGGTTCTTGTCGGTTTTCAGAGAGAGATTTGTTGTTCCAGGACAAAAACTGATCCCTTCTAATCAGCCACATTAGTGTCTTGCCGAAGAAACTTGCCCTCTCAGGGCTCTCCAGTTGATAACCTCCTCCTTTCAGGTCACAACAGAGTTCCTTTTTGTTTCTCTTATTTCAAGTGAAACATTAGACAGCCAGTCCTCTCCTCTTGAATGAACCACAAGGGCTTTGAGCAGACTGAACTAAGCACTCACAACCTGTCTTCCAAATGGGGTTTTTGCACAAGTTTACCAGCTTGTCCTGTTCTAGTCCCAGCTGCTGCTGCAGACCATAAAACTGCAGAACTGAATTCTCTCTCTCTGAGAGAAAGCCTGTTTTACTCTCTCTGCTTGCAAAACCACATGACCCTCTTAGAACAGCAAGTTCCACTCCAGACAGCCTGTGGCTCCGATGTGTTCTTTCATCTGTTGCCTTTTTGTAAACAACAATCCATTGGCGAAGTCTCTTGGGCACTCTCCAAAGCTTTTGCAAAGGCTCTTGGTGCTGGACTGTCTAGCATGAGCAGAGCTCCAGTATTTTAAATAAGATAGGTGTTTAAGTGTTTATTTGTAACCTACACTAAAAAACCTGCCCAAAAAATATCTACAATCCGTCACAGAACAAATTTCTTTAAGAAGGCTCTTTCAGTACTATTGCTTCTGCTTCTCAAAGTTGACACATATGGATTCCATTCATTGCATCTCAATCAAACCTCTCATCTGTTGTTGGTCCATGAATTCCTTACTCATTAAAAATGCCTTTCTCACTGAAAGTGGATAGAAATATGACCATCCAGATAAAGTCTTCAATTCTAAAGGCAGAGACTAGAGCACCAGCATTAACAGGGAAATGTACCAACAAATACTTCTGTAAGCTTGTGGATATAGTTAAACATTAGTTGCCAGAAGTTTTGTTTCATTGCAGTGTAGTTACTCCTTTACACTACACCTGAAATAATATAAATTAAATATTTATACGCTGATGCTCTATTTGAGAGAGCAAAGCAGAATAAGACTCCACCCTCTGAACATTTTAGGAGCTCCTGGTGTTGTACCAGCAACTGAAAAAATTATATAGTGTAATCATTGAAAATGCATGGAAATTTTAGCAGTCTACATGTAAACAATTTGAATATATTAGTATATTAATGAGCAAGTTAACAAGGGTTTCTTTTCTTTGGTTAATTGTTGATTGTAAATTCTCAAAAGTAGTAATTGGTGACACCATCACCTGATGACCTGGAGAAGCTCTGCGGAATCAAAGGACTTGATACCCATCTGTCTGCCTAGAGCAGTGGTTCTCAACCTTTTTCTTTCCACTCACATATCACTTTAAGTAATCCCTATACCATAGGTGCTCTATAATTAGTAAGGGACTGCTTAAGGTGGGTATATGAGTGGAAGGAAAAAGGTTTGAAAAACCACTGTTTTAATCGTACTTCATTGACTTGTTATGTGCATGGTTTCACAACTCCAAAGGAAATGAGCCAATGACAATTTTCCTCAAGCAAAATATTTCAGTGACAATTGGGTCCAGAGCCTTCCCTTCCCACTCACATCCTACCTTAAGCAATCCCTTACTAATCACAGAGCACTGATGGCCTAGGGATTACTTAAAAGTGGTATGTGAGAGGAAAGAAAAAGGTTGAGAACCATTGCATTATCTTTCAGAATTTCCAGAACTTACTATAGGATCCCACCACCAGAAACATTTTTCCTTCTCCTCCCCTCCCTTCCGTAGGGACCACTCCCTCTGTGATTCCCTTGTACACTCATCCCTCCACACCAATCACTTCCCCAGCACCTTCCCCCGTGGTCACAGGAGGTGCAACGCTTCCACCACACCTCCCCCCTCATCACGGTCAGGGGGCCCCAAACAGGCTTTCAAGTGAAGCAACACTTCACTTGTACATCCACAGGACTGATTTACTGCATCTAGTGCTCCCTTTGTAGCCTTCTCTACATTGGAGAGACTGGTCGCAGATTGGCAGATCTCTTTGCTAAGTACCTCTGCTCCCTCTGCCACATAAAGAACTCCCAGTAGCCAACCATTTCAATTCTGAGTCATGCTCCCATTTGTCAATCCCTTATATTACAGTCCCACCCCAATCACCCGCACATTGGAGGAACACCTTACTTTCCATCTGGGAACTCTCCACCAGATGGCGTTAACATAGACTTCACTGCTTCTGCTAATCAGTTTGCCTTTTCTTTCCCATCCCCTTTCCAGTTCATCCCTCCCTTCCCCTTCTACCCACCTAGCTAGCCCTCCTCCTCCTGATCACTGCTGTCCCCTCACTCCCTTCTCCACCTGTAATCTCCTGCCTTTTCAACCCTCCCTTTTCTTCTCCCACTCCCCCCCCCCAATCTTTTTGTTCGGATGCCCACTGACACTCTTTATAGTTTATTAGATTTCAGGATTGAATAAGAATCAAATCATGCTTGATATTTTCTTATACCTCTTGCGTTTCACTGGACAACATTTTTTTCAAAAGCTTTGTGTCCTGAAAAATAATTAGGAATTTTGATAGACAACTTCAAACTGAACAGAAAGATCAGTTCAGATTTGCATTGCATTAGTTCAACTGACCTAAAAGTGTTTTGCCGCTGATTTTAATTTGTACTCAGCATCTGATGCCTCTCATGTCAGTGTCCAATAATAGTCAACCAGCTTTGATTGATCGCAGTTGCCCTGATACCACTTTTCCATGGTTGCAATGTCCTGGTGAAACCTTCCTCCATGTTCGTCACTGACTGCACCAGGATCAGCAGGGAAAATTAATTTTTCAATG
This sequence comes from Narcine bancroftii, assembly GCF_036971445.1. Classification (NCBI taxonomy): domain Eukaryota; kingdom Metazoa; phylum Chordata; class Chondrichthyes; order Torpediniformes; family Narcinidae; genus Narcine; species Narcine bancroftii. The sequence continues at coordinate 9,885,215 of NC_091478.1, forward strand.
ACATGATGCACTTCAAGGTTTTCGATGCTTGATGCATGTTGCCATTCAGCTGGATGTAATTGCCAAAAAAATTCTCAACAACATCTTTAAATGCCTTCCAAGCACCTGCAATGAGCATATGCCCAGGCCTGCTTGGACTAACTATAATAGCTTGCTTTGTGAGCAATACACAAGTAGACAAAATATGATAGGAAATCACAGAAATAGGTTACATCTAAAAATATCATATGTGATATTAAAAATTTAAGGTAATTATCCTGATCAGTATTCAAAAAATCCAAAATATACATCCAAAACTGTTCAGGAACCAAAGACTTTGTTGTCCAGTGTACTTAATCTAATTTCATAATTCTTCGATAACAACAGAGAATGTTGCCCCATGAGTTTGTGGAATTCATGAGATCATCTGTTAGGCAAAAGGAAAGAGAATTATAAAACAATACAGTGCTGAAAGAAGCCCTTTATCCTACTGAGCTCATCCCAAATATCAAGCAACCATCAACATCAAACCCATTTTATTGTCCTGACATCCACATCAATTCTTCCATTCACCTACACACCAGGAGCATCAACAGTGGCCAATTAACCCATCGACATGCATTTTAGAACGTGGGATGAAGCCAGTGCACCTTGAGAGACCCAGGGTGGATGCATAAACTCCATATAGACAGCAGCAAAGGACAGGTTTGAGCCCGGATCACTAGACCTGTGGGGCAGCAATTCTCTGAGCTATGCAAGTCAGAAGTCACACCTATCATTCCCATCTTACTCATGGAATATAATGTTGGCCATCCTAATAAGTACATGAGCACACCTTCTCTTTTGGAACACAAATAAAGTAGGAGTTGTATGCTACCAGGTCCCTTATTCTATTTCATCTAAGTCAACTCAACAATCACAGCAACTCTAGAAATAGCTTCAACTTTGAAACATGCAAGTGGCAGTACTTTGGATACCAAAGATACAGGGATTCGCACTGGCTTGATGCATACTTTTAAAATTCTGCACATAAGTATTCTTACTTTTACCAATGGAGAATTAAATGCATGCTTCTTTCAAAAGTAGACATTTGTTTCAAAGCTATGCATCTGTTCTCTGGCATGTTTGCTGGAGATAAAGTGTCCAGCACCAGTCATCTAAATCAAGCACTATTCCAAACTCTGCCAAGTAGACAGTGAAAAAGTTTCAAGATCAACAGGAAATCTGCAGAAGCCCGATTCTAGTGCACTGCACAAGAGTGCTGGAGAAACTCAGTAGGTCATGCTGAATCCATGGAAAGCAAAAGGCAGTCGACCTATCGGGCCAGAGATGTTTCTTCAGGTGCGTGAATTTATTTTGACCGTGTAAAACACCAGTGCATTACAATGAGCAACAGACATCCAAACTGTACTTCCAATGAAAAACATTATCATCCTCAAGCTTTAAAAAAACTTAATTGATGTAGACTATTAAAATACAACAATTATAACGATCTAAAATGTATTAATGAAAGTAATGTAACATAGAATTTGATACTGAGCATCTTAGAAGTAAAATGAGAATCGTGTGTCTATCTTCCTTGCACAAATAAAGAACTATTGTGAGATGAAAATTAGCTGTGTTCAATGGCCCAGTTGACTTCCTCCTGGTTAATCAAATACACTGTCAACTTAATCTCTAGTAAAATTTCAAAAACCATTAAAACTAAGAGGATTAGCATCATATTCCTACCAAAGTGCACTTTTACTTTAGCAAAGGCTACTTTCACTCCAATGAAAATGTTCACCACTTTTACAAAGCCAAATAATTTTATCGAGTTTAAAATGAATACTGTATTATTGTCCAGTTAAAGAGGATTAAAAATACAAACAAAAACGGAGTTCAAAAGGCCCACTTTACCAAATACTCAACTGTGTTGAAAATGTTCACTTTTCAAAGTATTAAGCAGGCAGAGTTAAGGAACTATTTCATAGCCAATATACAGTTACAATAAGAGGAGCAGAAGAGATTGTGTTGAATTGCCCATTAAATGGTCATATTTAATTCCTTCCATAATCTCTCAGAAACAAACTCAACAATGTATTAAGTGTGGTTCAACCCATTGCTTTCTCTGACAAACCTCAACTTGATTAGAAAAAGAATAAAATTAAATTTTGAACCGAGAATGACTAGAATTGAACCAGACCAGGTTCATTTGCTGCTGGTCTGAAATTTGCCCTATTTTACTCTGTTTACTTTGAGGGATGTTAACAGCATTCTCAAATAGAAACATTCATCTGGGTACCACCATGCAGTTTGCCAATTATTTTTGCAGTTTTTTTTTCGTAAGACAATTGAAATCGAATCCCCTAATGTACAAAGGTTGATTCCGGACAATCCAACATAGTTTCCAATGGGTTTCCACGCTGACCATGTTGATTAGGTGATGAACGCTCCGATACTGCCATTCCTGTAAGCAAGGAACTTGCACTGCAGCTATTCCGCGACATGTCCGAAATGGATGCATTGGAAGTATGTTAGCATGGCATGTAGAAGTCATAAATCAAGTCATTTTCAATTCCAAATCGAGCATTTTCCTCAGCTTCTTGCCAGATTTATCAGCAGGGAATGAGATTTTCCTCTTGCTCACCATCTTCTTTGGCGAGCTTACCAAGTGGCAATTGAAAGTCAGTCACTATCCTACGCACGCTGCCGTTATTTTATTTTTTGGTCACATGTACGCATGGTTGTAAGTTGGGGAGAGGGTGTATTATGTTTTGCTGAATCCTATGTCCACCCTTTCAAGTCAGGAGTGAAACACAAAAGTCTTCAGGTGCTGCAATTGCAGTCAAAATGTAGAAATGCTGGAGGAACGTAGCCAGTTGATGCTCTGTGATGGCATTAATTTCTCCATTTTCCATTAGAACTTCCCCTCCCCCCCACCAATCTTCTTTCCCTGTGTCCTTTCATTTAGCTCTGCCTCTCTCTCTCTCTTTTCCTTTTTCCCTGTCTCCTTTCACAGAACCAAGAACAATACTTACCTTTTCTCTTATCAATCCAATTTGCACCTTTTGACTGCAAGTCTGTACTCCTCCCCCTCCCATTCTTTGCCCTTTCTTTCCCTAGCCTTTCATTCAGATGCCATTTTTTTTTTGTTGCTTATAACTCAAAGAAGGGTTCAGGCCAGAAATGTCAGTCATATATCTTTACCTCCGATGAGACCAGCTGAGTTCCTCCACCATTTCTGTGTTTTGACCGTTGAGTCAACCTGCCTCTACCACTGACGTTTAAATTCTTTACACATTGCATCATTCACGTCTTTACCCTAAGAAAATAAGACCACCACCAGGGCTGTAAATATTTTTTCTGCACATTGCAATATCAGCACAATATTTTTAGCTTAATTAATACAACTTAATCCAGTTTAATTTTTTTTCCGTATTTTAATCCTTTAATCTGTTTCAATCTGTTCCCGGTTATTAAGCAGTTTTGTTTTCCTATCCAGTCACAAGATGATCAATGTCTGATCCATAAGGTTGACAGATGCAGTTGCCTAATATTATGAGCAAGTTGGTTCACTGAATATAGGCATCTTTTGTCAGGTGAAATAGATCACCAACAGTAATGGGAGGGAGGAGTAGACCTACTAAAGGTACTTGCATATAACTCACAGTATTTAGATATTGATTGATCAGGACATCAGGTAAATATTTATTCCAAGAATGGAAAGCAAACTGACAAATCAAGGAGCCTGCTCACTGCACGCACACATAGAGAAGGATCCTCGCAGCACAATTTCCTCCCTCATATCCCCCAGCCACTTTATTACTATGGAAACCAAAGCAACATTCCATCGAGTCTCAACACATTTTTACTGTCTTTAAGCTTAGACCTCAGGCCAGCAATACATATCTGTGTGCAAAGAGAAAAAAAATATGCTCGTAATTGAATGGGTGATGATGTATGGGTCAGATAATAAACCCATTTACTAAGAGCATCCGGATTCTCTGACTGAGCTGCAGGCATTTCTTTTTGAGGAAAAGGAAATTACTGTCAATAACCAATGTCTTCACCAGACAAGCTATTACACTGAACATTTGTAAATCTACAGCTGATTCCTCCGTAACTGATCGCTTTTATTAAAAAAAAACCTACAAAAAAAATTACCCACTTTCAACTTGTTTTGCAGCTACGTTCTTGCATCATCAGAAACATGTCCTGAAAAATGAGGAAAGCAGAAATTTGGATACAAGAATTAATTTTCACGACAGTTTCTGCCCAAGAAAGTTATTAACCAGCAAAGCTAGGTGCAGGTTTCTGTCCAAGAAAGTTATCAACCAGAAAAGCTAGGTGCAGGCTTCTGTCCAAGTTATTAACCAGCAAAGCTAGGTGCAGGTTTCTGTCCAAGAAAGTTATTAACCAGCAAAGCTAGGTGCAGGTTTCTGTCCAAGAAAGTTATTAACCAGCAAAGCTAGGTGCAGGAAATAGTCCTAAGGTTGTTTTTTTTTAAACATTTAATTTCATGAATAAAACTTGGCAGCCTTTTGACAGGATTTGATTGGAAAATGACGTTGTATGGCTTGAAAAGATTAAAACCACCCATGGAGAGGAAAGGAAGCTGCAGGTTTTCAACCAGTTCTATTTCTAGAAACAGCAGAGTGGACATCCAGTTCCTGCTGTAGCTGAAGTTCATTCAAATGCCTTGATTCCATACCTTATTTGCACTCTTGTCCAGCAAAATTGGTGTGCCCTGATATTTAAAATGATTAATTAAATTGACATCACCTGGATTTGGTAAAAGCAAGTTCCATGTGTTTGCCCATCCTTGAAGAAGTGTTGACTAGAGAGTTAATTACCCCATGACAAGCTATCCCACAACTTTTGTTCTTCAATTTATGTGTCACCCACAGAAATAATTAATGAATGATTTTAGAATGATTTTCAAATCTTAATTATCTAAATTGTGAAAATTATTGTACATTAAGGACTTGGATGTTAATGACGTTTGAAGATGACACCAAAATTGGTGCATAGTGGACAGTAAAGAAGGTTTTCTAAGATAACAAGAGGATCTAGATCAGGGGTAGCCAGACTTTTAATTTTGACATTAAGGATGGTAACAGGCCATTTTGGCCCACCAACACATACTGGGGGTGGAGGTGAATTGGGCAGCACGGACCTGTGGGCTGAAATGGCTTGTTACTGTGTTCTATGTCTAAATTAAAAATTAAAAGGTTGGCCACCCTGATCTAGATGAACTGGGAGAGTTGTCCAATTTTTCAGATTTATTGCCAGACTACATTCATGAGTCTACATTCATGAATTCTATTTCCTGCAGGTGAGATAGAATTACCATTTAGTGCCAGTGCAAAGAAAAACTGTACTCAATGTACACTTGTAAACAAATACAGAAATGTCAACAAACTGACTGTGTAATACAGAGAGAAAAAAAGTCAATAGAGTACAAAAGTATGAATCCTGATTGAGTTTATTGCTGAGGAGTCTGATGGTGGAGGGGTAGCAGCTGTTCCTCAACCTCATGGTGCAAGTCTTGTGGCACCTAGACCTCTTTCCTGATGGTGGCAGTGGGAAGAGAGTGTGTGCTGGGTGACATGGATCCTTGATGATTGCTGCTGCTCTCTGTCGACAGCATTCCCTTGATGGTGGGGAACTTTTTTGCCGATGATGCCCTGGGCTGCGTCCACTACCTTTTGCAGGGCTTTATGCTAAGAAATGGAAGATGGAATTCGACTTGGACAAGTACAAGATGTTGTACTTTGGTAGGTTAAACCAGGGCAGGACTTGTATGGTGAATGGCATCGCCTGAGAGAGTTGCAGAACAAAGAAACATTGTTCCATAAAAATGATGACACAGGTACACATTGGGCAGAGTACTGAGTACAGGAGTTGAGACAACATGTTACAATTGCACAAGATGTTAGTGAGACTGCACTTGGAGTATTATGTACAGTTTTAGTCATCCAGTCTAACAAAGAAATAATTAAACTAAAGAGGGTGCAGAAAATATACACTTGAATGTTTAATTATAACCTTTAATTATAAAAAGAACCGGCTATGCTGGGACTTTTCTCTCCGAGCGTAGGAAGCCAAGTGGGAGGTGGGGTGGCACTTCATAGGAATTTATAAAATCAGTCACAAAAGGCATAGATAAGTTAAATAGTCAGACATTTTCCTAGAGAAGGGGGACAGTTGGTGTAGCAGTTAGCGCAACGCCTTTACAGTGCCAGCTATCAGGACTTCGGTTCAAATCCTGCACTGTCTGTAAGGAGTTTATATGTTTTCTCCATGCCTGCATGCAGTTTTCCCAGGGGTTCCAGTTTCCTCTCACCATTCAAAATGTACCGGGGGTGTATGTTAATGGGGTGTAAAATGGATGGCATGGACTCGTTGGCCAAAATGGCCTGTTACCATGCTGGTTGTAGAATTTTTAATTTAAAAAAATTTACATTTAAATATTTAAAATGCAAAATTAGATGGCATGGATTTAAAGTGAGAAGGAAAAGATTTAAAAGAAACAAAGAGGGTAGTGGGTATACAAAATGAGGTGCCAGAGGAAATGTTAGGAGTGGGGACAATTATAATGTTCAAACAACATTTAGACAGGTACAAAGATTTTAAAAAAAAAGGTTCAGAGGGATATGGGGCAAATGCAAGAAAATGGAACCATGGTCATCAGGAACAGGTTTCGCATACTGTATAATTCTAGGACAATAACTCATGGAATCACACAGCATGGAAAAACCCCTTTGGACCCAAATGGTCCCTGCTGACTAAGTGGACAGTCTGGGATAGTCACATTCACCTGCATTTGTTCTGTATCCTTCCAACCCCTTCCTATCTGTCCAAATGCCTTTTCAACATTGTGAATGTACCCACTTCTCTAGCTTCCTTTGGCAGATTGTTCCAAATATGAACTACCCACAGGTACCTCTTAAATCTCTTCAATCTCACCTTAATCCTATGCCCTCTAGATCTAGAATTATCCATGCAAGAGAATAGTCTGTGAACATTCACTTTACCTATGCACCTCATAATTTTATAAACCTCTTGAAGTTCACTCCTCAGCCTGATATGGTCCAGGGCAGTAGTTTTCAAACTGCCCCCTGGTATCCGGAATTCAAGCAAGAAGCAACCTCGAGCATCCAGCAAAAATAAATGGGTATACGGAAGTTTAAAATTGGCTCGCATCATCATTAGTTCTCCAACATGCAGTCTCAAGCAACTGAAAAACTCACTGATCTGGCATCTACCAAAGGTGCTGGTTATCAGGGGTTTTACTGTACTAGGTTTTAACAGGAGCCACCTGTAAGAGGAGAGGAAGACAGACAGAGACAGTATTTTAAGCAATGCAAAAGAAAGGAATACAGAGTAAATGTTCAGAATTAGCATCAGATTGCCCCAACTGTTCTTCATACAAGGCTTTTAAGTTCTACTCCCATAAGGACCTCGGCTTTTCATAACTCTCTTTGAAGCATTGAGTTGATTGAATGTAATGACATAATTTCAGCATCATTTACAGGAATTTACCCACATGTCAGCTGAAGCTTCCTAGAGTACTGAAAAGTATTACATTGTAAAGCTGGATGGTGATGTTAAATGGATGAAAATCTGACACTATAAAATCGCGATTCTTTATTTCATGTGGTTTCATCCACTTTTCTACAGTTAATAGGCATAACTAAACATAAATCCACCCTTTCAGATTCAGACTTTTGTATTATTAGCAATCAGAATAAAATTGCTTTTAAAACATAAAATTGACTTATTATTGTCAAGTCATATTTGATGTTGAAAATGAATCGAAGGTAGAATTATACTTAAGTACTAAATCAATAATTAATAGTTAATATGTACAGAATTAAATCCATTAACAATTGCCATTATTTCTAAAGACACAAAATAATTATCCCTACCTTTAGGGATAATGCAGATGGCATTCCAGAGATAAGCGTATCTACTGGGTACTCAACAAAACAGATGAAAAATGTAAAACATAGCACTGTTGCTTTTTTCTTGTAAGTGAGTTTTGGCCTGTTATCAAGTTATACTCATAGTCAATGTTGCAAAATAGGATTTGTGAAATGGTTCAAACAGTTGGTACATCTACCACACCGCAGACTTTTCTCACTCATTACCCAAAATCAAGTACATGCACCAATTGAAGCCTATGTCCTTCGTACATTGTCAGCTATAACATCTGAGATGTGTGACAGATTATAGATATCTTTTTGGGAGATAAATTGGGACAAGATTTGTTAGTGTAGGTCACATATACTGGAGCTCTGCTAACTCGACATATCAGCCCCACAGCCTTTGCAAGAGCTTTGGAGAGTGCCCAAGAGACTTCAATAATGGATTGTTGTTTTCAAAAAGCCAACAGATGAAAGAACTTGTCGGAGCCGCCTTCTGTCTGGAGGGGAACTTGCTGTTCTAGGAGGGTCATGTGCTTTTGCAAGCAGAGAGTGTCAAACAGACTTTCTCTCAGAGAGAGATAGAGATCAGTTCTACAGTCAGCAACAGCAGTGGGGACTGGAACAGAACAAGCTGGCAAGTTTGTGGAAAACCCCATTTGGAAGACAGGTTGCATGGGCACATGGGCACTTAGAATTAGAAGGGGGCTAAGATAGGTTAGTTAAGTCAATAGTGATAAGTTAAAGTGTGATTGTGTTTTCATGTTTAAAGGTAATTAAAAGCAACTTTTGTTAAGTAACTATTTGGTGAAAATCTATTGTTGCTGGGTTTATGGGTGTGGGCTCATAACAGATGTCAGAAAATATTCTAATCTTAAGACACATCCTTTCTAGATCCAGTCTTCCTGGGATTATGGAACTAAATAATTTAAAAAATATAACAATAGACTGACATTCCAGAAGGTGCTTAGTCAGTTGGGTTCAAGGAGAAAATTTGCTTTAAATGATTCTTTCCTTCTATCAGCATAGGGACCCGGAAATCCATTGCATTTTGTGATATTCAAGGTGCGTACATTTCTGATTGGCCCACTAGGACTGAAGTTCAGCTTCAAGCACTGATTAAAATGGAACCCACGCGCACAATGTATTTAGTCACATTACATTTGTCTAGCATTTTTTTCTTCCCAGGCTTCTCTCAAATCCTATTGTGTACTGTATTTATAGTATTCTAAATCTCTGAACATGCATGGTTTGAACTTAACAATACCAACAAAAAAAAGCACATATTCAAGGATTGCTGACAAAAAGGTACAGGGGACATAACACCCAATGAAACTACACGGAAAATTTGTTCTGCTGGCTTATTAAAATAATTTTAATGTCTGGTCTGTGCAAAACACTGCTGGTCTCTCTCAGCATGCCAATGCTGGTGGTTCAATCCCTGGCATTCTTCCAATCCTTGTCTGCCGCTCAGGCCCAAATTTCTTTCAGGTCAAATACATTAATTAGTGTTGGACAAAAGAATCTTTCTTGCTGCTTGAATCCTTCTTGACACAAGCTGCAGAGATGAGTTCCAATTTGGCAGGCCCAAGGTCAAATCAACTTTACACAATAAGAATTCCAAGTAAGGTGTCACCTCTTTAAAGGAGGAGACAGTGAGCAAATTCTTCTATTAAAGGTTCCAGATTCTTTGAACTCTTTATGCTGGACAACCATGTCAGTGAATATATTCATTGAGGAAGGTAGATAGATATTTGGCCTAAAGGTGACACGAAGAATCAAAGAGGAAAGGAATATTATGAAAATCAGAATGGGCATTACCTTATTGATAGAAAAGTAGGCTTGAGGAGCTATATGACCACCTTCTGCTCCAACTACAGTAAAACCCCTGGTATCCAGCACCTGTGACAATTGATAAATACCGGATTTGTATTTTTGGTTGCTTGAGACTTACTCTTACAAAGCCCAACTAATACACCTGTATTAAGAATAAACAGTTTACAAGTCAAAAATACTATACTGTATTTACATTGAACAAACTTCACTTGCATGAATATATAAACCTTAAAGCATTTTACTTTATTTTCAGTCACATTCTTTGAAAACATTTAATTTTCACTGCATTTGCAGGTTCCTCCCCTTCCACAGAGCCACCCAAAAGAAACAACATTACCCCTTCTGCTCCCCCCCCAAAAAAAATTTACAGATAAAGTCTATGACTGGGGCAATTTTTACTAAACAGGGATAAGGAAACACATTAAGAGAGTCACCCAAATGGCGAGTGGAATCAACCAGCTCTTCACCTTGAAGACACCTTTGCTGTTTCACACAGCTTTATTCAAACATCTGCTATGAGCAAAGCACAACCAAGGATGAACATTTTCTCCCATCTTCACTAAAGGTTTATGTGATATTTCAGAGAACACTGTGCAGGTGGTCAGGGTGGGATAGTGCATAAGGCTGTGGATAGACATGTGAGCGTGGAAGTGTGACTCAGAATTGAAATAGTTGGCCACTGGGAGGTCGCTGTTGTTGCGAACAGAGAGGAGGAGCTGAGCAAAGCGATCTCCCAATCTGCGACCAATCTCTCTGATGTCAAGAATGCCAAATAAATATTATTTTGGTCAAATGCTGAATCTTGGTAAACTTAAAAATGCACCAAAAATATGAAAAAGTCATTATTTCAAGTCAGATGTGAGGCAAGGACACACACCACATCCAGGAAATTATTTTTACATAATGAGTTCACCCACAATAATAGGTGATTAACAGTTCACACCCCATTGCATTCCATTTAAACTATGTCTATTTGTTACTTGTGCAGTTAAGTTTCCACAGAACAGTAGCCTGAATTTCAGAATTTTATTTCAAAATGTTAATTTCAATGAATCAAATGATTCAGTGGTTTCACTTTGAAGCATAGCATATATCTCTGCTCTTGTTTGAGGGCAGCATTTCTGATACGCTTTGTTCTTGGTGTCAAATTCTCAGGATTGTCTTTTCTCAGCTTTAAAGATTGGCCTGTATAGCACAGATAAAAATATTAATAACTACCGCATCTTTTACAGTGTTTGAAATCAAGGAAAATTGTCTGCATCAGCAACTACAATTAAACCCCCAGAGAGCCAAATCCTTTTGTCCTGGAATCAAACCACAGAAAAATGTCCTTCAGCCCACAAAGTCGATGTTGACCATCAAGAACCCTTTCTGCACTAATCCCTTTGATGAGATCATGGTCCATAGCCTTCTGTGCTTTGACAATTCAAGTTCTCCTCTGATATTTCTTAAATACTGTGAGGGTATCTACCTCCACCACCTGGGCTGACAATGCATTCCAACCAGCAAGCCATCCAGCCTATGGGTGAAATCCCCTCTAAACCTGACACTAAACATGACCTCTTGTTTGAGACACCTTTGCTTTTGGGATAAATTTCCTTTGTCCCAAGATAGGTTTGTGTAGATCAGTGGTTTTCAAACTTTTTCTTTCCACTCACATACCACCTCAAGTAATCCCTATGCCATAAATGCTCTGTGATTAGAAAGGAATTACTTGAGGTGGTATGTGAGTGGAAAGAAAAAGTTGAAAACCACTGTTTTAATTGTACCTAACTGACTTGTTATCTGCACGGTTTCATAACTCCAAAGGAAATGGGTTTTCTCAAGCAAAATATTTCAGTAACAATTGGATCTAGAGTAGTGGTTCTCAACCTTCCCTTCCCACTCACATACCACTTTACTAAACACAGAGCACCTATGGCATAGGGATTATTTAAGGTGGTATATCAGTGGAAAGAAGAAGTTTGTAAACCACTGGTGTAGATAATTCAAAACTCCACACATATTAACAAAGGTATCTCCTCAACTATTCCTTCTGGATTGAAGATTCCATTTTGGCTTTGCAGGTTCAGAGTCTCTTCCATAGTGGGAGCTTTTGCAGTGGGTAAGTGAATGAGGTAGTTCGTAAGGTGCTTCTCTTCTTCTGCCACTTGTACTGTGCCTCTGTGTGCTCCTGAGGCATAGCCTGAAGGCTCTCAATACTATCTAGAATTCTCCTTCTCCATTTTGAACAGTGTTAGGCCATAGATTCACAGGAGATTATGTGAATTTTGCATTTCTTCAAAGAGGCTGTGAGCACTTCATTGAATCTGATAATCTCTCCTCATCATGTGGTTCATAGTGTCTGTTTTTGGAGTCTGATAGAGGTTATGGATAGCATAGCCTGTCCAGCATAGTCAACAGAATATAACCAGGGCTTCAATATTTTGGATGTTGGCCTGGAAGAGGACACTGACATTGGTTTTCTTATCACTCCATTGAATCTGAAGGATTTCACAGAAACAAAGGTAAACCCTTTTAGTTACCATCCAATATGCCACATTTCTACTGGATAAGGTCCCATTTACCTTAGGCTGTACATTGAATGGGTATTTGGTGTAGGGAGTAGACATCTGACTCAGAGGCTATATCAATACCTTTAAAACAATTTGGTTGTACATAATTTTTGGCCAGTCCTTTACTACCCATTTCACAGTACTATGGACTCTGAGCAGTCCTTTGGTATACATCTTGGTGAGACAGATTTTCTTTAGCTTCAACAGCATTTGCCAAAGCCATTCAATTCAGAAGTAAATCACTCTGTTGAATCCATAATTACCTAGTCTCAGTTTCAGCAGAATTTTAATAGAATATCAAGAATAAATTTAGTTGAATGTGCTCAGATATGATTACAGCTTTGTTACATTTCCCTTCTGTAAATGTCAGTGAAAATGCAGATTTGTTAAAATGTACTTACTGCTATCTGACTAATTAATAATGACTACATCTCATGTCCAATTTGATGGTTTATTAAAAGCAAAGAGGGTGTGTGAGGTTTCACAATCTAATGCACAAGTCGTGAATTTGTAGGTCTGATGACATTTCTACTTGTAACTTTACAAATGTAAGTGTGAAAAATGTGTCCTGCCAAAATATTCTTTATGCTGTTTTTTTTTGAATGATCACTGCACAAATGCATTATGATCTGAGGATATGCCAATTAAAGCAGGGGATTAAGTTCTAACACTTTCAATGCATGCAGTGGCACCAAGGGGAAATAAAACTTGTTACTTTTAATCAGTAATAATGAAATATAGGTGTTATTTTCAACCTCAGCAGGTGATAAGGTGATTGAATTGGTTTATAAAGTTTTTTTTCTGAAGCCATTGCAACCTACCATCACATTATTATTATATGTCATATTTCTTAAACATATTGCACTGCTTCTGGCTAAAGGCCTGCCAAATTTTTGGTTTAATGTTCCTCCCTCAAATCTGCTGTCATTGCCAGACAGTTTGCAACAGATCTGGCTATGTTTTGCATTACAACTGATGTACAACTGTAAACGTAAGTTGAGCACGTGAGAGTTTAATTTCACTATATCACCATTCATGGATGTCAGAAAATCAAGCAGAGCTATTGTACACATAACAGGATGCTGCAAAACAATTTCCAATCACTTTATACCACCTATAAACACATAGGGCCCTCCTGGAATAGCACCATCTAGCTTGGACCAATAGTATAACTGCAGATCTCTAGAATTCCTTACATCAGTTATATTTTGTTTGGACCTCGAGATGAGATGACGAGACATTATTGTCATATATGCAAGTACAAAGTGCAGATCCACTGAAATTCTTACTTGCTACAGCTACACTGGTGCACAAGACACACCAACCACAATAGTATGAAGTAAATTTCTGCATCATGCCAAGACATATAAAAAGAAAATAAATAGAAAAAAATGAATAAATATAGTTGCAGTTAGTGCAAGAAAAAAATATGTTTCAATAGTGTAGACAAATCTTTTGGTGGTCACAGAATACTTGATAGTATGGGTAGTATGCAGAAATGCAAAAGTATGATCGCCTTGAAAGAAACTGTTCTTGAACTGATAAAATGTTGGACTTCAGCCTTTGTACCTTGTGCCTGAAGGTAGCAGTGAGAAGCAATTGTAACTAGCTGATGTGAATCCTTTATGATGTTTGCTACCTTATTGAGGCAGTGTTTCACATAGATGTTTTCAATAGACAGGAAGTTAGTGCCTTGATGAGACTAGGTTTACACTTTATGTAATTCATGACTTGTGCATTAGATTGTGAAACCTCACACACCCTCTTCGCTTTTAATAAACCATCAAATTGGACATGAGATGTAGTTACAACTTACACTAGGCTAGGTTTACACTTTATGCAGCCTTCTGTATTCCTAGGCAATCAAGTTTCCAAACCAGGTTATGATGCAATCAATCAATATACTATCCACAGTACACCTGTCAAAGTTCAAAAGAGTATTCGGTGACACGCCAAATCTTCTCCAACCTCTTAGAAAATAGAGGCATTAGTTTGCCATCTTCAATGCTCCCATGAAATACTGTCTCCAGGGGATGTCCTTCAAAATGTGGACTCCCAGGAACTTTAAGGTACCATCAATGAAAACAGATGTATGGCCTCTCAACCTCCCTCCCTTAAAATCCACAAGAACTTCCTTGGTCTTGCTGACATTGAGAAGAAGGTTGTTGTTCTGACACTACACAGCCATGTTCTCAAGCTTCATCCTATATTCTGACATCTTTACCAACAACATTTGGCCAACAATGGATGGTGTTATCAGCATTGTAGATTATGTTGGAGCTGAATTTGGTGATGTAATCGTGGGTGTTGAGGGAATAAAGCAGGATCTTGCATTCAGTCAACAAAACATGCAAGAGTCTAATTGTATTTATATGTAAAATAAGAAAGAAACAAAATCAACAAAAATTGAGAGTTTTATTTTAGCTTTCATGTCAAGCATGTTTTGTTTTGAACAATTCAGGACATGTTGGCAACACTAGCATTGATTGCCCACCTGAAATTCACCTTAATTGAATAATATCCTAGAAGATTCAGACACCACTCATAGCCTCTGAAGTCACATATAGGCCAGACTAGAAAGGCAAGGCAGATTTCCTTCCCTCATGGAAATTCTCTTAAAAAGCATTTATAATTTTGCTAGTTTATTATTTAATGTTTGTGTAACTAATTTGAAATACCCCATCTGATTTAAGTATCATGGGTTAACTGGGTTTTCTGGATTATAGTAAGCCAAGGAACTACAAAATGTTACTAATATCATAATGGTGCTTTACAATGGCAAGGCAATTCTGCATTTTCTTAAAGAGTAAGAAGATTCAAGTTTATATACGTCTTATCAACTTCAACTAAACTTTATGTCACAAAATAAAACAGGAAATATGTTCAGCAGTCATATCCACTGACAATATTTTATACTGAAAGAAGGAAGAGATATTTCATTTAAAATTAAATTGTGTTCACATATTTTAATGAAAATCAGAAGCAGTTTGATTTGTCTTCCTTTAATGACAAACCTATCAGACAATTAACCTATTACAGACAATTAATTCAAAGTGCAATGAACCAGTAATAGGAATGATACGAAATCTTTTCTTCATTGATTCTTTACCTGAAAACACAGTTAGGACCCTAGTGGGTCAAGCAGCATCTGTGGAGGAAATGGGATGAGCGATAATCAGTGGTTCTCAACCTTTTTCTTTCCATTCACATGTCACTTTCAGCAATCCCTTTGTCATCGGAAATGAAAAGGTTGAAATCCTCTGTTTTTACTCATTACGTGCATGGTTTCACAATGCCAAAGGAAATGGGCCATTGACAATTTTCTCAAGCAAAGTATTTCAGTAAAAATTAGGTCTAGAGCAGTGATTCTCAACTTTCCCTTCCCACTCACATCCCACCTTAAACAATCCCTTCCTGATCACAGAGCGCCAATGGCATAGGGATTACTTAAAGTGGGATGTGAGTGGAAAGAGTGACCTGCATCATAACCAGTGCCAACTGACCCAATACAAATTCCAGTTTTCCATCAAACATTTTCTCAACAGGTCCAAACTGCACCTGAATGTTCTCATGGAACTCTGCAGATCCATGTACAATTTTATTTTGAGGTTACACAAAAATTTTTCTTCAAAGATAACTTAAAATCTAACAAACACACACATTGAAATTTGGTAGCATCCTGTAACATAGCAAATTCAAATTAGCAATTTGCAAGAACTTCGTAGCTCCCTCCATAAAACTGAAACAAAATATAACATTCATTTATCATGCTTTAAAGGCCAATCAGCCAACCTATGTGGAATTTGGCAATATATCTGCCAATCTGATTTATCGATCAACCTTCTTTTCTTTTTAAATTATTATTGATTTTCCCCAGTGCTATACATGCTTACTTGATAGCTTGCTGTACAGGTGTGACATGTTACTGATTGAACATTAAAAACTGGAGCCATGGAGAAATTCACAAAACAACCTGTCACACATATCAGTGTAGCGCATAAACTCCCAAGGGAATAATAACTATTTA
This sequence comes from Narcine bancroftii, assembly GCF_036971445.1. Taxonomy (NCBI): domain Eukaryota; kingdom Metazoa; phylum Chordata; class Chondrichthyes; order Torpediniformes; family Narcinidae; genus Narcine; species Narcine bancroftii. The sequence goes on from NC_091478.1 coordinate 9,901,522, forward strand.
TTATAAAATAGCACGAGGGATGTTAAACCTGATTTTATATTTTAGTACTGGCATAAACAAAGATTGAGAGAGCAATATTCAGCAATTCTTGCACACAACCCTTCATTAAAAGCAACACTAGCAATGTATAAAAATGATTACTGGGCAGAAGAAAGGACAAGAAAAACAAAGCACATTTGAAGTAAATTTTTTCTAGAGCAGAGAGGGACATCGTTTGAATGAATTACAGATTGATGATTTGTCTCTTGTTGCCCCAAGTTAATTTCACCATTCACAAGGTAAACAAAACAAGAAGAAAAACTTTCCTACAAATTCATGGATGTAAGAAAATGCAGGTTTATGGGTGTGAGGTAGGAAAGGATTAGATTATTGTGGAGTAGGTTTACATAGGTCAGCTCAACATCATTGGGTAAAATGGCCTGTACTTTGCTGTAATGTTTAATGCCTATGACAGGGATAGCAGCATTTGCAGTCATCATTCCAAATCATAGATCATCCTTCATCATCTTTGGGTCAAAACTCTGGAGCAGGGATCTCCAAAATGATCAATATCAACTCCTGGGGGGGGGTAAAACGAATATCCAAAGGGTTGAATGCAGGGGAAGGAGGGGGAAATCGATTGAACTTTTGCACTGGAAAGCAAGGGTGGATCAATGGAAAATAGTGCCTATGGCAGTGGTGGCTAATGTCTCATAAGAGCAGGCCTTGGTGGCTGCCATGCTATATTTGACTTTTGAATAAGTTGAGAATGAACGATAGGACGGACTGAACACAGAAGCAAGATGTATGTTTATATGTATGTGTTCTTTGTACTTTTGCTAGCACCCTTCCCCTCATCCAGCGCTGTCACCACCCCCACCGCCCCCCGCCCCCCACCCCCCAGTTCAGTGCCGGAATTCCATGCTTAGGGGTTGATGAAGGATCAAGTATTCCATGAAGTGGTCAATGGTCTAAAAGGTTTTGGGGACCCCTGCTCTGGAGATTCCCACCCAACTACACCATGAGATTACCATTGGCAGAAAGATATCAGTTTAAGATGACAGCAATGAATAGAGAATACAGCTTTCAATCATCTTCTCGAAGACCATTAGGAATTGTCAATAAATGCAGACCTCCTTATCCTGTAAACAAATAAAAGTTGCAGGCAATTTGGACTTGTCCACTGACAGGACTTTCTCAAGCCCCCGCATCTTGCTCCTCTTTCAGGATTTAGATTAAAAACTAGTTTTCTGGCCAAGATTCCTACCATTTCCTTGTTTAGAGACTGTTTACTTTGAAGCATTTTAGGACATGACTCTTTATTTAATACTCCAAATGTCTCTCATAATCCAGGAACATTTTTTGGACTTGATGTTGTGTAAAAGAAATAATCAGTTAACTTAAGTATCTTCTTTCTTTGGTTTGGCTTCGTGGACGAGGATTTATGGAGGGGTATGTCCACTTAAGTATAGAGTGATAAACAACATATAAACATTGCACTGACATCATGTAAGAGCATAGCTCAGAATCGACAATGCATAAAATGTTCTGGAATCCCCCAAACCTTACTCTCTAGTTTGGTGTAAAACATAACAGAGACGAGTTTACAGAGTCTGTGAGGGGGGAAGTGATGACAGCCAGTCATTTCAGTGGATGTTGTAGCCTGTATAACGTTGCAGTGCTGAACGTCAAATGGTCACATTTTGAACCCTGGTGGGTCATTCTCCATCAGCAGGTTATCATTCAGATTAAATTGGGAGACTTATGGAAATGTACAGCACAGCAATCAAATCAATGTGAAGCTTTTGACAAAAAAAGGATAGAATTTTAATGAACATTACAACTAAACATTTTTCATTAATCCATATACTCTTTAGCAATGGTCGAAATATCACAGATTTAAACTTAGTGTGGCAGACAGAATGCTTTCTGGTTCTTAAGTATTGAAGTAAATGATGTATTGTTTCTGTAAATAATGAACTGTAACTCCAAGCTATAATTCCAGAAGAGTCTAATAGATTTTCATCTTTTAACATGTCTGAAACTTCAGCAGCTGCATCCAAAGCTTAAAATGGAGAGAAATTTTTGTCCTGGCTGCAGAACAATGTTTATGGTATCAAAAGGGAGTTTTAAAATGGCTAAATAACTGCAGAGGATAGTTTCATTTCTAACTCCTTTCACGACATTAATCTATAGCTGGGAATTTGCACATAATGGATTATTTTGTATTATTTTTGTTCTGTTGGTACAATCTTGTTTCCTGCCACAATGAATATGCAAGACAAAATTACCAGTGGATAATTACTATTATTAGATAATTAGGCAGCTCAAATTTAACTCCAAACAGCTTTCATCAAAGTTAACTGCACTTAGTCCCAATGGATTTTCGACCTACCTTGATCCAAAGTTGGAGCTGCTCTAATGGTTATGAATGAAGAAGTTAAACCCTGTTTTAAAAAATCCTTCTGTCATCTGAATAAAAAGGTTTATATGTAAACATTTGCCAAATGCAAACCCAAACGTAATGCCAATTAACAATTTCTCTGGGTGTGATGCACCTGGTGAAGTGAGTTTTATACAAGTGCTTCGTATAATTTAATTTCATGGACACTTACTTATGTTATAGCAGATTAACATGAATCTTCTCTCTCTGGTGAGAGCATTTCCTCTAATTAAGTAGTTGGTATTTTTGCTTCCAGTAACTCAGGCTTATTGGTCATAATAAAAATCTTTCTGAGTATTTATGTCCAGTTTACTTGTCTATGACTGTTTGGGTCTCCTTTTGTTGTGTGCCAAATCATAAAATATGTCTGAGTGCTTTGGGCCCAAGGCTGCAATGGAGATCATTTGGCCATTTATCCTCTTGCAACACTGAACAATGTGACAGCGCCACAGAAAGTTTTATAAAAAGTGAGCAGGCATCTGTAGATATGGGCTGCTGGCACAGATTTCATTTCAGATCCTGGACAGAGAGGTCTATTGCAGTCATGCTGTGTCATGATGAGAGAAAGAAAAAGTCTTCTCAAATGGCATCCAGTTGGAAAAGTTTTACTAGTTTTTTCATATGTGCCTTTTTAAACCCCACTCCTGGGAAATCTTGTGCACAACCAGGCAGAAGTGACGTCATCTTCCAGACCACTGTTTGCCCTGCGGCCAGCATCCTCCCGACACCTGACATCTGCATCACACTTGCGACTTTTGGAGACTGTTCAGCACACGCTTAGGTGAGTTGCCACACTATCTTATTTTCTATTTAAGTTGTTTGATGCGGACACTGATTATTCTTGCATTCTCTTATTTTCTAAAGCTTAGAATCTAGAGGTGATATCTCAGCTGCCCTGTGTTTATTCCCTTTTGTCCTTTCCATCCTACATTTATTTGTTCATACAAAGGGTGACATAATTTAGTTGCAACAACCAAAAGTACTGAATTTCCAGGTCATTTACAGCTCTTCCAGTTGGCAAAACAGAAGCTCCTGCACCAGTCTGTCTGCAATCTCTTTATGATCTCTCCCAACTGTTCTGGAGACCTATTTACCAGCTAAAGCAGGGTAATCCAAGTCTTCAGACACTTGTCTAAAGTTATAATCCCAGATTGTCATGCCAGATTATTTTAATAATAATTTTAATATAACAATGAGAAAATATTATCATGACTTGAACAATTCTTCTGTATCCTTTACATATGAAATGCTTTCTCTCTGTTAAACATGACATGTTTAGCTTAACAGTTAATTCAACCCAGTTTCACCACCAGCAAACCTGGGTTTGAATCTGGCATGGTCTGAACATAATTTATTTCTTCTCCCTGTATCTGTATGGATTTCCTCTTGGCAATCTTGTTTCCTCCCACTGTTCAAAACCTACTAGGGATGTAGATTAATTGGACGTAACGGGCATGTGGGCTGAAAGAGCCAGTCTAAATTTTTTTTAAAAATTATTACAAATTCAAAAAAGCACAGAGATAAATGCCTCAGAAGGCCCCACCTGGCTATAACACTTGAATGTATGCTACTGCAGTACAATTAGATCAAAATTCATTCTTTTGGTGGAAACGCTCCCATCCACTTTGCCCACTCAACCATCAACCACCCATTAGACTCTGGAGCCACAACAAATCTGCTAGAGGAACTCCATAGTCTAGGTAACTATGTCAGTGGAGGGAAAGAGATCATTGACATTGCGGGTCCAGACCCTGCATCAGCACAGAGATTGCCAGTATAAAGTAGTGAGGTAAAGGGAGAGGAAAGCTAGAGCTAGCAAGCAATAGGTGGATCCAGAGATAGTTGATGGTCATATGGAGCTCATTGATGGTGAGTGTTTGTAAATGGAGACAACAAAGGGTTGCAGATTATGGAATATGACAACCAAGGAAAATGAAAAATGGAACCACACAAGGGGGGGGGGGTGTGTAAGGGAACCAGTGGGAGGTGTATGTGGGTGATGGGCAGATAGATTTATGTAGGAGAGGGGAAAGAAACTGGTTAACAGGGATCTAGGGGATAGGGTTCGAAAGAAGGAAGGGTTGAGTGGACTGGGTGGATGCGAAGAAGAGAGAGAGAGAGTGGGTTTCCTGAAATTGGATAATTCAATGTTCACTCTACTGGGTTGTACACTCCCCAGGCACCCTCCCCCTCCCTTGCACCACCACCACTAATGCTGGTGAATCACTCCTGCAGTCAAGAATTTTGCATCACCACTCTCCTCTGCTTATTTATCCTTCCATTCCTACCCCCTTGACCATTACTCCATTAATTTCTCCTCTTGCTTTGTGTCTGCTATAAGATGTTGTGAGACACTTTCATGCATGGCAGACACTTTGTTGTGTAACTTGTTGATGTCATGTCCCAGCTGTGGGAACGATAAGACAGAGTGTTAAAGGCAGGAAATTGCTCCATTCCCTCGCACTCATATTTCTCATCACAAAGATGGCTAAGTCTTAGATAATCATCCATCTATAATGAAAACTGCCTGTGATGTTACTACAATTTACACAGTCCTGTCATTTTGAGTAACTTGGGTAATTTATCCCCCTGCCACTAGAGCCTTGTGTCCTAACAATAGCAGACTGTCTGAACTGTAAGAATTTATCTTCTAACAATAGTTGCCGTTTTTGAAAATACTTAATAAAGTACGTTTGAATTTTCACTCAGGCCCTAAATGCATGTTTTTGTGCCTTATTCATGAACTTCACATGAAGATTACCATATGAATGCAGTTAACTGCTTTTCAGTCTCAGTGGAGCTTTTGTCTCATTTAATGTTTACATATTTCACTTGAAGAGGATTTCTACTGATGTAGTGAGGCATCTGTGATACTAGCATGCTTACTCCAATTGCTGATCTTATATAAAGTAAGACAAGTGTCAGCAAGTAACTAATCCTTGATGAAGAATTAGATTTACCCCATCCTGTTTCATATTGTGCGTCCTTATTGCCAATCTAGCAGTGAAGTACCGACCAGAAACTAAACAAATTCCTGTTGCTGATCATGCTTATTTGTAAGATAATGGATTCGCTCTTCCTTTGATCCTGCTAACTGCCCGGTTTCCATCTTCCCTCTGTCTAAACGCATTTTATTTGCCTTGATAATGAGACCACCCAAAAATTGGAGGAACAACACCTCATCTTCTGTCTGGGCACCCTTCAGCTAAATGGCATTAATATCGACCTCCAGTTTCTGCTAAACATCCCTTCCCCCCACCATCCCCCCCCCCCCCACTCCTTCTTATGTCCCCTGTCGCCTTTCTCCCAGCTCAGTCTGTCTCTCTCTTCCCTTTTCCCTCTGTTTCTTTCACAGAGACAAAACCAATTTTCAGCTTTCCTCCCATCATATCCAATTAACACCTGGACTCTTCCCACTCCCATTCTTCCCCCTTTCTCTCCCCAGTCTTTTATTCAGATGTCTGCCTGCTTATTGCTTATATTTTGTAGGGCTCAGGCCCAAAACATCGGGAATATATCTTTACCTCCTATGGACGCTGCAAGACCGTTTGAATTCCTTCAGCATTTTTGTGTTTTGACTATGGTCATTCTTCACATCCCTGTCAGGTATTAATGCCTCAACAGTGACTGGACTCCCAACGTTATAAATCCAGAGGCTACAACATTTAAAAACTAGTAAGATCAATGTGAACAATTTAAAAAAAAAACATTTCTTTTATACATGGAATAACTTTAGGTTAACTAAAGACCTAGAAGTTAAACTAGAATTAAATAATTTTAAAAATAAATTACTTGTTCTTGCTTTCAAATCTACAGACCTAAGATATCTATTAATGTGAATGCTGTTTTCAATCCTACATCAGGATTACACAGCATTTGAAAAGATATTCTTTGTTTTAATGTTGAGGAATCCCGGCAAGACCGAGCTATATGCTGGACTTAATATGGGAACCAAAATGGAGTTTGGTGGCACACAGGGCATCATTTGCTACTCAGACCTGCAGCAGATCCCTTTAAGTCTAGAACTTGTATTCTTTGTAGTAGTTGGGAAACTTTACCATAGTTACACAAACCTATTAAATGAACACCCATAACCAAGTTCCATATAAATACTCTACCATTTATTGTAATTGGCACTCCTGCCTTGTACAAGTTGTATTGCATCATTTTTACATTTATAGAGATTTATGAAACAGTAATTTATTTGTCAAAGAATTATTTTCTCTTATCTAGAATGCAAGATTGCAGTGATGTGAAACTTCCAGTGGGGTGATATGATGTTCAGCTGTACGATTAGCTGAAAACATTTGCTGTGTCATAACTCAAGGGACTATCCCTAGAATCGAGATGGAACAGGTGGATATTTTGACACTGCCTCCCCTCCTAATCTCAATCATAAGCTCTTTGGTCTTGTTGATATTGAGAGTAAGAGTGTTTTCTGCCTGCATATAATCACATTCTTAATCTCAGTCCTATATCCTGAATCTTCATTTCTTGTTATTCAGCCAACTTGTCAACAAATTTATAAATTGTGTTGGAGCTAAATTTGAATATCTGATTGTGAGCATGCAAGAAATCGAGCAAGGAACTAAGCATGCAGCCTTGGTCAGTAAGGAGGCGGTGTTGCCAACTCGCACTGAATAGGCTATACCAATGAAATTAAGGATCCAGTTGCAAACGAACAAGCAACGGCCTAGATGGCTAACTTTGATTATTATTTCAGGGTAGTTTTGCTTCATTCAGAAAACTTGACTCCAACTCAATTTCTTTTCATGGAAATGATGTGACGACATTCCTGGTGCAACACCCCTGCAACTCATGGCCTTGTGGATATTAATTGTAGGATGTTTCTAATCAATACAGTGCTAAAATAATAGGCTTCCAAGTTCAGCAAAAAATGTAACCACATCCTTTGGGTCCTCACTCCCCATGATCTGACGGACATCACCACCTCTCCCACCACTGTCTTCGGCCCCTTCCCCTACCACTTCCAGTCTCCACCCCTCCCACCACTGTCATCGGCCCCTTCTCCTACCACTTCCAGTCTCCACCCCTCCTCCTCTCCCACCAATGTCATCAGCCCCTTCCCCCATCTCCTCCAGTCTCCACCCCTCCTCCTCTCCTACCAGTCACCGCCCCTTCCCCACCACTTCCAGTCTCCACTCCCATTCCCCACTGCTGCATCACATCTCCATTCCCCACCACCACCAACAAACTCTATCTCTTCCTCAATCCCCACTGCCACTAGTCTCCATCTTTTAGTTTACTTACATTTACTCTTAATTACATTTATATTCTTTTTTTCACCTCTCCAGGCAAATCATCAATGAATAGCAGCAATCATCATTTCCCCAAGGTTACATTCGCAGCAATTGTGTCACATGGACAACCATGTTCTCCATCTTATTGCATATTCCTCTCTCTCTCTCCTTCTCTCTCTCTCTCCTTCTCTCTCTCTCTCCTCTCTCTCTCTCCTTCTCTCTCTCTCTCCTTCTCTCTCTCTCCCCCAACAGTATTTAGGGTGCCACAGTAACACAGCAGATGAGGCTTCTGCCTCCACATCGCTGGGGCTGTGGTTCAATCCTGACCTCGGATATAGTTTGTAACCAGTTGGGTTTTCATAGTTACTTTTGTTCTCTTAGACCTCCCAAAGACATCTAGTCATCTTTCATAAATGTCACACATTAGTTTCTTAGGGTTGGTAACAGTTTAGAAATCCTGTACAGTACAATTATTTAGTCTTCAGCAGTTAGGAATTTTAACAAAATTTGATTCTAAATATTTAATGTTCTGTTCACATACATCTAATGTACATCTTCAATGCCTTCAAACTGCATGCAACATACACTAACACAATGCACCATCAAATTAATTCATACAGTCCCAGCCTCAAAGGGATACACATCAATATGCAACCCTTACCAATGTGTTCTGCTGTGTCAGTGCCTCTAAGGCTTGGAAGCAAATCATATGGGGATATCTATTTTTTGATGTAAACCAAGTTCGTAGGTTCTACCTACCCCTGTCATTGCGAAGGATGGGCCTGGATTCAGTGCCATGGAACATTCCATTCCACTGGATCTAGCCACACCACTTGTCCCTCAAAAAAAAAGTTTCTTCATACAAATATATTTGACCATGATGTTCCAGTGATTTTCGTACTGGAGGAGGAAGAGATGGTGGATCCTGTTGGACCTGAGCCATTTGGCAGAACTTATCCACACCAAAGTGCAAACAAGCACCAAGACATTGCTTAGCTGATGGTGAGAATGGAAATCCCCATCACATACAGCTGGATTCTCAATCCCATCCTACATCGCTGTCAAGGTGGCTGCAGTAATGAAAAATTATTCATCCATTTCCTTGTGGACAATATATTTTCCAAAATAGATGAAAAAGGGATTCAGTAGCTTTTTATTGAGGTTCATCCTGAGCAGCTACATATCACACGGCTCTGTTCCCTGACTAAGGTTTACCACACTGAGCCCTGGGAAAGGACTGTTTATGAAGAGAGTCAGGACAATTGGACATATAAAAAGTTATCTAATTGAAATTTATAACATAGAACCATAGAGCACTACAACCGAGTAAACAGGCCTTTCTAGTCATGCCAAAATATTATTCCACTAGTCCCATCAATCTGCACTGAGTCTGCACCCATTTGACTGCATTAAATTCCATCTGCCCATTTTCAGCCCATTTTTCCAGTTGGCCAAGATCCCTCTGCAAGCTTTGAAAGCTTTCCTCGCTGTCCACAACGCCTCCAATGTTAGGGTCATTAACAAATTTGCTGATCTAATTTACCATATCATCATCCAAATCATTGATTTCAACAACAATGGTCCCAGCACCAATCCCTGAGGCACGCCACTCATCAGGCCTCCAGTCTGAGATACAATCATCCACTACCACTGTTTTTTCCCATTCAGCCAATTTTGAATCTATTTAAACAACCTCTTCATTGATACTTAGTATCTGAACCTTCTGAACAAACCTCCCATGTGGGACCTTGTCAAAAGTCTTACTAAAATCCATGCAGACAACCATGCCTATCATTCATCTACTTTCTTGATAATCTCAAATAACTAAGATTGGTTAAACACAACCTACCACTCAAAGCCACGCTGACTATCCTTAATCATCCTGTGGCTGTCCAAATAGTTGTACCTCCAATCTCTCAGAACACCCTCCAATAATTTTCCTACTACTAACATCAGGCTCATCAGCCTGAAATTTCCTGGTTTACTTTTGGAGCCTTTTTTAAACAATGGAACATGAGCTACCCTCTTGTCCTCCAGCACCTCACCCATGGCTAAGGACATTTTAAATATTTCTGCCAGGACCCCTGCAATTTTTACACTAGTCTCCCTCAAGGTCCGAGGGAATATCATGCAAGGCCCAGGGGATTTAACTACCTTTATTCATTGTAAGGCAGCAAGCACCTCCTCCTCTTTAATCCAAATATGTTCCATGATACTACTGGTTATTTCCCATCTTTGCTTATACACTATGCCAGTACCCGGAGTTTCCTGATCCAAAAACAAACTGTTTAAGATCTTGCCCATTTCATGAGATTCCACACATGGGCAATCACTCTGATCTCCTTGGGGACAATTTTGTCCCTTAGTATCCTTTTAATCTTAATATACTTGGAGAAACCCTTCAAGTTTACCTTCAAATTACCTTCCAAAACAACCTCATGTCTTCTTAATTTCCTTCTTAAGTATTTTCTTACAATTTCTATAATCTTCTCATACTTCATTTTCTCCTCATGGCTGATACCGGCTATATATCTCTCTTCTTCTTTACCAGATGACAAATATCCCTTGAAATCCAAGATTCCCCATGCCTGTTAACTTTACCTTTAATCCTGAAAGGAACTTGCAAACTCTGCACTCTCAAAATGTTGCCTTTGAACACATCCTTGCCACACAGACAACATCCACACACCACAATATGGCATGCCCATGCAGAAATACAAAGGCACACACAGATGAACCATTACAGCTATTTTTGTATGGGCGTGTAGGTACAGTTGCACAGGGCACTGAGACGGAAAGGTTTTTTTTAGAAGCAGGCACTAGTGCTGAAACAGAGCAATGTCAAATGGATTATAATTATCGTTGTTTCAAGCATATCATTACTGCCTGATACCATGATCAAAGCAATCTGAATATTTTTCATTCCATCTGTAGTAATGGACAAGCACTGACATCTGACAAATGCACAAAAGCTCTTCAGTTATATCTTGGAACCCTTGGTGGTGTCAACGTGTCTGTATCTCACTGAGATATTTACTTCTAAATGCATCCAGTGTTAACCTGTAACTAAGGACAAAAAGAACCACAGTACAATCCTTGCACCTCAATTAACAATGGAGCAAGTATTCTTTATGAAACTGCAAAGTAATAACAGGTGCAAATAGTGAAAATGAATAAAAGGTTGCTAAGGATATGAAAGCTAACAGCAGAATTTTTTTTAAGAATGCCTCAAAAACAAACCAATAAAAGGAAATTAGGACCCATTAAGGACTGATGCAAATGAGAATAATGATAATAAGAAAAATGCTGACAAGTATAATGATTACTTTGGGAGGCTAATTTAAATAAAATTAGAACTGTGATCTCTGATTATTGCATGGTCATTCAACCAGGTGTAGACTGAAAATTAAACATGCGTTGCCTGCTCATTAGGATGCTTTCAAAGGACGACCCATTAAGTTTCAGTATCCCAGCATGGCTGACCATTATGAGCAGTTAGCTGGCTGCTGCTGGGCAAAGTCATGCCTGCACTTCTTAAGAATCAAGCAAAAGAGAAATGTAAACAAGTTCAAGTTCAGATTCAAATTTATTGTCAGAATAGATACATGACATCACATCGACAGGGCCCTCCATCATGTTGGGACAAAGAAACTTTATTTTCCCCTGTGCTCCACAGTTCTAAATTTGTAATCAAACAATTCACCTGTAATTCAAGTGTGCATTCCAGATTTTATTCTGTCTGATGACAGAAGAATTCTCATCATAATGAAGAAAAATCCCCAAACATATATTCAACAGATCAGAAACACTCTTCAGGAGGCAGGTGTAGATATAAGTGAAACACGAAAGTCTGTGGATGATGTGATTGTAGTAAAATCATGTCTAAAAAGTGCTGTAATTTCTACATGGCCAAACCAAGATGTGTACAAATAACCTTTAATAATCTGGAAAGTGCACATTAATTGCATGTGAATTGTTTGATTACAAATTTAAAACTGTGGAGCACAGGAGCAAATGAAAGAAAAAAAAGTATCTTTATCTCAAACATTATAAACCCTGAGATTCTTTTTCCTGTGGGACCGGCAGTTATCAGCAGTGTAAACTGTACTCAAGAAAAAGACATGTATACAAAAGAATGAAATGTAAACAAAAAATATGAAGAAGCTGATTGTGCATATATGGAAAAATAAATATTTAGTAATAAATAATGTGCAAAGTATGTCCTTAAATGAGTCTCTGAGTCCGTTGTTTATGAATCTGATGGTTGAGGGGTAGCAACTGTTCCTGGACATGATGGTATGAGTCCTGTGACACCTGTACCTCTTTCCTGATGACAGTAGTAAGTACAGAGCATGTCTTGGTCGGGAGCTTGGATGGGAGGGAAGCCGGGCCCGAGGCGAGATTCTGCGGTTGAGGCATCAGAAGCTCCAGTGGGCCGGGAGCCTGTGGGTCTAGGCAAGGGTCTGCAGTCGAGGCATCTGGATCTCCAAAGAACGGGCGGCCAAGGCCGAGGAAACAGATAGTGGTCGGGGCATCGGATAGGTGGGTGGCTGGGGTCAAAAAAAAGTGGGCCGACTTTTACTGTATGTATATACAGTATACGTACCAAATATTTTCAATTGTAAGCCACGTGCACTAAAACTACCGTTATGAACACTGGCTGGAATGATTCCTGTCTCTGCCAACATATTTCAGCCAGCTGCATATATGTCAAAGAGCCACATGTGGCTTGTGAGCTACAGTTTAGACGCAAAGCACTGGCTGCATCCTTAAGATTTGAAATAGCAATTTAATTGGTGACAAGATAGCATTGCATTTTTCAGTACTTCCACCATGAAAGAGCATTGCACCTGAAAGATAAAGGTAAGTGTGCATGCACATTGGCTGTCCTTTGGAAATAAATTGCATTTATGGTAGCCAAACAGCAAGCATAATTACAGTTGAATTTTACAGTCTTAATAAATGGAGGAAATTAATAACATGCCATACATACAAAGGTGCTTAACACTAAGTCCACAGCTAAGAATATTATAATAAAAGAAATACGGACATCACTGTAACATTAGATGATTTTACAAATGGACATGTGAAAAAATAGGTGAGGAAATTACAAATGCATTAATAATAATTTTCCAAAGCTATCAAACTTTTGGAATTATTGAATGGAAAATTTCAACTATTATTCTTCAACAATTTAACAAGCAAAGGAAAGAGAAGCTGATGCACAGGTGACGTGTTCAACCTCAATTTTAGGGAAGTTGTTGGCTTTTGTCATTGGAGATAGATTGGATAAGTACTGAGACCAATCTCTGCTATTCAAAGGGAATGAGCATAGATACAAATATAGGCCACGCCTGACTAATGTAGATCGTTTCCTGTGGTGGTTCTAGTGTGATGGATGAGCACTGTCTGCTGATTATTTGTTTTTATGTGGACTTGTCCACATAATCCACACAGGATTATTGTTGTTAATATTATTAAATTTTAAATTAAATAAAATTTAAATTTATTAACATTTATTAACAGCATGGCAAAAGACCATTTGGCCTATGAGTGTACACCACCCAATTTACACCCAGTTAACCGACAACCCAAGGAATCTTTCAAATGGTGGGAGGAAACCAGAGACTCCAGAGAAAATCCATGCTTTTCTTCTTTGGCTTGGCTTCGCGGACGAAGATTTATGGAGGGGTATGTCCACGTCCGCCGCAGGCTCGCTGGTGACTGACAAGTCCAATGCGGGACAGGCAGGCACGGTTGCAAGGGAAAATTGGTGGGTTGGGGTTGGGTGTTGGGTTTTTCCTCCTTTGTCTTTTGTCAGTGAGGTGGGCTCTGCGGTCTTCTTCCAAGGAGGTTGCTGCCCGCCGAACTGTGAGGCGCCAAGAGGCACGGTTGGAGGCGAGATCAGCCCACTGGCAGTGGTCAATGGGGCAGGCACCAAGAGATTTCTTTAAGCAGTCCTTGTACCTCTTCTTGGGTGCACCTCTGTCTCAGTGGCCAGTGGAGAGCTCACCATAGAACACGATCTTGGGAAGACCATGGTCCTCCATTCTGGAGACGTGACCACCCAGCGCAGTTGGGTCTTCAGCAGCATGGCTTCGATGCTTGTGGACTCTGCCAGCTCGAGTATTTTGATGTTGGTGATGAAGTCATTCCAATGAATGTTGAGGATGGAGCAGAGACAGCGCTGATGGAAGCATTCTAGGAGCCGTAGAGGACCCATGATTCAGAGCCGGACAGGAGCGTGGGTATGACAACGGCTCTGTACACGCTGATCTTTGTGTTTCTTCAGGTGGTTGTTTTTCCAGACTCTTTTGTGTAGTCTTCCAAAGGCACTATTTGCCTTGGTGAGTCTGTTGTCTATCTCTTTGTCGATCCTTGCACAGGGAAAATGTACAAACTGCTTACAGACTATGCGGGATTCGAACCTTGGTCCTAATCACTGGCATTGGTGCTGTAAAGGCGTTACACTAATCACTGCGTCTATTGTGCTGCAAAAGTGAAAGTGCATAAAACTGGAGGGAATTTTTTGGCATGAATTGGTAAGTAGATGGAAAGTGGTAGACAAAGTAGGGATAAAGTGACAGCTTTCTAAGTGACATGTATTCTGTTAGGATTTGAACTGAAGTGTTGGCTTTCACTGCTAACATGTTAATGTTTAGACTGATGAAGCTGATAAGTGGATGTCCAAGTTTACAAATACTGCTTCAGAAAGCATATATAGGAATGTAAAGGGTAAAGTATAAATGAGAGTGGGAGAAGGAGCAGACCATTTGGCTCATCCAGCCTGCATTCAACAAGATCATGGCTGTTGAGACACAGACAAATTGAAATTAGTAATAATTGTAAATAAATAATCGAGGAAGAGCAACAGGATATAAACGTACACATTTAGGATAATGGAATGCTGTGTATTATCTCTAGTGGATAGGATTGCAATTGAGAAAATAATGAAGTACTCTCCAATTTTTGAGCATAACTTGACAGAGTAAATGTAGAGAGACTTTGTGGAATGAGCTGCCAGCTGAACTGGTGAATGTGGGCTCAATTTTAACATTTAAGAAGTATTTGAACAGGTACATGGATGGGAGGGGCATGACAGTCAATGGGTGCAGATCAGTGGAATGAGGCAAGAAAAATAGTTTGGCAGACTAGAAGGGCCAAAGAGCTGTACTGTAATCTATGTTTCTACGGAAACTCCAGGAGGAGATGCAGAAAATGGCATGGCATCCATTCACCAGAAACAAGCCTAAAAGCATTAATTTCTGGTAACTGATTGCAAAAACATGATTTGTATTACTTCAAACTTATTGAGATTCATAAAATGGTACAGGAAAGTAGACACAAATTCCATTTATATACAAATTGATCCCTCTTATTCTCATTAATTTGACCATACAAATTGAATGTCCAAATCAAACATCCTATTGATAAACTTTAATTGTGCTGCTTTATAATAATTTTGAAAATTCGGAAGTTGTAAATCTCCATGTTAATTTTTGTAAAAATACTCTTGGCATTTTATCTTTCCATAAAACCTCCTTAACTATAAAATTCAAATCCTTAAATTTTTTTGAGGAACTTTACAAGGAATAAATTGAAAAATATTGTAATCTAAGAAAAATATTCATTTTAATACAATTAACTCAACCTATTAATATTATCGGGAAATCATTCCATTGATTTAAATCATTCTTAATTTTATAAAATAAAGGTAATAATTTAATTCATAGAAAGTATTACCTTTTTTTTAATCAACTTTAACACCTAAACATTAAATTTCATCTGACCATTTAAATTTAACTATATTCTTACAAGGAGTATAATCATCTTCAATTAATGGCATAATTTCACTTTTTTCCCCAATTAATTTTATAACCAGATATTGCTCCATATTGTTCTAATCTGTCAGATAAAAATCTCAAAGATTCTTTTGGCTCTGTTAAATAAATCAAAACATCATCTGCAATATTAAATAGTAATCTTAAAAAGGATTTGTTTGGAATTAAGAATAAATAACTTTCAAATAACATTTTTGAGATTAGAATTAGCAGTAGTGAGAAAATGTACTCTGATTACTTGGAAAAATGATATAGAGTTGAAATTACTTCGAATGCATACAAAATTGAGATCTTGTATACTATTGGAAAAAATAACATATAATTTAAGAGATAATTATTTTTTCTATCAGAGAGTTTAGAGCCCTTATTTGGATTACCTGGGTTTGAATTTTTGAATACTTCTGCCTTGGTGTGGTGAAATGCCTTAATCCACGATATTTATCTATGTTATCATAGTTTAGATTTTTTTTTCTTTTGAGAAGGGGTAGTTAGGGGGGAGTTTAGGGGTGGTATACAAAGGGGAAGGGTTTTTTTGAGTAAGGAGATAAGAGGAGTTTTTCTGTTATATGCCATGTATGCTTATTAATATTTTATATTATGTATTGTTTTTATTAACTTTATGTATTATGGTTTTTAAATTTTAAATAAAGTATTCAAAAGAAGGAAAGTAGACAAAGGAACTGTTCTATCTGTGGTGGGTAGGAATACTTAATTCAGTGTAAGGGAGCAAGCTTAAAAGCAAGGGCACAATATTTTAAAATTAGTGTTAGACATTTCAAAATAATACCAGGAATATGTCAAAATGTGGAACTATTTCCTCAAAAAATCTATTTGTATTGTAAACTAAAGTTTTTACAAATTTTTACAAACTTCCTTTATTTTTTAGAAATAACTTTCACTGCCATTCCTGCTTTGCAAGTTTTTTTTTTCTTTTTAATGGGGATACTGAATATTTCAGTCATAACTTTGCAATAAATATTACAGATTTTAAAGTCAACCTGCATTTTAGCACTAACACTATTGACACAAATAGTGTTGACACTATTTCCTGCCTTTATCATAATGCTGAAAATTGTAGAAAAAGAGACTGGTGTGTACAAATGATCTTAGTTCCATTTATAACAGAAAGCTTACAGTCACTTTTCCACTTGCCAAAATTTATTTTTTACCACCAATAAATGCTTGCCTTCTCAGTAAAGGCCACATCCTGAAAAATAATAAATAAAATAAGGCAAAAGAAACAGGCCTTTTGCAGTTCTTTGAATGAGGCATTAACTACAGTAGTCTTTTCCCCCACTGCCTTGCAATGTCCTTTTTACGAATTTAGGAAGTTCTCATTTGGAAGGCATAGTTGAAACTACCTCACTGCCCTTATAGGCTATGCATTCCAGCTTGAAACAGTTTGCAAATGACAAAATATCTTTATTTTCTCCCAGGATTCTTTGGCAATAATCCAAACCTTCCTCCTCTGGTCACAACCCTTATACCGCCAATTCTTCCCAAATGACTGTAAAATACTATTTGCTTAAATAATAACTGTTTTTAAACACATACAAAAACTTGTAACTTTCAAAGAAGAGATTCATGGCCATGAAGCTCAGCTTTCAATCATTTAGAACTTCCAAATATTCCCAATCCTCAGCAGCCTGAGAGCAGCAGGTCAAATACCCTGTCCCAACACAGACTTATTTCCACCCTTCCTTATTCGAGAAAAGTTGGCAAAAGTAATTGTGCACAATAGAGGCTATTGGCAAGAAAACAAAAGAAGCTCAAGTTCTAAAGATGCATTTCCAATAAGAAAGACAACATTTAATTATAAGACACAGTAAATTACACAGCAAACACTTAGGCTGGTGATAAGGTCGTGACATTTGAGAATGACAGTCATGAAATCTGACCACTTCAACATTAAGCTACTTATCACCAGCGGAAGGCTGGAAGACTGACAATTTGATAGTACTGTCAACTCAATTCATAATTAATATATATTTACCAAATTAATTACTGAAAAATCTCTGCCGATTCCTTCCATACAAACAGTGGCTAAATTCATTGACTGTTGGCTCTGCTTTATTCCTAATAACTGTGTTGTCAGTTTAATGAGAATGGTGAGTGGGCCATGTTTGAGTTGCATGACAGACAAATTGCTCTGCTATACAGAATGATACAGGGAAGTTAAGAGAAGAAAAGAAATATGTCATTTTCTGGTGACAGCCACAATCGAGCCTTTGTCTTGGAAGCTTTAGTCGCAATTCTTAAATACTTGAAAGGATGGTCAGGTAATCCTTAAAATACTTTTTGGATTTCTAACCAAAGATACATTTTCAAATATCTATCCCAACTGTTTTTTTTGGGAAGATTAAACTAACTTTGCTGTTCCACACAGAGAGAGAGAGAGAGAGAGAGAGAGAAAGAGAGAGAGAGAGTATGTGTATATATAGATATATGTATAAATAAAGCACCCTCTGGAAATTACAGGTTGTAGCAATTGATAGGTGCACACAGAGTCTGTAACATTTAGACTAAACATACTTTAACTATTGTTTATGCACAGCCAGATAACATGATTCCCTTATTTTTTTCTGCTGAAGCATGTCTTCAGGATTGAGGTAAATGAGAAATCTGCAGATGATGACGTCTTGTTCAGTACACATAAAGTCCTGGAGAAATTCAGCAAGTCATGCACCATCCAGAGAAATCAAAACTGCAATTGACATTTTGGGCCTATGCTTTTCATCAGGAGTGTTGAAAAATCAAACAGATGCTCGAATAAGGTGGGGGGGGGGGGGGTGGATCACAGATTAATAGGTGACAGATGGATACAGGTAGAAAGGGCCCAAAGAAAAAAGAGCTGACGAGGGGAGAGGGCAGAGGCCTATGAAAGACAGCTTTCTAGTTGGAGGATTTGAAGGGGCTGGGGAGCAGAGGAAGGGACAAAGAGGGATGAGAGAAAGAAATGGGTAGGGGGTTGGCAGAAATTGGAAGTTGATACTGATGCTAACTGGAGACAACTGAGGCAGAATATAAGGTGTTCTTCCTCCAATTTACAAGTGGTCTTAACTTGGCAGTATATGAACCATGGACAGATATGGAAGTGTTGCAATAGGAAGAAGAATTAAAATAGTCAGGCACTGGGATATCCTTGCTGTTGCAGTGGACAGAGTGGAGATGCTCAACAAAGTACCTCAGGATAGAGTATGACTTACATCTTACTGGTTTTGCAGGTAATAAGACAGCCTGTCTCACAAATGGGGCAGACAATGACCTATGGCATAGGTAGCCAGATAGTTTGTGAGGTGGTACATTTCTTCCATTCCTGTCACGTCTACCAGTATATTGCCCACAAAGCATGCTGTTTTAGTCTGTCCACCTATGGCTGGGCATGCACTCAGTGCAGATACCAATGCAAATGTTGTCTTTGGATGGAAAGCAGTTAAAGGTGTTGTTAAAAATGTTCTTACAGAGCACCAAACTACATCTGGCTGATTGACAACATGCTTCAAACATACAAAATCATGAAGTGCAACATGTCATTGAAAATTTGTTTTCTGCATTCGCACTTGGACTTCTTCCCTGCTGATCTTGGTGCAGTCAGTGACGAACATGGTGAAAGGTTTCACCAGGAAATTGCGACCATGGAAAAGCAGTATCAGGGCAACTGGAATCTATCAATAGATGACTATTGTTGAACACTGACATGAAAGGCATCAGATGCTGAGTACAAACTAAAGTCAGCTGAAAAACATTTTTAGGTCAGTTGAACTAACGCAATATGTTAGCATCATTATGTGATTAAACATACTAAATTCAATAAAAGTTAATTTAATGTTTCTCCAACTTCCTACATGATACCGCAAATTTGAAACCATCTTTATGCTCAGATTGAAGCTGTCCATCATAATCCCTAATATTTTTTTCAGGAAGCAAACCTTTTGAAAAAAATTACTGTCCAGTGTAATCTATTGAAGGATCATCGGTGGGTGAAAAAGAATGGTTGACATTTTGGGCTGGAACTTTTCCACTGAAATAATGCCAATTATTTTTTTCTCCCACTGACACAGCTCCGCCCACTAGCTTTCTCCAGCAGACTGATGCAAACACGAAAATATCTTGTATATAGAAGAGAAGAGAGACCAAAGTGCAGAAAATAACTGGTTTTGATGGATTCTTTTTTAATTATTTCAATTTGTCACATGAATAAATCAATTTTTACACCCACAGGACACAAGACAGTCAGAGTCGGAGGAGGCTTCGGAGTCCCTCAAGCCTGGTCTGCCATCAATATGCGATTGGCAGATCCACAGTAGATCTCAACTTCACCCGTTCCTGATCTCCAGAGCCCTAAATCCTCTGATCTTTCAAAAATTTATCTGTCTTAATTTTTTTTAACTCCAACTTTTATTTCCATATATAGTGTTAGGTCTGCTTTGTTCATGAATGAGTGAGACAAACACCAGACTGAGTCGAAATCAGGGTTCTTTGTTCTTTATTACCGGATTGTAACACTTGCGACCAACCATGTTAGTCGGAGAATGCATTCTGCCGTTATCAGCAAAATGGTGATTTTTTATACCCTTGGATACATGCTTAGAACATCATCATATCATTACTTGTCCAATGACTAAAACTGTTGCTATCCTTTCCCTGCTAGCTTCCTGCCTCTCAATCCATCAATGTCTCTCTTATCTTGTAAGTACAAGGATGCATTTACATCTTGTTACAGCCCTGTACATTCCCATCTCATGATGTTTTACCTAACAGGAGTACAAGGACACCTCCCCTTCTTGTTACTGCCCTGTACAGGGTAACTCCCTACACATTCCCATCTCATGATGTTTTACCTTACAATAGTCATATCATGTAAGCATACAAACAAAATACATAGATCACAGATGTATACAGCACATCAATCTATCTTATTTGAGTTTTGTTCATAGAAGCATCACAGATTTGGGCACCCAATTAACCTTATGCTAACCGTGATTCTCAACCTTTTTCTTTCCACTCACATACCACTTTAAGTATTCCCTACGCCATAGGTGTTCTGTGATTAATAAGGGATTATTTAAGGTGGCATGTGGGTGGAAAGAAAAAATTTGAAAACAACTGTTTTAATCGTACCCAATTGACTCATTATGTGCACGGTTTCATAACTCCAAAGGATATGGGCCAAAGACAATTTTTCTCAAGCAAAATATTTCAGTAACAATTGGTTCTAGAGCAGTGATTCTCAACCTTCCCTTCCCACTCACATACCACCTTAAGCAATCCCTTACTAATCACAGAGGACCAATAGCATAGGAATTACTTAAAGTGGTATGTGAGAGGAAAGGAAAAGGTTGAGAACCACTGTTCTAACCAATATGCAGTCTCTCACACACATATATATATAAATATATATATATATATATATATATATAATATACTTAACTATATGCTTCTTCATGTGCCCATTGTAACATTTTTGAGCTTAAATAGAAGGTAAATCTTATTGAATTTATTAGTGTCATTGCAATATATGCATTTGCATACAATCACAATCTCATCTCTATACATTGCTCCAATTACATATAGAGTGTCCCAATTGAACTCTTCCCCACCACTGAGATGATGGGGAGTATTTCTAATGAGCTTTGCCTCCACATTTCTCAGGCATAGAAAATTGAGGCAATTCACTCTGCTCTTCTCGGGGCACAGGAATAATTGATGTCCTTTTGAAGCAGCTGGGAATATCCAATTGCAGCAATGAAAGATTGAAAATGTCTGCAAACACTCTGGCTCGTTAGTTGACACAGATTTTCAGTACCTTGCTATTAATGACCCCCTCCAGTAATTGGCTGGTAGCCTTCAATGCTGAGGGACCCAAATGCTCATCTAAACAAATGATGTCTGCAACTGTGCTCCCATAATTCTTTCAGACAGTACACTCCAGTATTCATCACTGGGTGAAAAAGGACTCCTCAGATTCCCTTTAAATCTCTTACACTATGTATGTGTTCTCTTGTTTAATTTGCTCTTGATAAGGGGAAACTTTCCCCATAGTCTATCCTATAAATAACTATTGTGTTAACCACTTACCAGCAAGTTGAACTGGCTTACAAAATGGCAGACATGCTTTGAAAAACACAGGAAATTGATGAGCAGCCAACAGTGGTTTTTATCTGGGCTGATGACATCACTGATGATGTCACTTCCTGTTCATGTGACCAGAAGCAGTGCTATGTATATTTTTAAAAAACCAGTACGCAAGCCTGGAGGTGTTAGTTTTGCACTAGATGCCATAGTGTGTACATTGGTTGCTGAATGTATACATTAACTCAACAATGTCTGCAGTGAGTCCAGTTACTCATCAGCCCAGATAAAAACCTGTGTTGTATGCACATCAATTTTCTATGTTTTCCACAGCATGTCTGCCATTTTGGAAGCTGGTCTGCTTGCTGGTAATTGGGTTGCCACAATACTTTTCTACACTATCATAATTTAATATATACCCTTTTAATCTCCTCTGCTCCAGAGAAAATGGACTTTGCCTCTCCTATTTCTTTTCATAACTGAATCAGTCCACCCAGATCACATCATGGTAAATCTACTCTGCACTCCCTGCCATGTGATAATATAGTGATCAGAATTATATTTGTACCTTCAGCTGTGGTCTGACCAATGTTTCATAAAGTTTGAGCACAACCTCACTGCTCCTTACTCAATGCCTTACTAATGAAGTCCAGACTGCCAAATGTCTTCTTTTCAGATTATCTATCTGTTATGTCTCCAAGATCTTTTGAAATAAGAACACGTAATAGGGTGGACACAATCTGTGAAAATAGAAGTAGATTTAACTTTGTAGATTGAAGACCCATCATCCATTCTTGAGAGTCTTCATTGACTTTATTACGGTTTGTTGGTGTTTTACTTGTGACACTAGTTCACTCTTACTTGTTTGTGTTAAAGGAAGCAGAGCTCAATTTCTCCATTCTCCTACAAAGCATCTTATTAACTGATGGTGAACTTCTATGCCAAGATCTGCAAAATTTATTTAAAAATTGAGACATTTTATTTTCTTCTCAAATGAAGTAGAGCACCATCTGCTGTTCGTAAGTGCCAGGAAGCAAGAACTGAAGAGAACCAATATCAAAGTTAACGTTGCAATTCAGATGTCCAAGTAAAGAAGGAGCTCAGACAGAAACTTTCCCCCTTTGCTATTCCCTCTCACAGACACTGCCCAGCTTTATGCCCTACCCAAGATCCACAAAACCCAAATGTCTGGTAGACCGATTGTTTCCTCATGCTCCTGCCCTATTAATCTGGTATCTGCTTATGTAGACTCCATTTGCAATGCCCCGCACCCCCCTCCCCACCAGGTCTAGTTCCTTCCATTGAAGGAGGCTGTAGATGGCCCTGGAGGATTAGCATTGAAGGAGGCTGTAGATGGCCCTGGAGGATTAGCACTGGCAGCTCAAGACCTGGTTCCAGACTCCAGCTTTTCAGCATGAGCATCAGCAGGTGTGAGTTGATTGGTTGGTTGATAATCACTGAAAGGAGCAGATCAAGCCAAGTTTAATGTCATCTGATTAAACAAGTACAACCCGTCGAAACAGCGTTCTCTGGTCCTCAGTGCAAAACATGCAGGCATTACACACATATTCAAACATTACAGCACTATACAGCCCTTTCGGCCCTCCATGTTATGTTGAACCATATAAAAGTTCTAAACCCTCTCCTTTCATTCATGTGAGACTATCTAATAGTCTTTTAAAGGCTCCTAATATTTCAGCCTCTACCACCACTCCTGGCAAGACATTCCAGGCCTCAACAGCTGTCTGTGTATATAAAAAAATAACTTGCCCCTGATGTCTCCCCTGTACTTCCCTCCCTTAATCTTGTACACATGTCCTCTAGTGGTTGTTATTCCCACCCTAGGAAACAGGTATTGGTTGTCCTACCTATTTATGCCTCTTATAAATGGACACAATACTCCAAATGTGGTCTCAAAAAGAGACTTGTAAAGCTGCAACATGACTTCTCTACTCTTATACACAGTCCCCCTATTAATGAAGCCCAGAGTCCCATAGGCTTTTATAACTATCCTATCAACCAAGCAACTACCTTGAGGGATGTATGGACATGAACCCCAAGATCCCACTGTTCATCCACACTCTTAATTAACCGACCATTAACCCTGCACTCAGCTTTTTGATTTGTCCTGTCAAAATGCATCATCTCACACTTGTCCAGGTTGAACTCCATTTGCCATTTTTCTGCCCAACACTGCATCCTGTCTATGTCCTCTTGGAACCTCTGACAATCTTCAGCTCCATCTACAATTCCTCCAATTTTCGTGTCATCCATATCATCATCCAGATCATTTATAAAAATCATAAAGATCAAGGGTCCGAGAACTGATCCCTGTGGCCCTCCACCAGTCACTGCCCTCCATGCAGAGGACCTCCCTTCCACCACTACTTTCTGTCTTCTTCCTGCAAGCCAACTTTTTACCTAGAGCCAAGGTTCCACTGACCCCATGCCTCTTGACCTTCAGGATGAGTGTCTCGTGGGGGACCTTATCAAACGCCTTACTGAAATCCATATTGAACACATCTACCACCCTACCCTCATCAATTTCTTTCATCACTTCTTAAAAGAACTCAATTAGGCTATATGCAGGACAAGTATTCATGCATACAAATAAATAAATATTGTTTTGTAAATAGGAGAGTTTCGGATGGCTAGTTGTGAACAGTTCTTTTGGTCATTCAGTACTCTCACTGCTCGTGGGAAGAAGCTGCTTCTTAGCCTGGTGGTGCTTGCTCTGATACTCCCGTATCTCTTTCCCAACAGAACCAGCTGAAGGATGCTGAGTGTGGGTGAAAGGGTCAACAATTGTTTTGTATGCCCTCTTCATCCAATTCTGGTGGAATTGCCACACTTATGGTCCTGTAGAAGGTTGACATGACAACAGCTGGTCGCCTTGCCCGCTTCAGTCTTTTCAGGAAGTACAGCTGCAGTTGCATCTTCCTGACAACTGAGTGGCAAGAGTCAATTTATGAATTCTCTCATCATAGAAGATGGAATGAATGTGGGCACGAGCCCCCACACAGACTTCTTTATCCTAATGCATCTTAACACAGTCTTAATGAAGTAGATCTCTGCTTCCTTTAGAGTACCACACCTTTCCAGATTCAACATTGGAACCATAGTAAACTACAGCATAGAAAACAGGCCATTTGGCCCTTTTAGTCTGTGCTGAAACATCATTCATCTAGTCCCACTGACCTGCACCCATTCCATAACCCTCCAGACCACTCCTATCCATGTATCTATCCAATTCATCAGCTTCCATGAGGATCATAGTGTTCACATTGGTACCTCCTCCGGAAGAATGGAACGCAGGAATAAATCATCCAGTCCCTGTTCCTGCTCTGCTGTTTTGTAAGATTGTAGCTGATTTTTAATTTCAACACCACATTCCTGCAATCATCCCATATTCCTTGATTTCCTTCATTTCTAAAAACCAATTGGATCATTGACTTAAATATATCCAGAGACTGAGTCTTCACTTATCTCTTAGAGAATTCCAAGATTTTATTACCTTCTGTTAGAATGATGCAACTTCTACACAGACACCCTCTATCCCCTTCCACTTTCCTTGCCTCAACATTTGCTTGCAAATGAGAACATACATAGAACATAGAAATCTACAGCACAGTACAAGTCCTTTGGCCCACAGTGTTGTGTCGACCTAATAATCTACTCTAAAAACTGCCTAGAATTTCCCCACTGTATAACTCTCTATTTTTCTTATTGCACCTGCCTCCATCACCACTGCCCTAGCGCATTCCATACACTCACCACTTCATCTCTAATATTTTCTAGTTCTGGTGAAATGTCATCTATTGAAAATGATAACCCAGGTTATTTTGACATAAATGCTTCTTAATTTCCAGTAATTTTGGTGTTTAGTTCAGATTCATAAAATCCATAGGATTTTGCTTTGACTAGTATAAGTAATACCATCTTCTACACAACATGTGTAAAGTTCTGAGACAATGCTTCCTTATATGTAAGCTACATGACCCTGAATGGGTCAGGAAAAAGAAAGATGAGATGATCAAGAGCAAAATTTTAAGATGCAAGTCTCCAGACCATGGCAATGAATGGTATTTATGATGAAGATTTTATCATTGGTAAATTACAGAAATTCATTTCATTGGATTGTGTCCCTTTAAGCTACATTTGAAAGACAATCGTGTTATTAGGCATAATTTTGTGATGTAAACTCTTCACTGGCTTACACATGGAGTATTAATTTTGTTGCTCTTGACTAAAGAACATCAAAATGAGGGCCTGAGGACTTGGGTGAGTCAAAATCTTGTCAGCTCAAGAGAAATGTTACAAAGGATGACAATGGTCTTGTCAAGTTTCTGCTTGTGTTGTAATGAAGTACTTTCCAATGACAAGGACCTGAATACATATCATTAACTCGATGAAAAATCTAATAATTGTTCCTATTGGAATATAACTCACATTTTTTTTACTAAGTTACAAGTTGTGCATCTTTCATTAAAAGGTTTATAAGTAGCAGCCATGATAGCTGTACAATCTATTTGCTCCCATTAAATGATTTACTGGTTTCATCTTTATGATCAGATTCAAACAATTCAACGAGTGAGAAATGGTCTAAAATATAAGTGGCATGAACAAATCATGCTTTTCTTCAATGCTTTCTTCTGGTTTTGAGCTCCCTTTCCACTAAATACAGAAAGGGTAGCTTGTACACAGATGATACAGATAATAGACAAATTGTCAAATTAAAAGAATTCAGTAATGAACATATCTTGTGTTGTAATTTATACATATATAATTGAAATTGTTTAGTTGATAGTTGTACTCCAGGCCATCAGGAGTCCTGGTATTTTTGGTTGCATATTGTTTTATTGCTTTATTCATTGACAATGTTATTTTGGTTGATCTCTGTAAGAGTGTTTGGCAGACATGCACTCAGCAGGACTGAAGAAAATAAACTTCAGATTTGTCAAAAGTCAGCTTCCATCTTTTTGCATATTAAGGTACCACATTCTGACAACATGCCCTCAAATATATTGCCTGCCTTTTCTAGGCAGCTAGGGATGTAGATGGAGAGGAGAGAAGTTTGTGTTGTCTTCTGCACTGCATTCATCAACTACTATAACTTCTTCCAATAGTGAACCAAGCAGCTCCCATACATGCTGTGATGTATCAAGAACATATGCTGGATGAAATAAGCACCTATATAAGTTACTGAGGGATAAGGCAGACATGCAGTTAAGCCTGACAAATCCAGAAATGACAACATAAAGGAAGTAGAAATATTTCCAACCAAGTCTATTTATTTTTTTGCTTATTCCTTGAAGAAGTGCTCAGGCCCAACACGCCAGCAATTTATCTTTGTCTCCTATGGATGCTGAAAGACCAGCTGAGTTCCTCCAACATTTTAGTTTGTTTTTAACAAAAGCTGTTACCATCAGAGAGGACAACATATTCTGTCTGAATCCTGGTTCGGGCAAGAAAACTGTTTCATGTGTGTTTTAAGAGCTTGCAGGAAGAAGCATAATGTTGAGGAAAATAAACTTTTCTTTTAAGAAAGCTCAGCTGACCAGTTCACACTGTGACGAGCTCTATACTCACAGAAACTTGATGTAAAATATGAATGGATGTTTTATAACAGGTAGCCGAACTACAAAACTTTTGCAAACTGGTAGGGAGCTGTGTATTTTTAATAGATATTTAGCTACACTTCTGCTTGAAGCCATGTTATTTAAATGCTGACTTTTTAAGGTAACTATCACAAAATGCGTAGATCCATGTAAAAGAAATAAAACAGAAAATGTTGGAAACGCTCAGCAGGTCAGACTATATCATTCCACAGATGTCACTTGATCTGCAGAGTGTTTCCAGCATGTCTTTTTTAATTTCAGATTTCAAGTTTCTGCCTTTTTTTTTCATCTATGTACGTAAAAACATGTCAGTCAAAATTATCAAAAATACTTTATATCAAGTACTGGAACTACTAAGACAAACATAACAACTTACTGAAGCAGAAAGTATCCATTTAAAAGGAAATTCCCCTTGAGGTGTACTTGGAACAGTGCAACATCAGGTTGTGGGTTTATGCTAACGGTTACTTCATGCATTCTGAATCCCAGCCATCTGTTCTGTGACAGCTACACAGTGGAGTCCAGGGTCTTCCTCAACAGTGGAAAAGAAAATCTGTCACTCACTTTCCCAAAGTCATTTGTAGAACAGTAACAGAAAAAACATGAAAACAATTGTCCTTCAGGCATGTTTCACAGTGCACTGACTTACAGTGAAACGGGCTAAGATGATTTGTGTTTAGTGAATGAAGTGTGCTGAAGGTTAAGAAGGGCTAGGTTAGATTAAGAAATCATGGTGCACTGTGTGCAATCAGTAGTTTGCCATAATTTGAGAGAAGGTAAGAGGTCAGAGGAAGACTTCAGATGGATCAGGAATTCTGGCGATGGGAGAAAGGACCTTCAAAACCTCTGGTCTCAGAAAAGCTCAACAACGTGCCAGGCTCAGAATTTAGTCAGTTGGAGATGGAGGGGAATGAAACTGATTGCTCAGGTTCAGAGAAATTATCTTGGAGATGGGGGGGGGGGGGGTCAGAGGAAAGTGAAATGGAAGAAAGCTCAGAGGGTATGGGAATTCAAGACCTGTTGGAATAAGCAATCTTTTCCATCTGAAAATAAGTTTAAAAAGTCTTCCTGTCCAGGATCAAACACAGTGAAGAATAAAGCAGCAGCTACAAGTAAGTGTTGTAGAGACAGCAAACAGCACGCATGTGGTGATGATGCCCAGCATCCACTGGGGATTGTGGAATGTTAAGAGAATAATGCCTTGAGAAACACTGCATAGTTTAAGCATTTTCAGTCCTGTATCTGCCTGGATTATTTGGGCATCTATGTTAAATGAATAAATTCGATATGTTGAGTTTAGAATCATACAACAATAAGGGAATAGCAAGTCCATTGAGAAGCCAACAGATATAAGTAAATATAAAATCAAATATATTTTTTACATAGAACTTGTACGATTTTTCCATTCTGAAGTGTCTCCCTACCTTCCTGGAATCGCTGTTCACGCAGAAATGACCAAAACTTAAAATATCTGTATCACACCACAAGTTTAGACAGAATACTTGAACTGCGGTATTTTCGTAGGTTGGATATCCTATTCATTAGGCCATTGTTCATGGATCACCTGTAGTTCAGTTTAGACTGCAAGTAATCTGTGAAAATTTCTAGGTGTGGAGGAGGTAAAATGCCAGAATGGCAATGATTCCTTATTCCCGTACTGATATTTTAACACAGACTGTGTCTGGGAAATTGGGAATAATTTCCTGGATTGCAGCGGCTGTGTGAAAAAAACCATAAAAGACATCTTGAGGCTGAGTTCTGTATCACAGAGGATATTCCTGGGAGAATTAATGGCAAGGGCTGGTCTTCTGCTGACATGAGTTTCATGATCATCTGCATCCTGACCTACTTTGTTTCCTCCAGTCAATCAGGGATTGTGAAAACTAAAACTATTATGAAAAGATGAAAGTTATTAGAAAGTTTCTTTCTTCTTTTCTTTGGCTTGGCTTCGCGGACGAAGATTTATGGAGGGGGTAAATGTCCACGTCAGCTGCAGGCTCGTTTGTGGCTGACAAGTCCGATGCGGGACAGGCAGACATGGTTGCAGTGGAAAATTGGTGGGTTGGGGTTGGGTGTTGGGTTTTTCCTCCTTTGCCTTTTGTCAGTGAGGTGGGCTCTGCGGTCTTCTTCAAAGGAGGTTGCTGCCCGCCGAACTGTGAGGCGCCAAGATGCACGGTTTGAGGTGATATCAGCCCACTGGCGGTGGTCAATGTGGCAGGCACCAAGAGATTTCTTTAGGCAGTCCTTGTACCTTTTCTTTGGTGCACCTCAAGCATCATTTACCTGCTTGTCAGTTTGTGGGTGAG
Source organism: Narcine bancroftii (assembly GCF_036971445.1). Lineage (NCBI taxonomy): Eukaryota > Metazoa > Chordata > Chondrichthyes > Torpediniformes > Narcinidae > Narcine > Narcine bancroftii. The sequence continues at coordinate 9,931,042 of NC_091478.1, forward strand.
GTTTGTTCTGCCATCCCCATAAAATGGCATTACATTGCACAAGATTCAACTTACCGTTTAGGATCAGGGTAGCATTTACCAGCAAATCTGCATTGTAGAAATGTACAGTTACCTCATAGATTAGTCTGAACCTAATTAGCAGCAATTTCTGTTTAATAAACTAAATGACCTGTAAGAAAAGGATAATATGGGGGACCGTAAACTGGAGAGACTCTAAAGTTAACATAAACAAGGTAGAAGCTGCAGCAAAAATCTTGATTGTATATTGCAACTTCTATTTCATTTTCTGTAGCAATGAAAAGGCTTCAGAATCAGAATTTATTGTCATAAACAAGCCATGAAATTCAGTGTTTTGCGGCAGCGGCAGTGTAAACATTTATATTATAACCATCTTGCAACATTACTATAATTTTTTTTAAAAATAGTAGTGGATAAAAAGTAAGGTAGAGTCTTTGGTTTCAATGATTATTCAGGAATCTGATGGCAGTGGGGAAAAGAATTCTAGAAATGGAGCAAAGTATTAATCTCTAAATTGTCTCATTTCATTTCACTCTGGTATAGAGCCATTTCCAGCTCCGTCTGGATTTGTACTGCATAGTAATCGTACCGAAGCAAAACAAACTCTCTCTGAACCACTGCTACAGTTGAACCATAAGGAGAACCTCTGTAGGTTTCTTATTACCAGTAGTTATGGTATTTCATTTACAGCTGCCATGTCAAATTAACAATCCTTGTGTAGCATCTTACAAGCTTCTGACGATCACATCTGAAATTATTGTCAGTCCTCTGACAATTGTAATGAATATAAATGATCAATTTGTGTTTTTTGTCAATTTGCATAGACGTCCAGTGTTGCATTTTATAGCCAAAACTTCTGGTTTTATTTACATTAATCAAATATTAAGCCATATTTGCATTTCTTCTTCAGAAACAATGATACCATTGTTCACAAAAGGGCATTATAAACTTTAGAGTTTCAGTTATTGAATGATGCAGAGGCTATAGGTAAGGTAATGGCCACAGACAGAACAAATTGAGATAAAATTTAAAAAGTTCAAGAACCGGCTTAGGGTAACCCACAGAGATCCAGCAGCAGTTAACACAATCACACTCTTGACATTGTTTAACTAAAGAATCAGTACGCCAAAGAACACTATTGCATTATTGAAATCAAAAGCTTTCTTTGGACAGCTTTTCATAAAAAAGACATTTTAAACGATAGGGCAGTTTTCACTGACATTCCATAATGAAAACAGGAAGAAGAGGGTTATTCTGAAGGTAACACAATAAGATCCTGTAACAGTCACAGGGGTATCAGTTACTATAGGTTGATCTGTAGAGCTGAAGGGTTTAAAATGAGGATTACTACCTATTTACTCGGTGTCATGCAGTAGAGATTCCAATCACTGCAGGCCCTGTTTAATCCAGGTAAGAGTGTGCATTACCCAGGGAGATCAGTGGAAAAGGCAATGGACACTTTTAAATGGACTGTCAGAAAAATGCAAAGCTTTCCATGAGGGATTTATTTTTGGGGATAGCTTGAAAATAATATAATCATTCACCCAAATTACTGACAGATTATATTAAGACAAAATGCATTTTTTTTTCATAGACAACTTTAAAACACACTTAATCCAATTAAATCTTATCCAATTCACCTTAAACCTCCTATATGTTAAAACTTTAATATTTATGTTACAATAATATAAAAATAAATCTTAAATCCTCAGACATTGGCTCAATAATAATTCCAATGATGAGGCTGTAATCCCATCTTCTTATGTTAAACTCAGACTTTTAACCTATGTCTTAATCACTAACCCCATTTCAGAATCTGAAACTTTAACCCTCAATTTATCTTGATCCTAACACCAATGTAGAACCAATCAGTTCATTTTGCAATTCCTGAATCAGCCACAACATTAAAAAAACACTTGTATGAAAACTAAAAAGAGCAAAGGACAATAACAGATAATAACAAAATATTCTCGCTAGCATTAATCAGTGCAGAATTGGCACCAAATTAAACTTTCATTCTTAAATGTTTGAGTAAGTTCAACACCTCAACTGTCTGAGTGTTTCACATAGTTGAGAGGAACTGGGGAGGGTTGCATACATCTTCAAAGAAAAACCCTTGCACATGCTGTACATTTATCCTCTCTTGATTTAGCTAACCACTCTAGTGGACATCTAAAATAGTGAGTGGAAAAGGATCATTCAGGCTTAGAATGGGCAAAGCAAAAGGTTCAAGGTCAAGGTGAAACCTGGAGAGACAAAAGCTTCGAACTTGGATCACATAACATCACATTTTTGCCTGCCATGCTATCTGATTCCAATGAAAAAAAAATCAAATGTAACTGTCTGCAACTTTTGTTCTGGTTCTCTGAGCATTTGTCATGTTGATGCCTGGATGATCTTGGACATGTGTAGTGCCATTCAATGGTTCACAGCACATGCCACTGGACACCTTTTTTAATAGTTTTCATTCATGCATGCTTGGCCTGTTCCAACCATGGTCAACTTATGCAGAAGTCAAAGACATGCCAGTGACAATTTCTTCAGTGTTAATCTGACTGAAGTGGGATCTTTATAAAATGGGAATTTCAGTATCTATTCTTTGTCCACCTCCTGCCATTCTCTGGAGCAAATTCCCATCCCCTCAGAGCTTACAATAATTTCCTGACCATGACTCTGGCCATAGACGTAGCTGATAACATCACCACATCAATATCAGGTTTCAGATTTGTTGTCAGAGTACATGCATGACATCACATACAACCCTGAGATTCTTTTTTCCTGCGGGAGAGGCAGAATTACCATTTATTGGTCATACAAAAAAAAACTGTACTCAATGAACACATGTAAACAAATACAGAAAAGTATGCAAACTGTGTAATACAGAGAAAAAAAATCAAGAAAGTACAAAAGTAAGAATCCTTTAACGAATCCCTGATTGAGTTTATTGATGATGAGTCTGATGGTGGAGGGGTATGAGCTGTTTCTGAACCTGGTGGTGCAAGTCCTCTTTCCTGATGGTAGCAGTGAGAACAGAGCATGTTCTAGGTGGTGTGGATTTTTGATGCTGCTCTCCAATTTCAGCATGTTCTCGATAATTGGGAGGGTTTTGCCTGTGATTTCCTGGGCAATGTCCATTACCTTTTGTGGGGCTTTATGCTCAGGGGTATCTGTGTCCCCATACCAGACCTGATGTAGCCAGTCAGCACACTTGCTACCACACAGCTGCAGAAATTTTCCAGGGGTTCTGATGTCATACAAAGCCTCCACAAACACCTGATGAAGTAGAGGCACTGACATGCTTTCTTCACAATGCCCCCATTAGCTGATGTGCCTTAACAGTCTCTTGGCCTTCTAACCTTTTTGGTTAGATTTAGATTTACCTATTATGGTCAAGTGTACTGAGACACAGTGAGAAGCTTTCTTTTGCATGTCATTCAAAGGCTAGCAAAGAGTTGCTGCGCAAAACAAAAAGGGAACCATAGAACACTATAGCACAGAAACAGGGATATAAAACATGGCTGATCCAATCCCATCAGCTTTCCACCAGGTAGATTGTGTTAGTGTAGACATCAGTCACAGGCCCTTTGATTCCACGAGCCTGTACCGCCCAATTCCACCTAATTTACTTACAACCCCAGTACATTTTGAACAGTGGGAGGAAACCAGAGCACCTGAAGGAAATCCACAAGGACATGGGGAGAACGGACAAACTCCTTACAGATTGGGATTTGAACTCCTGTCGCTGGCGCAGTATCAATGTTGCACTAACCATGTGGGAAAGTGAATGTTAAATAAAGATGATGCTTAAAATTCCTTCTAATCATACAAATGAGTAAATAGACTTCTATTGTGCATTCTCCAAGAACATGGGAATAGCTTTACAAAAATTAATGATGACAAACGTTCATCTATTTTTCATAAATGTATGTTTACTTTTATGTGAAGTAAATTTTCTCTAAAACTGCTAGTTGGCCCTTGATACTTCACCAGGATATAACTGGATGGGAAAAAAAAACACATTGCTGGAAGTTCAAAACAAAAGCAGAAAATGCTTGAAACACATAGCGGGTCAGGCAGCGTCTGTGCAAAGAGAAAGAGAGTTAACTCACAAGGTCAAAGAGCCTTTGCCAGAGTTTAAAGTGGTACTAGGGTAGTGAGAAAAATCATCACTTGGAACTGTTCATCCACACCCACGAATGAATATACCCAAGATTCCAGGCCTATTCTACTGCCTTTGTTTATGCTACAGAAAATGCATAGTTTAAAACATGAATTTTTTACTTTGAATCTTTACACTTGTGTCAAAAGTAAAATGAGTTTGCAATCTTCACACATCACCATTACAATGCAGAGGTGAAGGGTTACCACTGGATTGAGGACAAATGAACCAGGTCTGATTACAGAGTGCATCTGTGCATTTTTCTTTAATTAAATCACTACAAACTTTTATTTACCTCTTTCATCCCCATTCCCCCCCCCCTCCCCAATCAAATGTATTCTGCAGAGACTTTGCAGATTCAAGCAAAGATACTTCTTTCATAAAGTTCTGTTACCTCCACACTGAGTGGAAGACTATTCATACGCTTCCATTCAAGATCTGTTCAGCAAAGAAAAACAATGTGGCTGTGTCTTAGTGACTGTTCCCCAACAAATCTTTCATTCATCTCGATTACATGCAGCTGAGCGGTTTCTGCTCTGGCCAGCATTACAGACCTTTAATCAAACAAATGTACAAGGTACCTCAACTACTTAACTGCTGTGGTTGTTGCTCAGAATAAGATAAGTAAGTGCAACAAAAAGCTGAACTTTATCCTTCCCAGGATGAGTACATTTCCTTCCTGTTGTTCCTAACAAAGAGCAGGAGGCATAAATAGGCTGCTATCTGTGTCACTGTGAAGTGGAGAGCAATTTGTTGGTATTAAACAGGACGGTTTGATTTTGATTTTTCTGGCTTTTCGAGTCCGCAATCTGTACCAATCATGGCTTCAATCTGAACTGCCTTGACTAAAGTTGCCATGTCGAAGAAAAATCCCCCTTTTTTTTGTTCAGGAAATTGTGGGAATGCAGGGAAAAACCCTTGGGTATTTGTTTAAAAACACAATCCTGTGGTTCTCAGAATTTTACAAAGAATAAACTTGAATGTGATATTGAGTTCTGTCAGACTGCACCTGCTGGTGATCTCTCTTCCTCTCTGGTTCACAGCAGGGTCATCGAATGCTTGACTATACCCCAGTGGCAGAAAGAGCGACTATGTTTTCAGCCTACAGTAAGATTAGATCTGTGCTGTTTGACCTGCCTGATTTATTTTTTGACTATGAAGAAATACAAAAGACCACTACACAATCACTCAAATGGCTTTGCCAAAAAAATCTATGGAGCAATAATTTCTTTTGTTTAGCTTTTGATGGAGCAACTTGATTATTAAATAACACATCACCTGTATAAATGGCTTTGCTTTGTAATGCATTATATCATCCGAGTGTCTATTTTTTCTGTTGTTTGTCTGCAAGATCCAGAAAGAGTAGGACATAAAATTAAACAGAACAGGGAGAAACTCCATGGTGTAGCCAATGCCTTTGTGTCCGATGCAATTGAACTTGAACTTACACTAGATTTCCCCTGGCAGTCAGGTGAGGACCCAGGTTGCTAAATCAATTCTAGGTCCCTTGTCTATACAACATGCTTACATGTAGAGTTTAGTGGATAAGGCTATTGCAATAAAATAGAATAAAATGCAAATTTCATAACGTTCTGTTTATCCATGGTCTACAAAGGGCACCGTTGAGAATTGTTTTTAAACAACTTAAGTAAAAGCAGCCAGATGTGGTCAGTGGCCATTGAATCCAAGATGTTGCTTTTCTCTTAGGAAAGCCCAACTTTAAGAATGGTTTCTGTTGTCCACTCTGAGCTTCTCCTTCACTGGCAACATTAACTAAACCCCTGCTAGTTTCTCCAACTCCTGCGGCTGCAGCCAGACTCCAGCCAAATCACACTGTGATTGAGCCAGCAAAGAATTGGTCTTTTGTGCAATTGCTTATTTAAACCTCCCTTGTCACATACCAAGTCTTGGACCACACATGTTCCTGCCACAGTTTTATATTAATTTAGTGCAGATATTTTCCCTAACATACAGCCTCCAATTAATGTGTCATTTAAGACATGGAAAGATTTCCCATTTTTAAATAAGAAAAAGAGAATAACAGTAATTTGACCATCAGTCCATTGCTTTATGATGGTCATTAACAAGCCAATATTTTAGGAACTCAGATTATCTTTAATCTATTGTATCCTAAACTTCACTTTCCTATCTGATCTCCTTTGGAATAGTTCTTATCTTGGGGTAAATATTCACAAAAATGATAGAACTCCAGATATTCTCATTCCGAATACACCACAATTCCATTCCAGCTGCTCTGTCCTAATCTCATATTTATATAAAAAGAAACTGAAAATGCTGGAAACACTCAGCAGTTCCGACTTCAAGGTTCAAGATTTAATTTATTGTCATGTAATAAAGACAGTGCAATATTACACAGAATTTGTTTTTGTCTGCAATAAGGCAGACAGATTCACCACTGGCAGAACTTAATGTTTCAGGTTGAAGACTCTCCATCAAAGGTGGGAAGAGGGAAAACAAGTTAGTTCTAAGTTGTGGGGGGGGGGGGGGGGGGTGAGGATACAAATGACATGGGAATGTATCTGAAAAGGTGAGGGGCAAGGTTGGAAAGGAGATGCAATAATCACAAAATGATCTTGATGCTTTTTCTAACAATGGTTGAAGAATTTATATTTTATTCAACTAAACAATTTTGTTTTATTTTAAGTAAAGAAGCTGATGTAATTATTGGTGTCCAGAAATTATTGGTTCTTTGTAAATACATACATATCTCTTAGGGAAGGTCATCTGCCCTGACCTGACCAGTGAGTGACAAGATGCTCAATTGTTAACTGCCTCTTGAAGTACCCAATTGAGGTGCTTCTCTTTCCCAGAATATGCAATGAAATGTAAAACCAGATGGATCTCCTGCTATCGAACTAATAAATGAATTCAGGTGTGACAAAGACCTAGCCAGTCCAGTTCACCTAGTTCTCCTATAAAGTTATTCGGGATATGTAGAAGATCTGAGGTATATGTCAAGCAACAACCTGAGGAGATCATTCACATATCTTTTACCCAAACATCCTAAAGTCTTGCATCATGATCCCTTCATATCGCAGACCCACAAAGAACAATGGAGTACTATTGGAAGAATCCTCACAACTCCATGAATTCTCACAACTTCAGATCAAATGACATCAAGGAAACCTCCTTCTATTTACTGCCCTGCCTCACTAAATTATTTTTAATGTAAAATGCTTTCCCTGAAGGTCAAAATGACCATTGCACAACCATCACCAAAAAAGCAATTAATTGAACATAAAAGTGATGTCATTGAACAGACCTTTTGTTTGTGACTGATGTGTTAATATACTTTAAATTACTTTATCCTTGATTTTAAGACAGATTAAAACATTGATGGTCCAAGCTTGGTCAAAGGCCACTTAGAAATTGTCAGATTTAAGAATAATGCCAGAAATCTAGTATTTTTAAAAGTGGGGTAAAATACAAAATGTGCTCTATATTTTTGAATGATGTCCTCATATTAGTTGCATTAATTTAAAAGATGAGCATATGGGGACAAACTGGGTGTGATTAGCATCTATTTATTTTGATATTAAGGCAGCTTGAATATTTGTGATGAGAATTGGCCTGGATGCCATCCATATCAGTGAGTTACCAATGGGCAGTTTGTTGTTCAGTGCATCAACTTCTTTTCATCCCTTGTTTGATGCCAGTGCTACTATTTTGCAATTCAGTGCTTTAGCTAATGTCCTTTCTGAATCTTGAACAGCTGAGCATGTGCACAGAGGAAGGATAGAGCAGTCAGGATCCATCATTTAATGATTAGTTCCTTCTGCAGTTGGTGCAAATTTGTATTATTTCTATAGCTCTACCAAGCTGTAAAAGTCCATCAGATGCTGAAGTCTATCTTGGTATCATAAGGCTTTACCTTGTTTTACGTATCAATAGACAAGGGCACATTTGTCGACATTCAATGGTAGACAATGTGTCGAGACCAAGGCTTCCCAAACTTTTTAACTCATGGAACCCTTTTGGGGAGCACAGATTGCTCCCCGCTGCAGCCCAGGCTGCCTCCACCACATCTTGCTCCCCACTTAGGGAGCAAGCAAGTGAGTGTGAGCGGGGAGAGAAGGAGCGAGTGGTGAGAGGAGGCGGAGATAGTTTAAATTTTAAAAATGTGGCCAGCCTCAAGCCAAAAGAAATCTAAGTCTCATTGGTTGAAAATGGTGCCTTGAAGCCTGACTTCTGCACTGCTGACATTAGGCCTCAAGACGTCATTTCGTTTTGTTAACATCAAGGCAACTGTTTAGAAAAACAGGTAAAAAGTAATTTAAATTAAATAAAAAAGTTTTTTTACAAGTTTTAGTTATTAGTACCCATTTCTTCAATGGAACCTCTGTGCCTTTGGAGTTCTATGGAACCTAGTTTGGGAAACACTAGTCTAGACAAATAAGCTTCAGACTTACAGAGTATAAAATGTTGCTTTCAACAGGTGCTAGGATATTCATGGTGCTCCATGGTTCTTTGCATTGGTCTAACAGTGACTCCAGAAGTCCTTATGGAACATTTCTGACTTTGAATGAAGATACTGGAAGAGACTACCTTTAGCCTTGGAACTGAAAAGCTGGGGCCTGAAGTCTCAGCTATGGCCAGCCTTTATGGTGGTTAGCTAGTTTATAGCAAATGGCAAGGACAAAGAAGGGGATTTCTTGAGAGTGGTTAGTAAGTTCCTGCTCCATTGTATGACAGTCATTCCCTTAGTGAGAGAACAGATTATTGGATTGCAATACCATTTAGCATCTTGTCATCTGCAATAGCCATTTTTTATTTATACTACACATTTAAACTTTGCAACTGACATGTCAAATAACACTGGACAGCAATTTTTTAAATAAAAAGGTTTTGCTTCCTGAAAAGAAAAATGGGGATTATAACAGACAACTTCAAGCTGAACACAAAAATATTTTTTGGATTTTTGTATCACATAAGAAGTTGGAGAAATATTAAATTAACTTTTATTGATTTTAGCATTAACTCCAGTGATTATTTGCAGGGATCAAAGGTGGAGAAGGTGAACAAATCCAAGTTCTTAGGAATCACTATCTCGGAGGATCCTTCCTGGACCCAACACACTAATGGCATCATGAGGAAAGCATGTCAGCAACTCTAGTTCCTCAGGAGTTTATGGAGGCTTGGTATGACACAAGAAACCATGGCAAATTTCTGTAGATGTGTGGTGGAAAGTGTGCATCATGGACCACCAATAACCCTGAATGTAAAGCCCTCCACAAGATAGTGGACACATCCCAGGACATTACAGGCAAAACCATTGAGAACATTTACAGGGAATGCTGCCGTCGGAGAGCAGCAGCAAACATCAGTGATCCACATCATCCAGCACATGCTCAGTTCTTGCTGCTGCCATCAGGAAAGAGGTCTAGGTGCCACAAGATTCACACCACCAGGTTCAGGAACAGCTGCTACCCCTCCACCACCAGATACCTCAATGACAGGGATTTATTTAAGGACACTTGCTGTGTACTTTATAGTTTTTATTAATTATCTCTGTATTGCACAGTCAGTTTGTTTACATTCATTATCTTTTATATTTCTTGATTTGTTTACAGTGGGTTTTTTTTGCACAACCGATAAGTGATAATTCTGCCTCACCCACAGGAAAAAGAATCTCATAGTTGTATGTGATGCCATGTATGTACTCTGACAATAAATCTGAAATCTGAACATTTGAATTTGATTAAGCGTACACTCGCCACAAATGTAACAGAGCATGTGGTGATTGGGAATTGATGATCCTCCTGACCACTAGAGGGTATCAGAGATAAATGTTCTACCTCAGGTTAGATGCAAAATGGATGCCTCACGCTGTCGTGAGTTGATAATAAAATCTAATTAATACAGAAGAACCATGTTTCTTTTGTACAATAAAAGAACATCACATGGTACTAGGAGTTGGTATCAGCAGGAGACATGGAAAATGTGATGTCACTTCATACTGTGAATTGGAATAGGAATGTCGACCATGAGTGACGGGTGTTCAAACAACGATTCATGCTGTATCTGCAAGTCATTCGACTCAGAAGCAACCAGATGCATAAAAGATTGAACTGATACTTATCAAGGCAGGACCTCAAGCACGAGAGGTTTTTAACTCATTTGTTTTTGCTGAGGGAGATGACCAGGCAAATTCAACAAAGTTATCTAGATGTTTGATGAACACTGCTCACCAAAGAAAAATGAAACATTTGAGAGGTACATGTTCTGCTCATGCATGTAGCTGCAGGTAGAGAGCTTTGATACTTTTTTAAAGGACTTGAAATTGAAAGCAAGAATATGCAAGATTCAATGATCTGTGATCAAATTGTTCTGGAATTATTGACAAGAAAGTGAGAGAGAGGTGGCTACAAAAGACAGAACTTACCTTAGCTGGAGCTGTGAAGATATTTCATGCCAGTGAATTAGCTCTGTAGTATGCAAAAAAGTTTGGTGGGAGTGCTGATGAAAATGAAGGCACTGCCATAGCCGCAGTGTTTGGATGCACACATAAATAGAGAACAAGACATAGAAAACAACAAATAGAGAACATTCAATTGTAAACAATGCAGCACTCCACATGCACCAAAACAATTTCAGCCTATGGAAAGGTCTGTAACAACTGCAAAAGACAGAATCGCCATGCAAAGCAATGATTTTCTAAAGAGAAACAAAATAGAAATGAAAGAGTGCTCACTATAGAAGAAACTACCCTCAGTGATGCATTCTTCATGGGCATGGTAGTGCAGGAAGGTTTCAAACCAACAGACACTGAACAGCCAAGCATAAACAGACTTGAGCAGGAGAAGTGGACCGTGCCATTGCATGCAAATGTAGTAGATATTTCTTTCAAGCTGGACACAGAAGCAAAGGCCAATTTGATCTGTGAGTGCGGCATCAGGGCAATGAAGATAAAGCCACTCATTGATCCAAATTCTGTTCAGCTCAAGGACTACAATGGACAACAGATTGACATAAAAGGCCAATGTAGACTCAAGGTGAAATGGAAATGATTCACTGCTTGATGACAAAGCCAAGAGGGTGTACCACATTAACAATGCCAATGCACAGTACAGCATAGAGGAAACACTGGATCAATTTTCAGACATCTTCAAGGGGTTTGATTTTCCACTATTCACCTCTAAAGTACAGTTAAAGGAGGATGCACAGCCAGTACTGCATTGCCCAAGGCGTGTTCTAGCGCCACTGAAAGAAAAGATCAAGCAGGAACTTGACTTAATGACGTCAATAGGGGTCATAAAGAAAGTGGAGGAGCCCACAGAATGGTGTGTGAAGCAAAAGAACAGTGACCTACACATGTGCCTGGACCCAAAAGACTTGAATGCCAATATAAAGAGGGAACATTATCAGATTCCAACCAGGGATGAAATTACAAGTGAAAGTTTTTCACTAAATTGGATGCATCACAGGGTTTCTGTCAATTAAAACTACATGAAGATACTACAAAATAATATACATTTAAAACACTGTTTGACCAATACTCCTGACTGAGGATACCTTTTGGAGTTTCTTCAGCTCCTGAAGTGTTCTACAGGGTAATGGAGCACATCATAGAAAGCATAAATGTGGTACGTGTGTACAAGGATGATAAGATCCTATGGGGATCGATAGAGGAGCAACACAACGAGAGGCCCATCAAAATGCTACAACACATCTAGAAGTATGGATTAAAGCTGAACAGGGCAAAATGTCAGTTTTATGGGAGATAAACTGTCGGAGGCAGGTATGAAGCCAGACAAGAGCAAGGTGAAAGCAATTTTGGAGATGCCCAAACCCAATGACAAAAAGGGCATTTTGAGAGTGTTTGGAATGATCAATTTCATTGGTAAATTCATACCAAACCTGTCTTCCAAAACAACGCACATGAGAAAGTTGTTACATGATAAACGTGAATTCAAATGGACGGTCAACCACGAAGAAGAATGGGGATGAACGATGCAGCGTTTTTGATGTTCTCTGACTCATTCCAAAGGAAAAAAATATCTACGGATGCTTCAAAAGATGGAATAGGTGCCGAACTACTTCAGACTGTGGGAGAAGATTGGAGGTTAGTTGCATACACATCAAGAATGCTGACCACATCTGAATGCACAGATAGAGAAAGAGTGTCTATATCTGGTCTATGGACTCTAAAAATTCCACAGCTATGTGTATGGTCTACCAACATCTGTGGCAGAGACAGACCACAAGCCATTAGTAGCCATAATCAAGAAAAATCTCAGTGAGATGTTGCGAATCCAAAGACTGATGATGACGCTACAATGTTATTACTTTTAATTGGTGTACACACCAGGGAAACTTATTGTCCTGGCTGATGCATTGTCCAGGGCAATGACACAGAGGGAAGCACACAATGAGAGTTCCAGAGACAGATGTGAATCTCCACATGAACCTTTAATCACTGAATCTCATCCCATATCTGACATGAAATCCAAGCAGTTTGCAGCTGAAAAAGAAAAAGGACATAGATCTACAGAAGGTCATCAAAAATCTGAATGAACGATGGCCTAGAGGTGAATGTCAGCAATACTACAACTTTAGAGCAGAGCTGATTATTGTCAATGAGTTCTACTCAGACAGAGCTGAACTGTCATTCTTCAATCACTGCCACAAGATGTGCTGAAAAGGTTGCAATGAGGGGCACCTTGGAATGGAACATGCAAGAGGAGGGCCAGAATTGTTGTTTATTGGCCAGGGATAAATGCTGACATTGACAGGATGGTCTCAAGCTGCGAAACCTATCTGATATATCACGCAAAGCAGTCAAAAGAACTCATGACCATAAATGATTCACCAGAGGAGCCAATGTCAGAAAGTTGGGACTGATCTGTTCCACCTGGATGGGAAAAATTACTTGCTTGTTATTGGCTATCTATCAAGTTATCCTGAAATTGAGCTGCTTCCTAACATGTCCACTGCCTGTGTGATCAAATATATGAAATTGATCTTTGCAAGACATGGAATTTCTCAAATCATCTACAGTGACAATGGACCATGCTCCAGTTGTCGAGAATTCCAGAAGTTTAAAGAAGAATATGATTTTCGACACACTCCCTTACTCTGCAGATCTAAACAAGAACAGAGATGTCAAACGGAAACTGAAGCATCTGCAAAGGAGACAAAAGCAAACTATGACAAATCAGCGAGAAACTTAGCACTGGTACAAGACACAGTGAGACTCAGAGATTCTAACACCTGGGACAAAAATGTCATTATTCAGGAGGAAGTAAACCCAAGATCCTATACTATCAGAACAGAGGATGGTCAAATACTGAGGAAAAATTGAAATAATCTTCTGAAAACTCAGGTGACGCTGCAAGGAATTGCTTAAGGTGGAATGTGAGTTTAGGGGGGAAATTTGAAAACCACTGCTGTACAACAACAGAGGAAACACCACCAGTAGTGGACCAGCAGAGTTGACACATGCATCTGTGTTGAGAAGATCCAAACGCATTATCAAAACACCTGACAGGCTGAATCTTTAAAGAAAAAGAACTGCGCACTTAAAAAGTTTGTGCTGCTAATATTTTTATTTATGTTTGTATTTAACTTTAAATTGAAATGAATACTGTATTAAAAGTTTTAAAAAAGGTAAAGGTTCCATTATTGTCTCGTAAAACAATATTTAGAATGTAACATACATGAAATTCTTTAATTTTGTCTACTGTGAGGAAGACAGAGTCGCCACTTTGTCTAATGCCCCTCACAGAAATGAGACTCCAGCAAGGAATGAACTCACTACCCCTGGTTTACAAGACCAGTTCTCTAACCATTGAACTATCGGAGCATAGTCTAGCAACATTACCATTAAGGAAAGGGGATGTGATGATTGGGAGTTGATGATCCTCCTGACCACTAGAGGGCACAGGAGATTAATGTTCCATCTTAGGTAGATGCAAAATGGATGCCCCACAAGGTTGAGTTATTAATAAAATATAATTAATACAAAAGAACCCAAGATTCCTTATTACAGTAAAAGAAACATCACAAAATGTATCACAGATTTTCCGACACTGATGAGACATTTCTGCTGCATTGAATCTTCCTGATAACAATAAATGTTATTGTTAAGTACATTCACTATGCTATTGCCTGAAGAACACGTATACCAACATTTGTTCAATCTATATCACATCATCTGTATAAGTGAGCTGCTTTTATAGCCTATCTGCATCGAGGCTGACTGAGCATGCTCAGGCCTAAAACACCTTTTGCATAGCCTCTGCAATGAGTACTTGTTCAGACATGCTTGGACTGATCAAAACAGCTTGCTTCGTGGGCAATATACCAGTAGACTTAAAATATAACAGGAAATCACAAAATTACATTATTTTAAGGTGATTTTTGTGATCAGCTGACCAAAATCCATAAAATATTCCCAAAAGTGTTCAGGAAGCAAAATCTTTGTTATCCAGTGTTATTTGTTGCTCTATATTAGTTAGCTCCTCAGATAATTCTCTTAAATCAGGGATTTCATGGTGTTATTGTCCAGTGTAATTGGTAACACTGCAGATTGGTGGTATGATGGAAAGTGAAGAAGCACCTCTAAGTTTACAGCAGGGTGTAAATCAATTAGGACAGTTTGCCAAGGAATTTAACTGACAAGTGTGACCTTTGGTAAGTCAAATCTGGATAGGACTTGTACAGTAAATAGAAGTGCCCTGGAGGGTGCTGTAGAATTGAAAGACTTTGGGATACTGATGCATAGTTCCTGTAAATGGGGACACAAGTGGACAGAGTAGTGAAGGTGTTTGGCACTTTTGCCTTCACTGGAAAGGGCAACGAGTACAAATGTTGGGACATCACTTTACAACTATTCAAAGCTTTAATGGGTAAGACCAAACTTGGAGTATTGTATGCAATTTTGGTCACTCTGGTATAGGAAGGATATAAATAATTTGTAAGGGATAGAACAGATATTCATTGGAATATTGCCAGGACTGGAGGATTTGAGTTATAGGGAGAAGTTGGATAGGCTGAGCTTTCATTTTCTGAAGCATTGAGGTCTAAAGTTTGTGCTTATAAAGGTTTCCAAAATCATGAGGGCTATCAATAAAGTGAATGTTCTTTCTTTCCAAGGTAGGTGATTCAACAAAAAGTGGGTTTAAGATGAAAGGGGAGAAATTGAAGTGGGACCTGAGGAGCAACCTTTTCATTTGGTGGGTAGTTCATATCTGGAACAAGCTTTCAGAGGAAGCTATAGAAATGTTTCTAATCATGATTTTCAAAAAACACTTTGACAGATCTATGGATAGAAGGGGTTAGAAGCATATGGACCAAATGCAGGCAAACAGAACTAGGCCAGAATGCTAACTTGGTCGACAAGGTGAGTTGGGTTAAAGGGCCTGTTGCATGCTGTCTGATTCTATGACTGGTAGCCAGATTCAGCGTCAGAACAAGTTGAATTGGGGGGGGGGGGGGGGGATGGGTGCATTAGGATAATTGTGGGGAGGCACAAACTGAAGTTCGAAAACTCACTCAGTGGGGGGGAAGGGGAGCGGGGGTGCCATACCTGCCATGAACCTCCTCCATGCACCAGCATCACACTTCCCCCTCCCTCCAGCATAACAGACAAGCACAATTGCTCATAGTGTTTGAAGATGAAACCACGTGACACTCGTGGTGTGGGTGGGTGGGGGAGTACAATAACACATTTGGAAGGGCATGGCCAGCAAATGTCGTGTTCCCCCCCCCCATGATATTTAGCCTGCTGGTAGCACAAATTTGGCATCTGCTTGCATTGCAACCAGCTAGAGCAAATTAGTGCATATCATGGTTCTTGCTTTCTTTTCAGGATTTACCCAATTTAACCCCTGTTCTGTTGATTGTTTCTTATGAATTGCAAATAGATCACAAAACTCATTTGCAAGGAAACACAGGTAGAGCAAAATGGAAATTGTGGTGCAATTAGTATTCTGTATTTCTAAATTTGTCCTTCTGTATCGTTTACAATTGAAATGGAATTATTGATTCATCAGTTGTAATGAGAAATAAGAATGGCCCTTGAACCAGCTGTTTCAACTCAAAAAGCTAATTACGGTAAATACTATTTCAGTTTTAATTTTCTAAATTAATAATTCTTTTAAGACTACTTCACAAATTTTATTTCAGTACATCTTCTTCCACCTTTGCCCAACCCAATCAACTTTGCAGTTACTAGGTTTCTTGAACATTAAAAATACAAAAGGTGCACCCCCTTATCTTTTCCTTCTGCAGGCAAGCCCTAACTTACAAACCGCATCATTTTTTAAAAAAGTATAAAAGTCACTTAACAATGTGGTTAAATTAAATAAGGTAACTAATAAAACAGGATGATCATTATTAAAGAGGACTGGACTGTGCCTCTGTTCACCCTAATGTGAAGTAAACGTTAGTTAATACAGCTAGGTGGCACTATTTCTCCTCAATGAACATCACAGAATACATTGCCTGTAGATCACTGTGCAGCTGGAACTATGTGGTTTCTGGCCATGAATATCTGAAATTGTGGCTTATTCTTACTGTCACGAAGAAGCAAAAAAATTGCAAAACAATACAGGAAAATTATGAGGAGATTAAGGTAAAATTATCCCATTGCTGTTGAGGTTAAAACAAGCCAAGGACAGGTGGGACAGTAAATGCCAGTGGCATTTTTACTTCCATAAAAGTAAATTTTTTCACTCAAGAGCATTTCAGAATGGGTCTTAGGCAGAGGAAATCAACAGATGCTTTAACAATTTGGTAAGGGTATGTCTTCCTAAAGTCTATTCCTATTTTCACTGAACATTGACCTCCACAATTTCCAATGGAAGTCACTGAATGGTAATAAGGAATTGGAAACTGTCAGTTTTACAGTTGAAAGCTGCAGTAAGGAGTACACAATGGTTTTGATACTTCTCCAACTAGGAAATATTAAATTCAGGATTTCCCCAAACTGTGTAAAACAAGGACATGCATCAATCCACTAAGCCATAGGTGTTAAATAAAAATAAGTAGATGGGAGCAACTGACAATGATGCTCCAGAGTTCATCTCAAATTATCTCCAGTTTCTTCACAAATCTGGCTCCCCACAGAAAAAAAAACAACTTTATTTCATGCCTGTTTCAAGAAGGTTTGCAAATAATAATCTTAACCAAAGGTCCAGTACAGAGCAAACCTCAATGGAGATTGGTGTCAACTAAAGCTCTGTTATCTCCTCACTTTTTTCAGTTCTCCCTGTAATGCTTAACCTAAGCAAGATTCTGCATGAATAACAGTAACCTACAGGACCAATGGGAAATTATCTAACCTAGAGAAATAGAATCTCAGAGTAAGAACAGTATCTTTGGCCCAACTTGTTCATGTCAACCAGGTTGGCATTTACCTGCAATTGGTCCATATCCTTCTAAGCTTCTGTCACCTCCATTCCAGAGCCAAGCTCACCCATAATCCAATAATCAACCTGCACTTCATAAAAGATGTTTCCAGGTGTACATGTACAAAAGGTAAATTCTAAATCTTCGCTAACTCTTTCATTAAAATGTTGAACGAATTGGACTAACATTAGGTCTGCAACAAAAAAAAAAGCCCTCTGCCACCCTGACCCACTGTGCTAGACTCCATTCCATGGTGAAACTATAGAATATGGACCACTTCCAATATCAGTGAGCCACCAATCTGTCTTGTGCACCAACGTGGGATTTGATCATCTGAGAAAATGGATGTTTGATGATCAAAATGTCATGGTCTACTGAGCAGCAGTGGTTCCTCTCCTCCTGGATGCTTTTCAGACATGAGCTACCTACAGGAGACACCTTAAAGCACTGGAGAGGCGCAACAATTATTGTGATGAATAAATTGAAAGGATAAATAAGCCAATGTTGATGACTTCTGACAGAGCAACATCCACAAAATTGAGGTTCTAATTACATTCAATTAAATGGTATGGGTGAGCCTTATTTCTCAATAAAACACACATGCTTTTGGTTGGCCAATGGAAGTCCCTGTCCATGATCTCCCATTTCAATCCTTTGTTAACAAGTCTGTCCATGGCCTCATGTACTGTCGAACCAAGACCACACGTAAATTGGAGGAGCAACACCTAATTTTCCATCTGGGCACTCTCCAATCGTATGGTATTAACATTGATTTCTCTGGTTTTGGCTAGCCCATGCTGTGTTCTCCCTCTCTTTCCCAGCTCTCTATCCCTACTCTCTCCATTCACAGAGCGATTTCCACCCCCCCTCCCTTATCCACCTATTACCTCCTGCCTGTGGGACTGTGCTCCTCCCCACCACTTTGTTCGGGCACCTGCTTCCATTTTGCTCATACCTTGATGAAGGGCTCAAGCCCAAAACATTGGTTAGGTACCTTTATCTTTGTTATATAAGGTACACTATTCGACCTGGTGAGTTTCTCCAACATTGTGCTTTTACTTCCATCATGGAATCTGCAGACTATCATGCTTCACTCCTCTCTAGTCTTATTTCTCAGACATCCAACACTAGATTTTTGAATGCTAAGCTGTGTCATGGCAAGATTTACAGAAGAAAAGATTCAATCAACTTTATCTAATCAAAATGTGGGAATCCATGACCCAAGGCTGCATACAAGCATTATGAGCCCAGAGGATCCCAAAACCCAGCAGCAATAGATATTCAACAAGAAAAATGGTTACTTAAACAAAAGTTGTTTTTAATTGTCTTTAAACATAAAAACAGAATCAGACTTTAACTTATCACTATTAACTCAACTAACCTAACTTAAGCCCCTTCTAATTCTAAGCGCACGTGTATGTAATGCGTGTGTAAGTTCAGAAAAGTTCTTTGCTTCACAGTCCAATCTCACTTCTCATTCCTCCAAGTTCACTACAGGCAATTCTTATACTGTGCACAGAATTTAACATTTATAAAGCTCACCAACTGCTCAGAAAGGTTCTTTATCAGGAAGCAGAAGCTATCAACAAGGACACACACCACCCTGCACCCACTCTGTTCTTGCTGCTGTCATCAGGAAAGGCCACAAGATTCACACCAAGTTCAGGAACAGCTGCTACTTCTCCACCATCAGATTCCTCAACGACAAACTCAATCAGGGACTCATTTAAGGACTCTTGCTTGTGCACTTTATAGTTTTCATTAATTATCTATGTATTGCAGTCAGTTTGTTTACATTCATTATCTTTTACAGTTCTTTGTTTACATATATTCACTGTGTACAGTATTTTTTGCACTACCAAAAAGTGGTAATTCTGCCTCACCGGCAGGAAAGAGAGTCTCAGGGTTATATATGATGTCATGTAATATATATATATATGTCAATAAATCAGAAATCTTTAATGAAATGTAAGAGAACTTTCAGCAACATTTCTGAAGATGAACTTGATTTGAGGAAACCAGTAGAAAATGTCAATAACTTGCACCTCAGTTTAAAAAAAAAGTGTAGTCTCACCAGATTTATAGAGTTGCAACATGACCTCTCTGCTCTTGAACTGAATCCCCCTATTAATGAAGCCCAGCATCCCATAGGCCTTCTTAACTATCCTCTCAATGTATGTTGTGACCTTGAGGGATGTATGGATTTGAACCCCAAGTTCCCCTTCCATCCACACTATTAAGTAACCAACCATTAACCCTGTACCTAGTCTTCTGGTTTGTCCTTCCAAAATATATCACTTCACAGTTATCTGGATTGAACACCATCTGCCTCTTCTCCGCCCAACTCTGCATCCTGTCTAAATCATCTTGTAACCTTCGACAACCTTCAACTCCATCCACAGCTCCTCCAACCTTCGTATCCTCCACAAACTTACTGACCCATTCTTCCACCTCTTCATCCAGGTAATTTATAAAAATTACAAAGAGCATATAGTAATGATATCATTTGTGGATGAATAGTCTGCCAGCAGTCATTGTCAATAGCTTTCAATTATACAATTCTTCTTCCCTTGGAACACAGTGTCTTGAACCTCTTTACAGGTAGACTAAAAGCAAAAGTAATAGGATTAAAAAGAGCAGACATGGTGAAGGATTGCAATATGAAGTCTGGAAGCAAAATAATATATTGCAAATTGATTTTGGAAGACATTTCCAGATAGAAAAGAAATGTGGTAAAGTTTCACTTTCAGTGTTTGGACAGAAGTTTGATGGTTAAACGCAATCTGCTGGAGGAACTTAACAGGTCGCGCAGTATCAGCGGGAGGAAAAAAAGTGGTAAAAGTGCTGAATGCAGAGGCTGGTCAGTTGAAAGTTGAACGCCAGAAGAACTCCATCCCTGTTCTGTGTGGAGGGAGTGAGGTTAACTGGGGACGATCCATGGATCTTGGAGTTCCTCCATCACTTTGTGTGTTGTTCCAGTTTTCCAGCATCTGAAGGCTTCTTGTTTACACCCCATGCCAGGGGTGGCCAGCCTTTTAATTTAGACATACAGAATGGTAACTGGCCATTTCGGACCATGAGTACATACCGGGGGTGGAGGTTAATTGGGGAACATTGACTGAAATGGCCTGTTACTGTGCGGTATATCTAAATTAAAAATTAAAAGATTGACCACCCTTGCCTATGCCATTGTGTTTGATGCTTTGATTATTATCATGCAAAGATGTTTTGATAGGATTTAATTAATTTTAAACATTTTAAATTTAGAGATTCAGCACAGAAATGGACTCACCTGACCCACGAACCCACACCACCTTATTAAACCCATGTGCATTGGCTGGTGTCACCCAGTGGAAGAACACACCTGGTCACAGGGTAAACATACAAACTCCTGGCAGACAATGGAGAATTTGTACCAGAGTCACTTGAGTTGTGTTAACTGCTATGTTAACATTCTTCTCCAAATAATGAAGCATTTATTGGTATTTGGAAAGGAATAGTTACATCCCAGAAATAATAAGATAATGTAGCAACTACTCCAGTAGAGGTACTAAATGAATTTATCAGATACAGTGTCAGTCAGCAAAAGCCCTTTATTCAAATTTTCCTCCTCTTTTAAATCCCTTCGAACCTGGACACCCGGGACCGGAATTGACATCACCCCATGCCTATAATTCACCTGCAGGGTGTGTCTTAAAGTAAAGATGAAGGGAGACCCAGACCATATTGAAGGTGAGTACCAGTGACCAGGACGGCGGCACTACAAGGCCGCTCGGTGAGCCGCATGGGCAACGGTTTAGCCCACTTGTTATGTGACCGCTTGGCCTACTACACTACCCCTGCCCCCAGAATCATCGCCTAAAAGAGATAAACTGGCTGCGCGTGCCTTAGGGGGACTCCCTCGTCTCCTGGGCTGGGGGCAGTGAATAGGGGTAGTAGAGTCCACATGTGTGGTTTGAGTCTGTCTATAGTAAACAGTTGAGAATGTCCCCCAATGTCTAAAGTGTACACACACCTATCCCTTTTGATTGTACGGCCATTGCATTGGCATTCCTGGTGCCTGTCTACGCATGAACACAAAGTCAGTATCGAGGAGGGCCAGAGGCACATGCCGTTTGGAGGTTCCATGCCAGTTGGCTGGAATCAGTTTTCTTACTGTGATGTGGCATTGTCTGACTGTTCGAGAACCACACCCACCATCAGAGGCGTCTGTGGTGAGTGCCTGGTCGGAGGTGGGATTAGGATTTGCGAGTATTGCTGTGTTGGTCAGAGCATCTTTGGAGGCTGTGAATGCAAACTCCGCCTCTGCGATCCAAGTAACTTTGTGCTTTGTGGTGAGGAGTTGAAATAGTGGGACAAGAATGTCAGCAGCTGCCAGAATGACATGGTGATAGAAATTCACCATGCCCAAAAATTTCTGAACTCCTTTAACCGTGGTAGGTTTCGGGAAAGGATGTACCGCGTCCACTTTGGTGGATAAGGGAAACACATCTTCTGCCGTGATCTTGTGCCCTAGGAAATCGATGGTTGCTCTGCCAAACTGGCATTTTCTAGGGTTGATGGTAAGTCCGAAGTCATCTAGCCATTGGAACAAGCGGAGTAAATACATTTGGTGATCTTGGTCATTTTGACTGGCAATGAGGATGTCATCTAAGTATATGTATGTGAAATCTAAATTCCTCCCCAAAGCATCCATAAGTTGCTGAAACGTTTGAGCGGCCTTCTTCAAACCAAATGGCATCCAAATGAATTCAAAAAGCCCGAAAGGAGTAATAATTGCTGTTTTGGGAATGTCATCTGGATGGACTGGGATTTAATGATATCCCTTGATGAAGTCAATCTTGGAAAAGATACAGCAATTGTGCAGGCAGGCAGTGAAATCCTGAATGTGCGGAATAGGGTATCTGTCAGGCGTAATTATATCATCGAGCCAGTGGTAGTCGCCACAGGGTCTCCACCCACTGGTGTTCTTAGGCACCATGTGTAATAGTGATGCCCAAGGGCTTTGAAATGATGAATGATGCCCAATTCTTCCATAGCAGTAAATTCTGCCTTGGCTTGCTGTTGTTTATTTGGCGGTAGACGACAAGCCCTTTGTAAATCGGCAGATCTGAGGTGTCAATGTAATGGGATACACCATGGGCCATTGTCGAGGAGAGAGCAAACCAGGAAATTTGTTGAGCAAGGCAGCAAAGGTGTCAGTGCATAGAGCATGCACCTCAAGTCAGGAGACTTGTCTTTTGCTGGTTATCAAAGAGTGTGCTTGGAAAAGTAGAGGCAATGACTAGTTTTCTTTGCTTGACGTCAATTAGCAGGTTGTGGGCCTATAGGAAATTTGCACCAAGATGGGCTATGCAACGGAAGCCAAATTTAAATTCCAATGGAATGCTGCCTCTCCTATCTTAATTATGACCATGCACGCCAAAGCTAGGGATGGAAGTTCCTTTCGCAGCTTGAAGGGCAATTCCCTGTCACAAATACTTTCCAAAGTACATTGGTGGGAACAAACTGAGCTCAGCGCCTGTGTCCATGAGAAATTTGCGCTGACAAGCATCGTCATGAAGATAGAGGAGGCCAGGACTCGTGCCAGCTGCCGAGGCCACTACTGGCGGCTTGGCTTTGTCGTTTCCTGATCACTTTTCAGGCTTGCCACTGCTGCTGTAGTAGCCACACGGGGGCACGCATCTACGGGCATTTTCCCCCCAGGGTGTTCAGGAGGAACTGCCGGAACTTGGTATATTGGTTGTCTGCTGGAGGGTGGCCAATAAATTCACTTACTTTAGCTGCTGTAATGGCGTCTAGTGCCACGACGACATGCCAAAACTTCGCATCTTCAGCTATTATTCCACAAAGGCGGAACTGGGTATCAGCCTGGTTCAGCCACACTTGAGGCTGATGGGCTCAGAAAGGGAGCAAATGAATGCTTACTGCGTCAGCTGTTGCGTCTATGTTGACTGTGGATTGAAGCTTCGGCTGAATCTTGCAGTCGTGGTCACCAATTGTAGCGACTACTCCAGTAGAGATACTAAATCAATTCACCAGACACTGTGTTAGTTAGTGTAAGCCTTTGATTCAAATTTGCTTCCTCTTTTAAATCCCTTCTGGCCCAGACACCTGGGACCGAAGTGACATCACCCCATGCCTACAACTCATTTGCAGGGCACGTGTCACCCCCTGCCACTTGAAGGTGAGTACTCAACTCCTCGGTGCACCACAACCCAGGCCATAGTGCTGCACACGCGGCACAGCGTGGCCACTCAGTGAGCCACATTGGCGACAGTTCAGCCTATTCGCTATGCAGCCACTGGGCCTGCTACACTGCTCGGCAAGCTGCGTGGGCAATGGTTCAGCCCACTCGCTATGTTGCTGCTCACCCTGCTACGATATTAACTTTTCCAAAGGGTTTTGATGATGAATTCAGATTTTGTGAAACCATGCTTGCTAATTCGCTTGAGGTTTCTCAGTGTTGTGCAAAGCTGGATCACAGAGCTTCTGAGTTGCCCAATGTTCAGTTAAATTTAAACAAAGAAATGTTATAAAGTGGTGTGGTTATTTATTTCCTTTGGTTGGTATGAAGTCTGACCTGTTCAAATCAAAATGAACACTTCCTTCTGTTCACAAACTGTTTTGTTAAAGTCTATTAAAGACAACAATCAAAAGCCTTTTGGTTTCAGATTACATGCAGGGCGTAGGTCAATTTTCACATATAATAACCACAAAGTTTTTTTAGTACAACATATAACTCGCACCTCTGCTGTTTGTGGGAGCCCTTTCCAAAGTCACTGAATCCCTGATCCTTGACAGATTAGTCACTTTTAAGCTATTTTTCTTATTCTTTCTGAACCAAGACCCATTAACCTTCACTGTTTGCTCTTCTTTCGTTGTCTTTTCTCTGTCATTGCCCAGTAAAGCAAATAGATTATAATGATCAATTGGATCACAAGTCCTGAATGTGACATAATTCTCATCCGAAGATTTATCTCAACTGAACACTCCCAATGCCTTGGTTCTGCAAACATGGAATAAATGGTTTTTAGTTTCGCTTTTCCCCCACCTCACTCTGCTGTTGTTTTAATTTGCACAATGGCTATTATGTAATAGTTTGTTTTAATTCAATAAAATCCATGTCAAATTAAGGAAATATAATTTTATTTCTCTGGATTTATGTTTCAGATGTCATAAGGAGGTAGGTTCTTTTCTACATTCTACTTGGTCATGTGAGACGGTGAAACCTTTTTGGGATAAACTTAAGGAATTCCTAAAAGTTATTTTGAAAGTGAAATCTTTATTAGATTCTGTGGTGTTTTTGTTGGGTAATATTAAGAGGATTAGTTTAGAATTGAAATTAAATAGATTTCAAATTGCTTTTTTAGGATTGGCTTTAGCTGTGGCTAGAAAATGTTTGGCAATTACTTGGAAAAATTAGATTGATTTGAGTATTCAGAGATGGCATATGGAGTTGAGGCCTTGTATTCACGTATAATTTACGTGATCATTTTTTATTTTATCGTAAGACTTGGAGCCCGTATTTGGATTATATGGGGTTGAATTATTAAATCTCCTTTCTGCACTGTAGCAGTGTTGCTCCAAACTATCGTAATTAATTAACGAACTTTGATGTTATGTAATCTCCTCTTTCTTTTTTGGGGGGTAGATTAGAGAGGGGTGGGTATGTTAGGGAAGGGGGGTGGGGGGTTGTAGGGGATTAGTTTTTTTTAAATCATGTATGTAGTTTGTGCCTTTTCTAAGTTTTAATCGTTAATTGTATGTTTAGCATATGCATTATGATTTAATAAATAAAATTTTCAAAAAAAAAGAAAATCCATATCAAATTTACTGATACATTCTTCCATGTTCATTTTCCTAAGTATATAGTTTGAAGAATCTTAACACCACATTCAGAGGTTTTATCCAAAAATTGGTTGTGACTGGGTGGGTCAAATTATTTCTACATATAGAGATCAGTTTACACTGTGAAGTATTGTTATTTGACAGAACTCAGCAACCAAATTAAACTGTGTTTTCATACAAATTCCATTTGATAGCAAACACAACTATTCATTTAATTTGCATACTATGAGACAAAGACAGTTATCTGTGACTGCCTCAAACAGTATTTTTTTAAGAACTTGTACCACCAGGTACAGGAACAACAAAGTCAATTAGAAACTCATTTAAGGACTCTTACTTTGAACATTATTTATTATTGACTATTTATTTTCTGTACTGCACACTTTGCACTTCCTTCTTGTTTTCATTTCTCTTTTGTATCTTTTCTTGAGAACAGTTTTTATTCACTACTGATAAGTAAAAATTCTGCCTCGCCTGCAGGAAAAAGAATCCAGTTACAGAGAGGAGTGTGGAGTCCCAGTTAGGACAGCTTCTCCACAAGTCTCTGGGGTATGATTGTATGAAACCAATGAAGATGTATAAATTGTCGTGTTCCAGGTGGGTCAGGACAGAGTGGAAAGACAGGCTAAAGCACTGTCAGTGGAATGGTTCCATCTGCAGCAAATTGAAATAGGCTCAGTGTCTCTGGGAAGTGTGCATTTGCATTTAATAATGATGGAGGTCAGTGCCACTGGATGGTAGTTGTTGTGGTCTGCTTCTGTCATCCTCTTTAGTACCAGACTGATGATGGGTACCTTGAAACCTGTGGGGACTGCTGCAATGTCGTGTTGAAGATCTCCATAAGGACCTGTCAGTTGGTCAGCCCAGTGCTTCTGTTCACAGCCGGTTATGATGCCTAGTCCCGCTACCTTGTGTAGGCTCACCCTGGATAGGATTCTCCTCACCTCAGCCACAACTACGCAAGTGGCTAGTTCTTCAGGGGAAGAAGAAGCTTTCTTTGGTGTCAGCCTGTTCTTCTCGTCAATCTGTGTGCAGAAGATGTTTAGTCTATCCAGAAGGAACCCTCACTACACATTTATAACTCAGTAGGTTCTTTTGTGGTCTATTGTTTTGATATCTTGTCACATGCACCTCGTGTCGCTGGTGCTGCACAGCTGATCACCTGCTCATACCCATTATGCCTTCTGGATTGTATGCGAGAGTTTAGCCCTGGCTTATCTTAGCGCCAATATGTCAGCTGCATCTCGAGCTGAGAAGTGCACAGACTTCTGTGTCCAATCCTGGTTTCTGGTTACCCAGGTTGTGTAGCATTTGATCTCCATAAAATCCTCGATGCACTTGCTAATGTAGCCAGTCATTGGGCTTGCACACTCATTGATGTCTACATGGCTGTTGTAGGTGGTTGCCTCCCTGAAACTGCTCCAGTCTGTGGTCTCAATCTTATTTCACTGGTGTGCTCCCACCCTCCAGCCTTGTCCAGATCTCCCTGCGAACTGACAATTCATTTCTCCAGTAGTCTGTATGTTGGGCTTAGCAGGACACGTGGTCGGAGAATCCAAGGTGTGGACAAGGGGCATCCTTGTATGTACTGGGACATTGAAACCATGGTAGAAAAGTTTTCAGATCAGCGTGGTTGGATTTATGGGCTTCGCACATGGCACCATAAAGCTCCTTCATTGCTTCACCCTCATTCGCTGAAGGCCGAATTTAAAAAGCAGCAATCAGCGAGGCCATGAATTACCTGAGCAGGTGGAAGGGTCTGCATTTCACCATCAGGTACTCTATCTCTGTTGAGCAGAAGGTCTTCACCACAAAAGCATTTGTGCACCAATTCTAACTGATGTAAATGCACAAACCCCCCCCCCTCCTCAAGTCTTGCAGAGGGAAATAAGGCCATCTCACTGGATTGCTGAGTCTGGAATGGAGTCCAGGAACCATGTTTTTGTAATCACCAAAACACAGCAGCCCTGCAGTTCTTTCAGGTTTTGATGCAGCCTCAGCTAATCCATTTTCTTCTCTAGCAATTTTACATTTTTGAGTAAGATTGTCAATAGCACTGGTCTGAATGGGTTAACTCTCAATCTAACGCCAATGCCGCACTTCTGTCTTCTCGCACAGTGCTTCTGATGGTCTCACATGGATTTCTGATGGTCTCCCATGCGTCTCTAACGATCTGCACTTTGGAGTAAAAATTCTTTATTTTGTTAATGGTCATACTTTAGTCCAGAGTCAGCACCTGGGGGGGGGGGGGGCATTTCTCCTCCAAGTGAGGTACTGCATAACCCCCACCCCCTGCCACACAGTCATGGCAATCACTCGCCGTCACTCGCCCCTGCCCTCACCTGCATCACTAGCATCTATCAAGCGTCGCTAGTGTCCAGCTTGTGACACAACACAATAAAAGCAGTGCTTTCATCTGCTACGTTGGAGGGATGGAGGATGTTACCCCACCAATCGAGTTTATGAGCATTGCACTGTGCCCCCCATCTAACATTCGGTCTGGCGCCAACCCTGCTTTAATCAACAAAAAAAGTGTTTCTTCTTTTCCTTTCATGGTAATTAATTTTTTACCAGCACTAAACTATTTTCAGAGACCATAACAATCAGAATACCTTTTTCCTTCAGTTTTTAATCCATTAAATTTTCTTTGAGTAACTGATTGAACCTGATACAAATTTTATCTTTTAGAACCGGATAATCAGTGAGAATAGGGTTAGGGTTAGGATGCAATATCAGGATTGACCTTTTGGGAAAGAATGAA
Source organism: Narcine bancroftii (assembly GCF_036971445.1). Classification (NCBI taxonomy): domain Eukaryota; kingdom Metazoa; phylum Chordata; class Chondrichthyes; order Torpediniformes; family Narcinidae; genus Narcine; species Narcine bancroftii. Next base: position 9,959,202 of record NC_091478.1, read on the forward strand.
TATTTATTAAAGAAGGCAATATCTGAACTTATGCCCAATTTCCTCAAAATAACAATTCAAATTTGCCATTTTTAGCACGTAGGACTCTTCTACCTGGAATTAGAACCACTCACATAATGTAGAACATTAACTTGAATATCACATGCCCATTGTAAAATTTGTGCCCTGGTTCTGCCAATCATAATTAAGAAGTAAAAGGAAACTGCTATTTAAATACAAGTGATCCTGCAATTTTAGTTCACCTGGTCTAACATAACATAACATAACAATTACAGCATGGAAACAGGCCATTAGGCCCTTCAAGTCCACACCGAACCAAACACCCCTCTCTAGTCCCACCTCCCTGCACAATGCCCAGAACCCTCCATCTTCTCATCCATATACCTGTCCAACCTTTTCTTAAATAATACAATTGACTCCGCCGCCACTATTTCTACAAAAGAATATTTCCCTTAATTGTATCCTATTCCCAAGTACACGATTAAATTTTAAAAATATAGAATTAATGTACTTATTTATAAATTTACAATAATGCCCTTCAGATTACTCAAGTTGTATCTTAAGTCTCTATGAATAGCACCTATTGGGCTTTGTACTTTTCTGAGATTTGGATTTACCTACAATTCAAGAAGATCATGTACTCTCACTGGATCATCCACTGCTGATGACGGATGTATTTCTCCATCCATTTCTTCATCTTAACATATCTGTTTACCCATTTCCTTTCCATCTTGGGTATATTTTGGAGTAAGCAAATACACTAAGTCATTTTCTTCTTCACCATTCCTGACTCTTTGTCGCACTGTCCTATCCAATGATTAAATTCCTTTGTTTTTCCCCAAACTGTCAACTGAATTGCTCTCATTCGTATAGACCTCTGAATGCAAGGCCCCTGTATCTACCGAGGATTCCACTTCCATTCTTCTTCTATAAAATCCACAATCAACTTTCTGTATTTGTCAATCCTGAGTATGATAGTGAAGTGTTGGAGACTGGAATTGATCAGAGGGCAAGTAGAGTTACTGTTTAGGCTCAACTCCTCTCCTTCCTTAGTTAACTGCATTTATCTCTAGCCTGACTTATTACATTCTCCATAGTTTTATACCTGATTTCGGGCCCAGGCCCAAAATGTTGATTAACCTTTACTTGCTGTAGATGTTACATGACCTACTAAGTTTCTCTTGGCCACAGCATCTAAATATTTTCTTGTTAACTACCCCCTACAAGTCTTCAGCCAACCAGACCATTAGATCATATTTTTGATGACGTTATAACTCCTTAGCCTTGTTAAAGAGTTTTGAATTATCGAGGGTTACATCTCCTACACTCTTTACTTCTTCCATCTCATCCTCATCCGACTTGCTTGTCACTGGACACCATGCCAGGTCATCAAAATGAAATTTTAACATAATTGTATTAACTGTTACAGGTTCTGTGTGAACTCTTTGAGGTATTTACAATTAGGAAAGAGAATTGCCTTCAGTTGTATCCAATCCATTTCTCCTTCTCATGTCCATCTATTAGAAAATATTTCTCAATTCCCAGAATAGTTTGTGCCATGATCTGAATTAATCCCTCTTTTTTCCCGCATGCACCTCACGAACGAATCACTGAGTATTGTCCCAACTAAGTGATGGATTTGATACTTGGTGCTTTGGGGTGTCCCAGTCAGGACTGAAAATCAGTCATCTCTGTGCCACCCAACTTACACCCAGTAACCTACATCATTTGTATGTTTTGAAATGGGAGGAAGCCAGAGCCACACAGACATGGGGAGAACATATAAACTCCTTACAGACAACACGGAATTCGAATCCCGTTTCCAATTGCTGGTGCTCTAAAGGTGTTGCGCTAACCACTATGTCAACTGCGCCACCCTTTTTTTCCTTATTTTTCAATCTTTTTTCTTCATTTTTATAGGAAATACAATTAAGAAATGGGAACAAAACTGAAAATACAGTATCACATATTAATATAAAACTTCAAATAGTATAAACTCGATCCCCCACTGCAATGGATGAAAATTTTAAAAAAAACAGAAGTATTAAAAAAAAACACCTAACCTAATCTAATTAAAAAAAAGTCTGAGTATCTTATCCTGAGGGTTGCATATATTTTGTAGTTTTTTGTTCCTACCATAAATCAAAAAAACAAAGGTAAAAATGTATTTCATCTGGAAGAGTGAATAGATCTAATCATATTAGAAACATTTACCTCATATGAAAATGAGATATAAAAGGTCGCTACGTATCTTCAAATTTCACTGATAAATCAAATACATGCTATCTAATCTTTTCTAAACTCAAACAAGACATAATATGAGAAAAGCATTGAAAACTGTTGGAGGTCTGGGGTCTTTCCAATTGAATAGGATAGCTCTTCAAGCCAACATGTTGAGAAGGCCACAACCCGTTGAACAGGTACAGAAAAATTCCCCAGGTCTGGGTCCTTTTTTTCATTAAAACCCAAACACAATTCTCAGCACAAAGAGCATCCTTCCACATCCCTTTCTGAGGTTTCTGAAATCTCTCATATAAACAGAATGAGCCTCCTCATTATTCAACACTGTCAGTTTTCCTTATTCCTTTCCCCATACTATAATTCACCCCACTTTCCACAACTCTTTCTTCACCTTCCTCCATTTAATATACACACTCACTCCACAATCTTTGTCAAAATATGGACACTACATATATGTCTCTTTGGCTTCTGCTGGTCTTGTTTAATATCTTCCATGCAGAACAATCAGGACCGGTTTAGTTTTTTGTGTTGTTCTCACAGCATTCGGAATAACGTCTCACTCCATCCCTAAGACACTCAATTATTTTCTCCTTGTTCCTTACCCAGTTGTGTTCTCTGGGTAGGAAAAAACCCTACCTCGTAAATCTTGTTGAAACTTTCCTCTTCTCATCTTAAATGTATGCCTTCTAGTATTTGACATTTCCACCCTGGGAATTAGACTACGCTTCTCATGATTTTATGAACTCGCATCAGGACTCCCATCAGCTTCTGTTGCTTCATAGAAAACATGTCAAATGTGTCCAACCACTTGTGATAGCCAGTACTCTCTAATTCAGGCCACATTCTGGTAACCCTCTTCTGCACTCTTCCCAAAACCTCCACATCCTTCCTGTTTTCTGGTGACCAGAGCTTGACACAATACTCTAAATATGACCGAGCAAATGTTTTACAAACATCATCCTGTTTGATGTTGTAATTATTACCATGTGGAAGCGTTTTGATGGGAATGGTTCAAAATTTATTTGGAAAGTTAATGAAGAGATTTCACTCCAACAATGATCTCCGAATGCTTTGGGGATGAATCTAGATTTGGGGGAACCAAGGTTTTTTTTTCTCTGTAGAACTGTGACTGTGGATAGCCAGCCTATCGTTGTCTCGAGAATTCAGAGAGTCAGTCTTAAACAAGAATGTATCATTGCATGGTCTGATTAACCTAGTTATTTTCTTAGGTTAGTGTAAGTCCGTCTTGTTTGCATTCATATAAATAATTCCTCTGGGATTTCCTTCAGTTCACAGCCTGTTTTAAAAGTACATTTAAAAGCTCTTTGGCTCTCTGTGGCATGTTGGAATATGAAGCTTAATCAATTTTTATGCATGAAGGACACAAAACTAGCTGTCCACTACAGCTGTCAAATCCCTTTAATGCTGGTTTATTTTGTATTAAATGTGCTCCTGCTGCACAACTGACCACTGGAATAAAGTACAGATATTTTAAAAAGTGGAAGAGAGGACATCATGGCAGCTCCCTGGGTGTTGGAACGACTTTCCACTGTTCCAGGAAACATGTGCTGAACAAAACTGTGGTAACTTCTACTTTGTAAAAGAAGCACTTGACAATTTCAAGCTCAAAAGAACAACTTTATCTAGGACACACAGACAGCATTGCATCCAAGCTATATACAAGGCACACAGGAAGTAAAGAAGACAGACAGGAAGTTGAATCCCTCCCAGCCTAACTTTAAAAACACCTCACATTACATTCTCCCCAATTACAACCAAACATGCTCCGAATATAAAAGAACAATGGTGTCATTAGCTTGAGTACTCCTAAAACTTATAATACCATCTCAGCAACAATTTAATAATATAAAAACATCTAAAAAAATGGCAAATTTCCCAATCAGTCTACTGAAAAAAACTGTCCAAAGATTTAGTTTGTCAGAAGGTTTGCGAGCACACTGTCATTGGTATTGGGGGCATAAGTGAGGTCTGTATATCCATGTGCGAATGTCCATCCTCTTCAGGGGACCCAGTAGATCGCCTAAACTAAACACTGTGGCTTGGTTCCTGGTGAAATATCTACTTTGGAGAAGTTACCTCACATTTAATAAGTCAGATCTGTTTTTCTGCGTTAATTTTTTATCTAAGGAAATGAATGTATGAAAGATAAAACACTACAACAGAAACAAAAACATACTCTATAGTACAATGTATGTTATTCTGATTATATTTAAAAATTCAGTACTTTGACACAGATTATGTTTGATGGTCTTTGGCTTGGCTTCGCGGACGAAGATTTGATGGTAATCTGGGTAGTAATAGCGATGTGCATAGTTTTAATATTGCAGAGGTTTTTTTCTTCGATTCCAATTGACATATTTCAAGGGCGAATTTATTAGAAAAAAGGCAATACCATTTTGTAGATTTACATTTTGGTTGTCAGTTTGAAAAGTGAGCTCCAGCCAAAGGCAAGTATCATTCACACAATCTGGCATTCAAAAGTATTCAAACAGTATTTGACTAATGACAGAAGTTCTGTTGGCCTCTAGAAAGCACACAGATGACATTGTTGAATTGTAATAAATCTCAATAATTTTCTACAAGCAAAAATGGAGCAATTGACAAGTTTATTATTTTGTGTATTGCTACACAGAATTATTAAGATCAGAGAGAATAGACACACAGGTTGTTCAACTTATCTCCACTATCATTTCTGATCTAACACAGTCAGCATGACTTTCCATTTTCCCTTTGACACCTGCACTATTCACTTCAATCTCTTCCTTTGGCCCCAGGCTCTACATTCTCACTGCTCTCCAGATGAAGGTTCCTTCCAATATGTCCTTTTTTCTATTAACCTTAATAACAAAGGCCTTTATTTCTGTTCTGCAGAATTGTGTGCACTTTTTTTTGTCAACTCCATCTTAATCTTCAATAGTTTGGAAGAGTCCCTTTGTCATCCGAATCTTCTCTTTTCAGGTGAAAAAAAGCCAGTTTACTTTGTGGCTGGAGCTGCTGGTAGAGGTATTCCAGATGGGATTCGTGATACAGTAAGCAATAACTGAACATTGGCAGGAGCCACTGACCATCTTACATGCAGTGTTCAAGCTGCAAGGAACAGGAATCCTTCTGGGAAAATGTTAAAACAACAATGGAAGGAGTCAAATTTCAAGCTAAAGTGTGAGGAGTCAGGCCCTCATGTGGGGTCAAGGTCACAGAATCCATCACCACATCCCATATTTCACCAACACCTCCATTCAATTCACTTCCTAAGTGTACCATGCCTCATCAAACACCCAACAATAAACATATTGGTCACCTCCACAGTACAGATGCGTCTATATCTGTGCTGGTAAACAGTGAGGGGAGTTGGGTATATTAAGGCATAATATTTACTCCATCTGCTGCTCGAAGACAGCAATGGTTTGGGATGGGGAAATTAAATATGATAAGGATCATTTGAAGTGAGCATAACCTTGTCTTCAATGGGCATAGAAGCGCTCATCACCCCTATAATATGGATAGACCTCTGAGGAGTAGAGAAGCGAGCCATTAAAGCTCGCCCTCCCATCAGTTTGTTGTAATTGCATTACTATAGGCCACCTCATCTTGTAAAATATATGAAAATATGTTAGTGAATGATGTGGATTGGCTTTAGGTGGCATGCTTGCTTGATTCAGTAGCTGGTAGATGCATGGATGAGGACTGATGCAATGCCCTGTGTTTGAGGGCATGGTAGAACAGGTGAGAGCTGGGACTCGGTCATGAATGGTGAATATTGTCAATAGATGGTGGTTCGTGGAGTGTGAAGATACCAAGACAGACCGCTGAGATCACTTGAGAATTTGTGCTATCTCCAGATCTAGTCTCTGCACTTGACTTGAACAGCTGTCTCCTCCTTTGGCCATTTTAGAGGCTCTTCTGATTCCCTTCAGATGGAACACACATCTAATTTCCATCATACCTAAGATCTCTAGCACAGTGCTGGGAAATCCAGTTGCTTCCCAAACACACTGATATTTTCTAGCTACATAAACTTTCATCGCCAGTTCCAAAGCCACAGACTAGCTTTATTGAATACTATTAGCTGTCTTTCAACTTATCCCCTTGGGAATGAGTTGAGGGAAGGAGTATGGTGTTAGTTTAGACTTTTCACTGAAGTTGTAACAGTCAGGTGGGGACACTTTTCATGTAGGTTCTGCACTCTGTCCAAAGGACAGGTGTCTGCTGTGCATTCCTTTTGTAACAATCTCCAATTTATCTCCCTAGAATTATAGCTAGAAATTGCTGGCATTCTAAACCCCAAAACAATCATTTTAGATACATTTGTAGTAAGTGGTGTCTATCTGGATAATTAAGTTGGCATCATGAACCAGTTAGTCTGATTAAACCAGGCTCCCAGGATACTCCCACGAAAGAGTTTCTAACATGCAGAAAAGAACTTACTTGTGTTCTAACAATAAAAACATTCTGAGATCTTTTAGAATATGTGTGGCTAATTGAAGTTGCCTACAAGATAAATAGATGCTAGGTTTCATAGATGCGAGGTTTCACCCAAATGGTTGGATCAGTTCAGGACAAATAAAATAAATATAAATTACAAAAATACGTTGATACAAATAAATTGTATTTATTTAGTAAAATAAATATCATCATACAAGGAAAACTAATTTTTTGTGCCTGAATTGCCCAGCTATTTCCTAAAGGTGGTGCCTGGCCTCTGAAAGCCTGTTCAGTTCTGGAATTAACTGAATGACAATATTAACGCCAAAAGAGTACTGCTTTAAAACAAGTTGACTATGTTGTTTATGGGAGTGCTAATTAGTAAATGGGCTCATATGGTGCAATTCATTTAACTAATAGCTGCCTTTGAGGTTTAACAAAATTGCCATTCTCTCCTCCTTTCAGTACCCCACCTGGGATCCTGAATGGTTTGAAATACAGAGTAATTATTGGTAATCATCTCGCATCATCAGTAACCGATTGTAAGGCTGTAATTAAATAATAAATGCTTCTGTGACTCATGCCCTTTATGTGGCAGTGCTCTGGGGACCAACTTTGCATAACCAAATAGCTGATTCCCAGCCAGTACCCTCCAGCACTACAGTACTATCTTGCAGGCAGTCTGTTATGCTGCCCACTTCTGCTCCAAAGTATAAAACAAAATGCTCTAAATCCTTTCCAGAAACTATGTTGACTCGTGTATAAGTAGAACTAAGTGGTTGTTCTCATTCTGAAATAATGTCTGTCAGACCTACTTAGAGCTTTCCAGCTGCCTTCATTATATTGTCCAAGTGACTAATTTGCTGGGGTTAACATCAGCAGGCTGCAGCGCAAATGTTTCTTTCAATCAAAATCCATAGCAGCAGGAGTCAATGATGAATATATTAAAGGCTTTGGATGATTATTTTTCCTTAACTGCACAAGATCCTGAGACAACTACAGGTCTCCTCCTCAGCTAATCCCGAAAGCTGTAGCTCCCCACCTTCATGGAGTGTTGAGTGCAGATCAACATATCATTAATAACACAGCTGAGGAGGGGTGAAGGATGATAGGCAGATGGAGCCGGTAGGGGGAGGAGTTAACAGACAGGGGCAGGTGGGTGATAGATGGAAGGAGACAGATATGTTTTTTACAGAGTACTCGTGTGATATTTCTGTTGTTAAGAGCCTCCGATATGCCAGCATTGCTTATTCCCAGTGCAATTTTCTGTATCAGTCCACCTTTTTATACAGTATACCGTAATTCTGCGAACAAAAGGAGCGGGACATGAAACTCAACAGTGTCACCATCTGGGTCTAATGTCACATATAACATACCTTATTTGACGGCACGTTAGACCCACTTGTTTATCCCAAAAATATTCCCCTGGTTTTATGTCAGGTTGAAATTAAGGTAATAATGGTGAGTAGCGCCAACAGTGACACTGTCAGTCCCCGCACTGGTTATTGTTGTTTTGAGAAAGTTTCAGAGATGAATCTAGCACAACGGTTTGCAATCAAAGGTTACTTTTATAAAAACACAACAATTAATAGAAGAGCATAGGAAAATCGTAGCGAGAGCTAAAGCACGCACACGCACAATTTATAAAAGAGCATGGGAAAATCGTAGCAGGAATAAAGCGTACATTTATGAAAATGCGAGGGAAAATGCATGGACAATTTAATAAAACATATGCGCACAATGTATAAAAGAGCATGGGGAAATACACAGACAATTTAGTAAAACATACGCGAACAATGTATAAAAGAGCATGGGGAAATACACAGAGAATTTAATAAAAGATACGCGTACAATGAATAAAAGAGCGTGGAGGAATACACGGACAATTCAATAAAACATGCGCACAATGTATAAAAGAGAGCAGGAAAATCTATTGCAAGTATTGATCAAAAGAAGTGGATTTCAAACTTTTTCTTTCCACTCACATACCACTTTAAGTATCGTTGGAGGCTGGTAGTGGGCTTCAGACTATTCAAACTGAGTGCAAACCCACAGATCAGCAAGTCTCACAATCTGGCAGACCTAATATCAAATCTTTGTGCTTTGTGACTGCCTTCACAATCTGGCAGACCTAGTGTCAAATACTGGGTTTGAGTTCAGGTTAGTTTCTCAATATGCGGGCATCAGGATAATCATCCCTCTTGTGTTCACTGGTCTCCTCTTTCAGAGGTTCTGTGTCACTAATGTGACAGATTATGTTGTGTTTGTATTGTATATAGATGTTTTTGGGAGATAAATTGGGGCAGGTTTTTTTAAAGTGCAGATCACATACAAACACTTTAAAACAGATCTTATTTAAAATACTGGAGCTCTGCTCATGCTAGACAGATTGATGCCAAGAGCCTTTGCAAAAGCTTTGGAGAGTGCCCAAGAGACTTCATTAATGGATTGTTGTTTAAAAAAAGGAAACAGATAAAAGAACTCGTTAGAGCCGCAGGCTATCTGGAGTGGAACTTGCTGTTCTTAGAGGGTCATGTGATTTTGCAAGCAGAGAGAGTAAAATAGGCTTTATCTCTGAGTGAGTGAGTGAGAGGGAGAAAGAGAAATCAGTACTGAAGTTTTACAGTCAGCAGCAGCAGCTGTGACTGGAACAGGACAAGCTGGCAAGCTTGTGTAAAACCCCATTTGGAAGATGGGTTGTGACTGCTTAGTTCAGTCTGGTCAAAGCCCTTATGGTTCAGTCAAGAGGAGAGGACTGGCTGTCTAATGTTTCACTTGAAATAAGAAAAACAAAAAGGAACTCTGAACCTGGTGACCTGAAAGAAAGAGGTTATCATCTGGAAAACTCTGATGGGGCAAGTTTCTTCGGTAAGACACTGAAGAGGCTGGTTACAAGGAATCAGTTGTGGGTGTCCAGCGAACACAAATCTCTCTCTGATAACCAACAAGAACCTTCCTGAGCGGTAACCATTTACCTTTCAAGCACCAAAGCCTGGTGAACTTCATAAATATTAAATTCTGTGCACAGTACAGGAATTGCCTGCAACCAGTAAACTTGGAGGAATGAGAAGTGAGATTGAACTGTGAACCAAAGAACTTTTCTGAATTTACGTACATGGGTGCTTAGAATTAGAAGGGGGCTAAGATAGGTTTGTTAAGTCAATAGTGATAAGTTAAAGTGTGATTCTGTTTTTATGTTTAAAGATAATTAAAAACAACTTTTGTTTAAATAACTATTTGTCTTGGTGTATATCTATTGCTGCTGGGTTTTGGGGTCCTCTGGGCTCGTAACACTATAAACTGCCACTTTTGGTTGGCCCATGCTTCCATTACCCTGCGACTGTTTCTAGCTCTTAGTGGGATCAGTGGCTTATTTCCTTTCCAGAACTTGTGTATTTTGATATGTTCTGGGGTAAGTTTATTGTCTGCATAGTAGGTGACTTTATATTCATACGTTAGGGATAGGTGCGAGATTTGGGTTAGGATTAAAATTAGGGTTAGGGCTATAGTTGGCATTCCAGGACAGAGCGGGACAGTGGGCTAAAAAATTCTGGTATACAATGTACTCATAAAATTACAGTACACAATACACATCATGACCCGAGTTGGTTCCAGAATGCCTGCAGTGCAGTTTACACTGCAGGAAGTTTGCGAAAATTACTGGGGGTCTAGGCAAAAAAAGACGGTACTGGAATGACATTCGTATTCTGGTTCCATGCTTTTTACACAGCACCTGTTCTGGAAAAAATGGAATAATATCCCAGAACAAAGTGGATCTGTAAAAAGTATAAGAGGATAAGGACAGATGGTGCCAGATTATTTTATTTTACCCTTTTCTGCTCTTTAATTTTGCTCTTTAGTTCCTTCCAACTATCGCCCACCTTAGTCTCCAAATTCTATCTTCCCCCTCCCTCTCCCCCACCTGCTCTTCATCTTTAACCCTTTCTCCAATTATCTATAACCTAGTGGGCCCTGTCTCACACTTTTCCCTCTGCTGTTTATACTGACTATTCTCTCTCTCCAATCTAAATCTTGATGTAGATTCTTGTCCTGATGCAACTTTCCAACCTGAAATGAAAAACAATGCTCCCCTCAGTTGTTGCTTGACCCTCTCAGTTGCTCCAGCAATTTATTATTTTGCCCCACATTCCAATACCTGCAAACTCTTGTGTTTTCAGTGTGGACGTTGAAATGTCCAGTCAAGTTACCCACGTTCTCTGTGTTCCCACATCTATATCTGTGCTCCCACCCTCCATCCTGTCACCAAGTTTCATTCACCTCCATCATCTGTTCCCATCTAGCAGTCACTCGCTACATCTACAATGCACATAAAAAGTCTGGGATTTCTTGAATGACAAACTTTGCTTCATCAGTCATTGGCTCTATACTAAGTCCAATACAGGAGCTCAGTCTGCAGGAGAAAGAAAGTCATCTTTTCAAATGATTTTCTTCAGTGTAACTTTCTTAATGATTTTTAAGTGAGTTACATATTTAATTAACTTTATTTTTTATCTTTGTAATTTTAAGTTATTATATTTATATTAATTCTAATAATTACTAAATGTCAACAAATATCAGAATCATTTAAAAACCACAGAGGCCAGTTTTGCCTTTTGTCAAAGCCTGTCAGGAGTATTCTGGTGCAGGGGCTTGTGTCTATTCCGTCTGAAGACCTTCTCACCACTGACGCATCACAACACCTCCATGCTGGTGCAGGAGTACCTCACCTGCACTTAATACTCACACTGGATAAGTACAGATGACAGGCCAGATCCGAGAAGATTGGACCCATCAATTAATGCACGTGGACCTGTGCAAAAGAACATGCATCTACAGTCATATATTGGAAGCACTAAAAAGGTAGGATATACACAATGAATGGTATGACCCTCATGAGTATTGATGAGAGGAAAGTATTGCCGAAGGTGGCAGCAGAGCTAAATGTTGGTTAAGAAGGGATATGGGATAATTGCCTTCATTAACTGGAGCATAGAATATAAACCAGGGAGGTTATGGTATCACTTTATAACACATTTGGTTAGGCCACATTTGGAGTTCTCTGTGCAGTCCTGGTCACCACATGATAAGAACACAATTGCATTGGAGTAGATGCAGAGGAGATTCACTAGGATGTTGCTTGGAATGGACGGTTTCAGAATGAGGAGATTGTATAGCTTGGGTTTCTATCTCTTCAAAAATATAAGCTGTGTTGCTGCACTTTTGAAGTATTATGTGCAGTTCTGTTCAACGCATTACAAGAAGGATGTGGAGGCTTTGGATAAGGTGCAGAAGAGGTTCTGCAAGGATATTCCCTGCACTGAAGTGTATTAACTATAAAGACAGCTTGGACAAATTTGGACTTTTACTTAGGAGCATCGGAGACTGAAGGATGATCTTTTTGAATTATATAAAATTATGAGAGCATAGAAAGGTTAGATAGTCAGATGCTAATTCCAAGTGAGGAAATGTCAAATACTAGAGGACATACATTTAAGGTGAGAATGGAACTTTAATGGCAATTTAAAATAGAGACAAATGTTGAACATTACTTTTCTGAGACCACCTGAGACATTGCTACTGCAGCAAAACTCCTGGTATCCGGCATCTATGGGGATTGGTATATCCCAGATAAGTGAATTTTCCGTTTGTTTGAGATTGGCAGGGCAAGCCAATTTTAAGCTACCGTATCTTTCACCTATTTATTTTCTGCGATTTTATTGCCAGTTGCTTGAGGCTGCCAGTTTCTTAAATTGTGGGTAACTATATTCCTATAAGACAGCTTCTAGGCCAGCAAACTAAACTCCAGTACCAGCTTGCCCAGGAAGAAAAACTGAAATCTTGAAGTACTGTTGGAAGTCAGTTACACACAAGAGTTTGTTAACATCAACATGACCAAGGAGTTTATTATAGATTTTATAAAGGGGAGGCTGAGGGTCTATGCATTTGTCTGCATTGATGGGCAGAGGATTAGTATCTTCAAATTCTTGGGAGTCCATATTTCAGAAGACATTAAGAAAAATAAAACACGGAAATCTGCAGACACCAAGGATGAAGTAAAAACACAACGCTGGAGATATTCAGCAGGTCAAACAGTGTATTTTATAAGGCAAAGATAAAGATACACAAACAACATTTCAGGCTTGAGCCATTCATCAAAGTATGGAAAAATGTCGGCGGGTGCCCGAACAAAATGGTCAGGAGGCAGGGGTAGGGAGAGGAACACGATCCCAAAGGCAGGAGGTAATAGTTGGATAAGGAAGGGAGACACACCAACAAGCAGGGGGAGGAGGGTTAGCTTCGTGAATGGAGAGGGAAGGGGGTGGAGAGCTGGAGGAAAGAAGCCTAAGGGAGAGGGAAGGGAGGGAGAATGGAAAATTATCATTATCAATCTGGTTCACTGATGTCATTCAGAGGAGGAAATCTGCCATCTTACACATCTGTGTCTTATGAAGCACATAAAATGTGCTTAACTATTAACTGTCATTTGTAGTGGTCCAGCAAGAACTTCAATTGTATATTAACAGTTGTAATGAAATAGAAAAATGAATAGATCACTAGGTGTTATATAGTCAGGATAATGTGAACTATTTTGTAACTGCTTAAGAATGCACCTTTCTCACTCTAGTAACTGTAGTGCACCACTGTGGGCCATATATATATATATAAGTGTGCATATGTGTGTGAACAGTTTCCTGAGATGGTGGAAGGCATCAGTAAGTAAACTCTCTTCTGTTATTTGAATCTTGCATCTCTAAGTTATTTAAGAAGACTCCCAAGTTACACATAGACATAATGTGGTGGCAGCGGTATAAGAGAACCGGAATAAAGCCATACAATTGATTGTAAGTCACTGAAATATGAAGGGGAAGAAGAAAAAAAGCATTACTAGAAAAAATGGCTGGAGCAACAGCATTACACCCAGTGATGGACGGGGAGGCTGAGACCTTGTCGAATTGTTTTAAAACGTTTCAACAGAAGTGCAATTCAAAAGCTATTTTAAAAATGCAACAGCAGAGAAGGTCAGCTCTAGACTTCTCTGGACAGGGGAGCGAGGCCTTGACTTGTTTAATAACTGGGAGCTTACAGAGATGGGGAGAAAAATGATCCAGAGCAGATATTTGCAAAGTTTGCTTCTCACCTTGAACCCAGGTCTAATCATAGAATTAAACGTTATGAATTTCAAGGCTCAATGCAAGAGACTGATGAAACTGTTGATAACTTCCTTATTAGGCTAAAAATTGTTGCTACAAAATGCAGATTTAAGGATATAGAGGAAAGATTAGTTGATCAACTAATATGGGGGAGTGCCCATCGCAAAGAGCAAAAGTCTCTTATAGGGAAGGATAGCTTGAAGCTGGCCGAAGCTGTAGACACAGCCAAAGTCTTCGAAGCCATGAGGATGCAAATTAAATCCCTATCTATGCAGACCCACCCTCAGCAAAGACAAGGAAGGGTTGATACTATAAAGAACACAATCAGGAAGTGCAGCAGACAACATCCCTTTGATGATCGAAATAAATGCCCCACATATGGTTCCAAATGTAGAGCCTGTGGTAAATTAAACCAATGGGCGAAGATGTGCAAGTCTGGTATGAAAACAGTAATACCGGTTAAGAAAAAAGACAAGAAGAAGATCCATCACATAAAAGGGAACAATAATGAAGATTGTGACACCCAGATACTGGACAGAGAATCCATACACCTTCATGAGATGTCGGGTGAGATGAAAGAAGAAAGTGAGTTGCACACAAGGATCTAAATACAGAGGATAATCCAGAACAAGCTTATGATATTTAACCCAAAGGTGAAGCTGGATACTGGATCACAAAGCAATGTCCTTCCACTCAGACTCTACTGCCAAATGTTCCTAGAAAACATAATAAAAGGGTATTCAAAAGACTGTGCATTGGAAACAGCATTAATGGCCTATAGTGGACCCAAGATCAAGGAGCAAGGGAGAGCCAAGATCAATGGCTGCCATAAGGAAAACAACATCCTCTGTACGTTCTACATGGTAGATGCAGACGGACCAGCAATTCTAGGTCTGGATAGCTGCCAGGGCTGCAATTGATCTCTGTCAGTTATGAGATTCAGATGAAAAAGATATCCAAAAGGATCAACAGAGACACACCATTAGAGTCACAAAAAAAGGTTGAGCTCATGAGCATGTACTCAGAATGCTTTGATGATTCAGTTGGATGCTTTGGAGACTTTGAATATTATATCGCCATAGATCCAAACTGCAAACCAGTCGTCCATGCTCCAAAGAAAGTAACACTAGAACTTAAGAAGAAGTTGGAGTAAGAACTAAAGGATCTGGAAAAGATGCAAGTCATCGCCAAAGAGCCTCAGCTGATTGACTGGGTAAATTCCATAATGGTCAAAGAAAAACAAAATGGCAGCTTGAGAATATATTTGGACCCTAAAGACTTAAATCAAGCAATAAAAAGGAGTCACTATCCAACACAGACACTAAAAGACATCACACTGAAACTAAGAGGATCCAAAATCTTTAGCAAGCTAGATGCTAAGAATGGATGCTGCAATGTGAAACTAGATGAGGAATCAACACTACTAACAATGTTCAATACTCCATTTGGTTGTTACAAGTTTCTGTGACTACCTTTTGGCCTAAAGGTGAGCCAGGGTGTGTTCTAACAGAAGATCGATGAGACCTACAGAGGATGTAAAGGTGCTTTTGGCATCGCAGACGACATCCAGGTTTTTGGGAGAGATGGAAAAGCTCATGATCTTCATCTACATGAGGCTATGGAGAGAACAAGAGGAGCTGGAATTAAACAATGCAGACAAATGAATTATAAAAGAGAAGGAATGCCAATTCTTCAGAATGCTGTACGCTCCTAATGGGGTAATGCCAAGCCCAGAGAAAGTTAAAGCCATTGCCAAGATGGAGCACCCAAAGGACAAAAAGGAACTCAGAAGTTCCCTCAGTTACTCCAGTACACGAGTTCCTTCAGACTACACAGCAAACATCAGAGAGTTGCTGAAGGAAGACGTGAAATTTCAGTGGTCACCATCACATCAGAGAAGTTTTGATCAGCTCAAAGAAATAATATGCAGAGAGGTGGAGTTGAGATGCTATGATAGAGAAAAAGCCCTCACTCTGCAAGTAGATGCATCCAAAAGAGGCCTTGGTGCAGCATTAGTACAAGAATAATTTTTTCCTCAAAAGCTCTAACAACAGTGGAGACCAGATATGCCAATATTTAGAGAGAGCTGTTGGTGGATGTGAGAAGTTTCACAAGTTTTTGTATGGAAGAAAGTTTATAGTGGAAAGTGATCATCACCCACTGGAACACATCCAGAGAAAGAATCTTAACAAGACACCAGCTGGACTGCAGAGATTACTTCTACGACTACATGCTACAACTTTGACTTAAAATACAGCAGGCAAAGAGAATAGGTGCTTGCTGATACCTTGTCGTGACTTACCCCGAATGAAAAATATGAAATGGAAGACATGGGGATCAAGATACATCATCTCGTCAGTGTGACCAGTGATAAACTAAGCCAGATCCAAGAAGAAACTAAATGCTTTCTCAACAAGTAATACAAGGATGGACAGAGAGGATAAAGCAGATTCAGCCTTTAATATGTCAATATTGGTCTATCAGAGACAACATATCATTGGAGAATGGTGTTCTGCTGGCTGGATCAAGACTGATTATCCCTGAAACAATGCAGGAAGAGATTCTCCAGAAAATACATGAATGTCACATGGGAATGGAGAAATGCAAACTGAGCCGTGCACTGGACTGGTATATACAAAGACATTGAAAATATGGTGGCTACATGTCAAATATGCCAAAAGTACAGAAAAGTAACAAAAAGAGGAAATGATTTCCACAGAAGTACCTACCAGGCCACGGCACACAGTGGGAGCAGACTTGTTCACCGAGAATCAAGAGTGGTATTTAATAGTAGCCTGTTATTACTCTAAGCTTCCATTCGTCAAAAGAGTGACAGACCTGAGAGCATCAACTATCACCTCAGAAATGAGAGCACTCTTTGGTCAACAAGGAATACCCAAGCAAGTAATATGTGACAATGGAACACAGTTAACATCACAAGAATTCAGATAGCTGGCTGCAGAGTATGAGTTTGTTATTACTACATCATCCCCATACTACCCCAAAGGTCATGAGTTCATTGAAAGACAAGTGCAACTGTGAAATGCACACTAGTTAAGTGTTGCAAAATAAAAGACCTTGATGTGCCAGATAATGAAGAGATCAAATGCAGTGTAATTAAATACATATCATGGCTTTTATTAGTAGAAATTCAGTAGTACAATAATGAATGATAATGGGTGTGTACACAGTTATAGTCAAGGGGAGTGCCCTTGGTGGTAGAAATAATACACATCCAATGCCAGTAGTGCAGACTAAGCATAGTGAGAGATTGACAACATGACACAGATTTACCATAGACCCATACCTAGTTCTTCTTTCATTACGAGCAACACCTTTAAGAACTGACATGATGTCCCCAGCAGAACTTATAAATGGCAGGAGATATAAAACAACTCTGCCAAGCAAAGTACACCCTCCAGAAGATCAGGAGGAATCCAGAAGACTGGCTGACATGCAAAAAGGATGCCACCATTATAACAAACATACACACATATTGCCAAAACTCAACACCCGATGTTGAAAACAAGGAGCCCAGCAAAGGTCATCAGAGAAGCTGAGACACCAAGATCATACATCGTCGAGACAGACTCTAGCAATCAGCTGAGGAGGAACAGAATTCACATCCAGCCGTCACAAGATGTGATGAAGCAGAAAGCTTTAATACCAGCAAAATGAGGCATCAAGTGAAGAGACCACAACCATTAATACTGAAACATCAACATAGCAGCTGTCAGGTGAAGCACAACAAGCTCCATCACCTCCACGTGCACCAGCAACACAGAGCCCAACGGTCACAGCCAAATCCACAAGATTGCAAAGGAACTTACTGCTGCCAATGCAATATCGATAAGAACTATTTAAAAAATAGCTGAGTAAATAAATTAGTGTACAAGTTCACTAGAAAGAAAGTGTCAAAGAACATTTTTTTTTCTTTATCTTGAGAAGGAGGGATGTTATATAATCAGGATAATGTGAACTGTTTTGTAACCACGTAAGAATACACCCTTCTCACTGTAAACTGGAGGGCACCACTGTGGAGTGTATATATATATATATATATATATGAGTGTGTGTAAACAGATGGTGGAAGACATCAGTAAGTAAACTCTCTTCTGTTATTTGAATCTTGCATCTCTAAGATATTTAAGAAGCCTCTCAAGTAACACAGAGACATAACATTAAATACATCATTGCTGAATCCTGAACTTCCAAGAGCGTTGTTGAAATACCTTTACCAAAAAAAGCTACAGGAATTCAAAAAGGTAGTAAATATTCTTTAAATATTTTTTTTAATGGAATAAGGTTTTCTGCTAGCAGCATTTTATATTTAGGGCAGAACTACGCTAGTTGCGATGTAATAATGACATCCATTTATGTTTCTTTTTAATGATGTTTACAATTTTTTTGCACTGAATGAGCTCCATTAAAAATAGATGCAAAATAACTTATTATTCTGCCTTATTTGAATTGTTAGTTTAATTTGCGTTTCAAAATATGCTAAGGAAAAGGAAGAGTAATTTCAAAATGACCTACAGCTATAGGAGATCAATATCACATTTCTTATTTTGTGCTAAAGACACAATTGAATTTGTTACAATGTACCACAGAACGGATTTGCTTATTTTAGTGACAGTCTTTTCGATCTTAATTACCCAGTGGTGAATAGATACATTGTGAAGCTTTCTGCCTTACACCAAAGGATGATTTATTTAAACATACAAGTGCAGGAGACTTTCTCGTTGTTGAAGTGACCTATAATTTTCTACTAGAAATTATTCAAAGCTTTGATAAAGGCCATTCATTAGGCAGAGCTGATTTAGAAACAGATTCCTGAAAGAGCTCTTTGTCTAATTGCTCACCATCACAAATAACACGAGGCAAACAGGTTTGGGGTAATATTATTAAACACTGTGAAACAGTAATATTGTTCTTGTGCAAACCCGGCAGTAATCAAACAATTAAACTTTAACTGTCTAATTAACTCTTCACAACTGCCAACTTGCATAACAAAAATTATATTAACCTAGAGGACCTGCAAATTTACAGTCTGTCTATATTTTAATTAGGTAGTATCTAATGAATCTATGACAGGTGTTTGGATCTTAACACCGTCATCTAATTTTGTTGCCATTTAATTCTTATTATGTTCTTTATTTTCATGTGGGAATAGGAAGGGAGTTGAAATTGCATGCCACTGAGAGGACACAACCATTGCAAGTGTTCTGCATAATGGTTGCTAGGTCTACATTTGGTCTCCGTGTAGAGAAGGCCACATCAATGCCATCAAATGCAGTGGACAAGATTGAAGGAGGTACATGTGTATCTTCATCTGATCTGAAAAGGCTGTTTACGTCCCTTGATGGTGGTGAGGGGGAGTTGTAAGGATGAGTGTTGCCACTCACAGTTATACGGGAAAGTGCCAGTGGACAGGGAGGGATTGGTGGGTCGGAGTCTGTGAACCAGGGAGTCATGGAGAGAGAGGTCTCTGTTGAAGGTAGAAAGCAGTGGGCAGGGGAAGGTCTGATTGGTGGTGGGATCCCATTGCAGGTGGCTGAAATGATGATGGTTAACATGTTGGCTGGTATGATGAAAGGTGAACCCCAAAGGAACTGTATCTTGATGAAGGGTTCTGATCTGAAACATCAACATTCTTTCTCTCTCACAGATGCTGCTCAACCCGCTGAATTTCTCCAGCAGATTGCTTCTTTTGTTCCATTGTCACTCATTGTCGGAAATGTTCCAAGCGACAAACGTTGTAGTGAAGTTGATAAAATTGACGAATTCAACATGAGTGCAGGAGGCACTGCTATGTCTCGCCATCATTCTGTCCTCAGTAACAGGAGCACGCGAGAGAAGCCAGACAATAGACAGCTGTTGCTCTGGCCTTTTCTCTTGACTTTCCTTAGGATAGCAGTTTAAGTGCAAACCTTCCCATCATATAAAAGAGTTACTCAAGTTGCTCAAGAAAACACATTTAATAAGTCAAAAATAATAGTTTGAATCCAAAACAGACAAGTGGCAGCTGTACTAGAAACACACATCTGTTGCGGCGGCTACTCTGCTCCTGCAATAACACACGCAACCAGACGGGTTGAGCTCAGTGAGCAGACTAATTTATTGCAGGCTGCTGGGCTGCACTTATACTCCCTGCCCAGACCTGGCTGAGAACCGCGCTGGAGAGCGTTGACATCATCCAGGCATCACATGGTCCGCAAGCGGGGGTTTCTGAGCCTCAACCTGGAAGGAAGTGAAACCCCCGACGGCACCATTTTGGCCGACTGCCCCGCCGCGTGGCTTACAAGCGGGGCCTGTTCACCTGCCTTGTGTTGATCTGCCACACAGCCCCCCACCCTCCGCCCCAGAACCAGCGCTAATGTCCTTTTTGCCAGGCGGCCTCATTTCTTGGGCTGGGCAACGACCATGGGCTTGGTGGGATCGAGGTGTGCTGGCTTCAGCCTGTCCATGGTAAACAGCTCATGCCTACTACCCAATTCCAGCGTGAACATCGAGCCGGAATACTGTATAACCCTGTATGGCCCTTCATACAGTTGCTGCAGAGGTGCCGCGGTAGGGCCCCGCCGAACGAAAACGTGGAAAGCAGCTCGCCAAGAACGTGAGTCGGGCGGGTGTCATGCCTTGGCAGCGGTGGGTGTTCAAAGGAGTCCAAGCGTGCCCTAAGGTGAGGATGACGCTCAGCTGATAACACCTGCAGATATTCCTTGGGAGTGGAGTGGATGCCGGGGAGCACCCAAGGCAGTTCGTCCGTCCAGTTGGGACCAGTGAGGCGGGCCATGAGCACCAACTTAAGGTGGTGGCACAGACATTTGACTAGTCCATTGGCCTTTGGGTGGTAGGCCGTGGTGCGGTGTAGCTGTATCCCCAACCTGTTGGCGAGCTGTGCCCAGAGCGCAGATGTGAACTGGGCGCCCCGATCACTGGTGAGGTGAGCAGGGATGCCGAACCGGGCGACCCAACCATACAACAGGGTTCAGGAATGGGAGCCGGTGGAGGCTTCTGGCATCAGGATCGCCTCGGGCCAGCAAGTGGTGGGGTCCACTACCGTAAACAGGTAACATTTGCCTCAGGAAACAGGTAAGGGCCCGACAATGTCCACGTGAACGTGGCTGAACCATTCCCGGACGTGCTCGAACTCCTGTACGGGCGCCCTGGTGTGCCTGTGCACCTTGGACATCTGGGAATGGGTGCATGTTCTGACCCAGCCCGCGATCTGCTTCCGCAGCCCATGCCATATAAACCATTTCGCCACCATCCAGACCGTGGACCTGATGTACGGATGTGTAAGGTCGTGGATGTGATGGAAGACCTGCCTGCGCCACTACTGCAGAACCACTGGCCGTGGGGTGCCCAAGCAGATATCGCACAGGATGGTGCCTTCGCCGCTTGGAGTCAGGAGGTCTCGGAACCGCTGTCCGGTGATGGCGGTCTTGAAGGCCCTCGTCTACTCATTAGCTTCCTGATTCCGGGTGAGCTGGCTGGTTGCGAGAGTGCATCGACAACCACATTGTCCTTCCCCGGCTTGTGCCGAATGTCGGTGGTAAACTCTGACACGAAGGAGAGGTGACGCTGCTGGCGGGCTGACCAGGAATCCTTTGCCATTGCAAGCGCCTGGGTGAGAGGTTTGTGGTCGATGGAGATGGTAAAAGACATTTCCTCCAAAAAAAATAGCGGAAATGGCGCACCGCCAGGTACATGCCCAATAACTCGTGGTCGAAGGCACTCTACTTGAATTCTGATGGGCGGAGCAGGCGGCTGAAGAATGCCAGCGGCTACCAATGCCCATTCACCTGCTGCTCCAGGACGGCACTGACGGCTGTGGCAGAGGCATCGACAGAGAGTGCCATATGTAGGTTGGTGTGGGGTTGGGCAAGCATGGCAACCTTCGTGAAGGTGTCCTTAGTGGCCTCGAATGTGGTGCAGGCTTCCGGGTTCCAAGCGAGCGTCTTGTGCTTGGCTGCGATGAAGGCGAAAAGCAGCTGCATGATGCGCGCAGCTCCCGGGATGAAGCTGTTGTAAAAGTTGACCATACCCGCGAACTCCTGCAGCCCCCTGAGGCTGTTCAGGCGTGGGAACTCCCTGATGACAGCAACCTACGCAGCGGCAGGCGTGGCTCCTTCGGCCGTGGTGTTACGCCACAGGAACTGTATGGACTCTTTCATGAACAGGCATTTGGCCGGGTTGATGGTAAGGCCGAAGTCGGCCAGCCGGGAGAAAAAGGCACGTAGGTGGGCCTTGCGTTGCGCCCGCTCCTTGTTGGTGACAAGGATTTCGTCCAAATAAATAAAGATGAAATCCAAGTCCCTGCCCACAGACTCCATGAGGCGCTGGAAGGTCTGAGCGACGTTCTTGAGCCAGAACGGCATGCGCAGGAATTCGAACAGGCCAAAGGGGGTGATGATGGCCGTCTTGGGTATGACCTCAGGGTGCACCGGGATCTGGTGATATCCACGCACCAGGTCAACCTTGGAGAAGACCCTCATGCTGTGCAGGTTGGCCGTAAAGTCTTGGATGTGAGGGATGGGGTAACGGTCAGGAATGGTTGACTCGTTGAGCCGTCAATAGTCTCTGCAAGAACTCCAACCGCCGGAGGCTTTCAGGACCAGATGGAGCGGCGAGGCCCACGGGATGTCGGACCGCCGAATTATCTCCAGCTCCAATAGGTGGAAAAACTCCTCTTTCGCTACCTGGAGCTTGTCAGGCGGGAGCCGGCGTGCCTTGGCATGAACCGGCGGGCCCTGGGTGAGGATGTGGTGGAACACCACTTGGCGCGATGCGGCAGTGGAGAACTGTGGCTTGAGGAGTGTCGGGAACTCGTCCAGGATCTGCTGGAACTTGTCTCTGAGCGTGCTGATTGTGGCCATCCGCAGTTGTTCTGAGCGGGAGGCGTCGAGGTGAATGGCCTGGAAGGTACGGGCATCCACCAGGCACCTACCTAGAATGTCCACCAGAAGTCCATGTGCAAGGAGGAAGTCTGCACCCAGGATGCCAGTCGGGAGGAACGAGAAAGTGAACCTCCACGCGAAATTCTGTTGGCTGATCTGGAAGTGGACTGTCTTGTCTACATACATCCAGATTGCCATTGCATTGGCCGCACGGAGGGAAGGGCCACGAGGCCGGTTTCTGGATTCAATGGCCGTGGCCAGTATGACGCTAATCTGGGCTCCAGTGTCAACGAGGAACCGCCGGCCGCTGACTGAGTCCCGCAGTTAGAGAAGGCTATGTCCAGCCGCCGCAGCTATTGAAAGCGGCCAGCCTGGTTGTTTCCCTGGAATGAGCAGGGCTGACAACACTTCTGAGCCTTGGCTCCCCAGCGCTGGTGGTAGAAGCAGAGGCCTGAATCGGATGCTGTGGCCTTGGTTATGCTCTCGGGGGCCCCTGCAGGGGCCGGGTGCTCTACCGCAGTGCTAGGGGTGGGCTTGGCATGGTCGTGCCCGTGCCTCATGACCTGCTGGATCAATGAGCCTTCCAAGAATCGTGCAAGCCATACCTCTTGGGCCTTCTGGGCGACCTTCCTCGGGTCAGTGAGGCTCTCCTGAACCAGCAGCGGAAGATGCATTCGAAAAGTGGGCAGTTGGTGTTGTCACCCATGAGCGTGAGCATCTCGTCCATCAACTCCAGCAGCGACCTGTCCCCCAGGGCGTCGAGGTGCAGCACCCGAGTGGCACACTGGTATCTGGATAGTCCAAGGGACCCAGTAAGCACTCGCTTGATGGTCTCGTACTTGTCCTCGGCAGGTGTGTGCTATACAAGGTGCAGCACACGTCTGGTGGTGGCCTGGTCCAGGGCAGCGACCACATGGTAGAATTTGGTCGTGTCGGATTAAATCTGGCGGAGGTGAAACTGGACCTCCGCGTGGACGAACCAAGTCTCCGGCTCCTGAACCCAGAATTCAGGCAGTTTCACGGCTATCGCGCTGATCCCAGGCTCACTCATGATGGGTTCGAAGAAGTTTGAACCTGTCGGGGTCACCAATTGTAGGGGCGGCTACTCTGCTCCTGCAATAACACACGCAACCAGACGGGTTGAGCTCAGTGAGCAGACTGGTTTATTTGCAGGCTGCTGGACTGCACTTATGCTGAATGACTGTCCGGACCTGACTGAGAACTGCGCTGATGTCATCTGGGTGTCACGTGGTCCCCAAGCCTGGGTTTCTGAGCCCTGAGCTAGACGGAAGGGAAACCCCCAATGGCGCCATTTTGGCCGGCTGCCCCGCCCACCATATGGCTTAAAAGCTGGGCCGGTTCGCCTGCCTGAGGTGAGCCGCCACACATCACTATTATATGGAACTGTACATTGACATTGTGATAAATTCATGTCAAAATCCATTTGGAAAGTGTTATCTGAGAAATACTAGAAAATTTCCACACATTTCTCCTAGGTTTGTATCCAGACTCTGATACAATTGTCCTGCCCAATACAAAATAAAACATAGACCCACTTACTTTAAGTTGATAATTTTTAAAATGTAAACATATTGCATGGAAATGGACCCTTCCGGCACACAGCCACCTGCTGCCCAAATAACCTACAACACCTGTATGCTTTGAAAAGTGGGGGGAAAATGAACACCCAAGGAAAACCCACACAGGCACATGGAGAACGTACAAATTCCTTACAGATAGCAGTGGATTCAATGCCGGGTTGCTGGCACTTTAATAGCGTCGCGCTAACTGCTGAAAGAAGCCACCCTAATATTTTAATGTTTGATGTTTTACAGTGGGCTTCTGATTCAATTCAGCCCAAGGAGCCTCCACCTACAAATTCACCACACACTTAGTTGAAACTGCAGTGTTTTTCTGATTAGATTAGTCAAAGGTATGGTCCAATTTACAATCATTTTCTGAGTGTACAGCCAAATTCTTATTTTATGAATATCATATCAAAATTGTGAAGAGTTTGGTTTATATGATATAAGTATGAAATGACTCAGAATATTCCTTTACTTTGTATCATCTTACTCAAACAGACTTAACATTAAAAAAAATATTATTTTGGTGATTAAATTTTTCTTCCAAAACATTGATAAATCTACATCGTTTACCACTCCATCATCCAATAAGAAATACTTTTTAATGGAAATAAAATCAATTCCGTTCTAATACAGTACCACTCTTTCATGTTAGATTTTATGTCTGTGATATGTAAATGAATTGCAGGTCAAGTACCCCTTATCCGAAATGCATGGGACAAGAAGTGTTTTGGATTTTGGAATAATTTTAAATTTAGATATACAGCATGGTAATAGGTCATTTCAGCCTACAAGTCCATGCCTCCCAATTCACCTACACCCCTGGTACTTTTCAAAAAGTGAGAGGAAACCAAAGCCCTGAGGAAAAGCCATGCAGACCTGGGGAGAACATACAAACTCCTTACAGGCAGTGTGGGATTCGAACACAAGGTCCGATCACTGGCGCTGTAAAAGCATTGCGTTAACCGCTACACCAACTGTCGCCCGAATATGTTTAATAATGTGAATAATGTTTTGTACTTAGCAAAAAAAAAAACTTGATCTCTGCTTACAAAAGAAGATAAATGCAGCACCAAACACTAGAAATGCTGCTGGATGGCAAAAAACACAGTGAGTAATGCACGCAGGTCTGGCGGTGACGACGGTTGGTAACAAACTGGCATCATGTCGGCACTCAAAATATTTCTGATTTTGGAGCATTTTGGATTTCGGATGTTCAGATAAGGGGTTCTCAATTTGTATTGCCAAACGTGAACTAATCTAATCAGTCATTTAAAAACCCATGCAAAAATTAAGCACTGCTGCAATGGACATTAAAAGAGCAATATCAATCTCTCTTGTTATAAAGGAGCTTTCATTCAATTATTGTTTCAAGTTTTTTGTATCTATTTATATAGTTACTAATACAAGTGAAGCCCATTTATTTACTTTTAAAATTTTGCTTCAAATACAGATCTGCATTCTCAGATCAGGCCAGCAGCCAGCAGTCACTGGTGGTAAATGTTGAGATTAACAATCTGATTTGGTGTTAATTTAATACAGTTCCATTGGAGCTAAGGACTGGTGATAAAAGGAACTACAAAGGCAGTGTGCAAAGGTAAGTGCATGTTTAATAGTAAACTTGGATTTTGATTTATATTTCTCTTATGTTAAATTTCTGCAGAAGTATTGCAAAATTGCATGGAAATTAATCCATAAATTTACCAGATTTTTAAGATGCTGCGTATAGGAATTTAAGTAGAATCCTGTTGCTCATTATCATTTGGTTCTATTGATGTCATGTTTATTAACATAGCATCGCTCTATACTATTGTTCTTTTAATACTACAACCCTGTTTGCAGTTATCAGTGTTTTGAATCTTTCTCCAGACAATATTATGCTATTTCACACTTTGTTATCCACACATTTATTCATTAGTTTTCTACTAAAATGTTCTTGTACAAATGTTTTGCTGCATGTAAGTATTTCTGGGATCAGTGAGAACCCCAGGCAGTAACAGCTAACAGCAAATGTTTTCCTCAATTCCAATCAGTGTTGAATTTTCACCACAGGCAATTCTATCACAACCTCGTAATGTCTTCAAATTGATGATCAGAAACAAGCATGCAAAGAAAGGAAAAGAGGTTTTCTCTTCCAGGAAGGTCATTGCAGGAAGATTTGGATTCAAGCTCACCCAGTCTTCACCACTGCAGTCAAAGCTTGAACCAGCTCAGACACTAACAGCTGGCACATAAACCAAAATTTTAAGAACACTGCAGACGTTGGAAATCTGAAACAAAAGAAGAAAATGCTGGAAACATTTAGCAAGTCAACTAGCATCCATGGAAGGAGTAAGAGTTAATGTTTCAGCTCTAAAAATCTTTGCCAGAACTAGGAAAGAGAAAAAAAGTTTGAAGTCATGCAGAGGTGGAGGCAGAAATGGATGTCCCAATCCGACTCTGACCTGTCCATTTGTGGCCTCCTGCAGTTATAATGATGACCAAAGCAGCACTGAAGAACAGCAGCTCATCTTCTGTCTGGATGTATCGCAGCCTTACAGACTCAACAGTAAATTCTCCAACTTCCTCAACTTACTTTATCTGTCCATATCAGAATTGACTTTTTTTTTAAAAAATGGACCAATGGAGAAACTTTACTAAATGTGTGATTATTCAGTGAAACGTGGATATTGTTTGCACACTGTGCAATATTTTCCTTTCTGGAACACAACATTCTATATACATTGATACACCATTTGTAATGCCCAAACACTTTAATGTATCAATTGAAAGTAGCTGCAGTTCTTCTTGTTGTGAGTTATTTTATTTGGGTAACATTATTGCAATTAAACAATTTTGTTAGTGTATTCTATGTAATTAATAAATATGCTTTCATAGACACCAGCCCAGATCCAGGGCATGATTACATAAATCTGCTTACTGTATACCCAATTTTTCTTAAATAACCTCAATTAGCAGATTATTTGTGAGAAATGAACCAAGTTTCCTTATATATTAGCACTCAAAAAAAAGATTATTAGTGACAGTAAAATTTAATAAATGAGCCAATACCTATACTCAACAGTCATCCTATTACCATTTTTTTCTGTAAGCCATCCATCCGTGAAACTGATGCAGTTTTTGCACTCTTTCTTTTACTGTATCTTGCCCTGCTTCTTGCAACACATCACATTTCTTTGCCACCATCTAATTACTCCCATTAATGACTCATTCCTACAACAATCTGGCCCTAACAGTCACAGATACTTTCTTTAATTTACCGTTTCCCACCCCCCAACATATTAGCAACTTAAAACAAATTGATATTTCAGCTCACATTACCCTTTATATGAAATAATGACTCACTCCCCCACCTTATGACTGTTGATGTTTTGTTTTAACCTAATGTTTTCCTCCCTGAAAACTTCCCCAAATTCCCTTTGGCAGACCCACATTTCCATCACCAATCAGGCTCTATTTCCAATATCTCCTTTCCTCCTAGGACCTTTTTTCAACCTCCTCTCTGTGCCTCGGACAGCAAAGTGGTGCAGCAGCTGGTGTTGCTGCTTCAGCTCCAGCTCTAGATCTGATGGTGTCTGTGTGAAATGTTGTCTCCATGTAACTATAGGGGTTTGCTGATTTCTTCGCACATGCCCCAGACAAGCTGGCGACAACTGTCCATTTTTAATGCTCCAGGCAAGAGGCTAGTTGCTGAGTGTGTAAGGTAAAATAGGTTAACAGGAAATTAGTGGAGATTGCAATAGATGCAAATGGTTTGAGGTTTTGCATTCAAAGAATGGGCTTAACAGCTTCCTTCTACGTTATATCATATGATCCCCACTGTGACCTTTTCCTAAACCCACTGATATTATTATCACTCACCATTTCTCCAAAGTTTTCCCCATAGTAATCCCCCCTCCACTGTCACCACTCCTTCTTTCTGTGGAAGATTACAAAGGCCTTTCTCACAGTTTGTATAAGAGTACATGTGTATCAGGCCTGGAAATGCTCATTTTATGGATCTTAGAAACATTGTGGCAAACTAATGCCATGTTCTTGATTATCTCTTACAGTGGTTGTTTGGTTTAAAATAAACTACAGGTATAATAAATAACAAAAATCTTGTTTACAATACAATTCTCACCATTACTGGTTTAAACAATAAGCAATTGTGAAAAATTTAAAAAATGGAGAGAGAAATGTGCTTTAAAATTATTAACTCAGTTTTAAACAATGCTTATAGAAAAAATGTAATTGCCTTTCTATTCATGATATTGATTAACTTTTGGCTGGTTGAAGGCATATATTTGCAGTAATGATTATGCCACTTGCAAACAAGTTGCTTAAATGCAGTTATTGCTAAACAGCCATTTAAGCAAATATCAATTCTTTGACCAAACAGCAAAAGTTAAAAGGTGATAATTCTGACACAAATTCTACTTGATTCTGAGAAGAAATGACTGCAATGAGTGAAATTTCAATTTGTAGAAAGACCTATTTTTGTTAAATACCATCACCCATGTATTTGGCTCCGAATCATGGGTCCTCTACGGCTCCTAGAACGCTTCCATCAGCGCTGTCTCCGCTCCATCCTCAACATTCATTGGAATGACTCCATCACCAACATCGAAGTACTCGAGCTGGCAGAGTACGCAAGCATCGAAGCCATGCTGCTGAAGACCCAACTGCGCTGGGTGGGTCACGTCTCCAGAATGGAGGACCATCACCTTCCCAAGATCGTGTTATATGGCGAGCTCTCCACTGGCCACCGAGACAGAGGTGCACCAAAGAAGAGGTACAAGGACTGCTTAAAGAAATCTCTTGGTGCCTGCCACATTGACCACCGCCAGTGGGCTGATATTGCCTCCAACCGTGCATCTTGGCGCCTCACAGTTCGGCGGACAGCAACCTCCTTGGAAGAAGACCGCAGAGCCCACCTCACTGACAAAAGAGGAAAAACCCAACACCCAACCCCAACCAACCAATTTTCCCTTGCAACCGTGCTTGCCTGTCCCGCATCGGACTTGTCAGTCACCAACGAGCCTGCAGCAGACGTGGACATATCCCTCCATAAATCTTCATCCGCGAAGCCAAGCCAAAGAAAAGAAAAGATCAAATAGGCCTAGCATCAGGTGATGTTAAATTTTAAACATCCTGAGGATCCAAAGGGACTAGAGTTTATTTAATTGGCAACAAGATCATAATCTTTTTGGAGATCTATTATTTTTGATCACATTTATCCTAAATTATGAATAACCTTAGTCAATTGTACATAAAGTTTCTCAAAGATTTGTTTTGACATCATACGATCAACTTCTAGTCAGATTAGTTCCAATCAACAAAAACTGAAAAAGTGATTATACCAGGTTGATAGCTTTTCATTAAAAACATTTATATGATGTAAGTTTTCCTGTTAAAAACAGGATATGTGCATTTTGACCCTGTTCAACATGTTTCCTCACATGAAAGAGAACTTTTGATTTACAAAGTTACTTCATACAATGAAGAAATAAGTTGCATATTGACATGTCTGGAAAAGTGCACATTAAAGGATTTATACAAATTATTTTGGTAAAATTTAATAATTCAAGGATTAAGAAATTAAAATTTGGAAAAAGTTAGAGAGAAAATAAATTTATCGTGCAATAGACCATAGTTATAGTCATAGAGTACAGAAATGGATCCTTCTGTCCATCACACCCATGCAAACCTTTTTTGTTCTCAACTAATCCCAATTACTCATTCTGGGTTCATATCCTTCTATACCTTAACTAAGGTTGTGATTGTATCTGACACCTCCATCTCTCTGCTAATGAGTTCCCAGTGATCAACCACTCACTATGTAAAAAAAAATTGTCAAATCCTTCTCACCATAAACTTATTTCCCCCTTTAAAATTAAATTAGACTTACAGCACAGTAACTGCCCCTTTCAGTTCACGAGCCAAAATACACCAATCAACCTACAACCCCCGTACGTTTTGAAGGGTGGGAGGAAACCGGAGCATATGGGGAAACCCACACAGACACAGGGAGAACATACAAACTCCTTACAAGTGACGCTAAATTCGTCACCGGGTCGCTGGTGCAGTAATAGTGTTGCAATGCTTTGATTTTAATTATGTATCGTCCTGATTCTGCCAGATGTATCAAGAGGTCGGTGGAGAGCTTTTAAAAATTCACAGCGGGTTTAAAAGAGAACTTATATTGCAAGGAGGCCTGTCGATTCAAGAAGCAAATATCCTATCAATTCCGTGCTTTGGTGGGCAGTTTTGAAGAAAATGAATGAAACAAAATGACAAAGACTGAGAAACAAGTCATTGGGAGAGTGAGCAATCTGCTGATAGAATGAGAAACATGAAGCATGGATGCACAGGACGAAACTAACTCTATTTGTATTGTAAATATCTATGAATCACAGGTAAAATGAACAACAATTAAAAAGTTACAGAGCCATAAAAGAGACATCTAGAAATTATAATATCTAAGTGGTCATATCCTACAGAAACCAACAACTTTTTGTGAAATATTAACATTAGCAGTTTCAATAAAAACAGATGCTCAAAGTCTTGATGTTAGTTGATTTTCAGAAAATAGTGACGAGGAAATTGATTACATACATTATGCACATACCCAGTCAGTAATTTTACAAATATACGGGAACAGTTCTACCATCTCATGCATAGCTGATTTTTTTTTTTAAAAACTCTTCATGATGTGAAACAGACATACTGTCCTTTGTCCATGAAAGAGAACAATAGCCCTGTATTCTACATATAGAGTATTCTATATTCTGTATTCAAAGTGATGATTAGGGATATTTAGTTCTGTCAATGAGACCTCTGTCCCCCCTCTGCAACTGGATCCTTTACTTTCTCATCAGAAGACCACAGTCAGTACAAATTGGAAACAACATCTCCTTATTGATTATCAACACAGGTGCACCTCAAGGATATGTGCTTAGCCCACTGCTCTACTCATTATACACCCATGACTGCATGGCCAAGCACAATTCCAATGCTATCCACAAATTTGCCAATGACACCACAGTTGTCGGCAGAATCACAAACACAAATGAGGAATTGTACAGGAGGGAGATAGATCAGCTCGTTGAGTGGTGTCATGCCAACAATCTTGCGCTCAATGTTAACAAAACCAAGGAGATGATGACCCAGTCCTCATCAAGGGCTCAGTAGTGGAGAGGGTCAAGAACTTCAAAATTCCTGTGTGTTAACATTTCCCGCTGTCATCAAGTTCCTGAATAATCAATGAACCATCAGGTGCTTTCACACTAAGATTCCAGTAAATTGGCATGTCAACGACCCACGTTTAAGGTTGGGCTGGATCACAGTGTTCACGCTGGACCAAGAAAATCTGGTTTAGTGAGACTTTCTACACATCGACCTGCAGTGTTACAGCAATGGTGTCCTGGGAAGGCAGGTAACCCTTTTACACGGGAGCCGATGCAAAACGCATCTTGCAAAACGCGTCTTGGTGGGTAAGTACCAGTATGAAAATAACCCCCCATACCGTGTTGGTTCTCTTCACACAGGCAGGTGAAACGGTAAACAGCTGATTTGAGGGGCAGTGTGTTATCGGCCTTACTTTTTGTGCACTATTTTGTTTTTTTTTAAATTTATTCTTGTAAAAGTGGTTTATTTGAATGTTTGCAGTGTGACGCTGCCACAAAACACCCAATTACGTGACTTGTTCATGACACTAAATTCTGATTCTGAAATGGAATGTGGCCAAATCCCACAATGCCTATTTAGTTCTCCATAACATGATCTATTTCCCATGCTTCAGTTTTTACAAATTTTCTTCCTGGACAGAACAAGAACAGAGTTCTGCTGGTCCTTACCTTCCAGCCCAACAGCCTCTGCATTTATTGGAACATTCTTTGTAATTTCTTCACATTTGAACAAAATTCCACCAACAGACACATCTCCTCTCCTCCTTGTTCAGCATTTCAAAGCGATTGTTCCCTTCACACGCCATGGTCCTCTCTTTTGTTTCCGCATACCATACCATTCTCCGTCTTTTGATAATTTCCAATGCAACTACAGGAGGTGCAACACCCGCCCTTTTACTGCTCCCCTTCCTTCAACCAGGGACCCAAAATAGCCTTTCCAGGTAAAAGGGCAACTCACTTTTACTTCCAGTTTAGTATACTGCACTCAGTGTTGGGAGTGCAGTATCTTCTACATTGTAGAAACTAAATGCAAATTAGGTGATCACTTTGTGAAGCGTTAGTGCTCAGTTTGCATTTGGTCTGCTGCCATGGTATCGTCCTGTAGGGTCCAACATTTAAGCTTCTGTAGGGGCTCGCCTGCAGGACTCGATATAAAATTCGCAACTCTCTCTTCCTTTTTGATTGCATCACAAGTGATGATTTACATACAGCACGGTAAGTCCCTTTCAGCCCACGAGCCCAATTACACCCAATTGACATACAACCCCAGGTACATTTTGAATGGTGGAGAAAATTGAAGCTCTTGGGAAAACCCATGCAGAAACAGAGAAACTCCATACACAGGGTTCAAATCCAGGTCTTGGTCGCTGGTGGTGTAACAGTGTAGCGCTAACCACCATGCTAACCATGTCGCCTTAACTGCCCCATAACTGCCACATTAGGTCATCTGATCTTACTCTCTCAGTGATATTTCCTTTGTTCCATCCATTTTCTTCCCCACCTTCTCCACTATCTTGATTAAGAGATGTAATCTCAAGGATTCTTCACCCAGCCTTGGATCACCTAGACAACAGCAACTCATACATCAGGGTGCCTTTCAATGACTACAGCTCAGGTTTCAATACCATCATATCCTCAGTATTGGTCAACAAGCTTCAAAACCTGGGCCTCTGCACCTCCCTCTGTTACTGGATCCTTAACATGGAAGACCAGTCAGCATGAATGGGAAACAACGACTCCTCCTCACTGTTAGGTCTGCTTTGTTCATGAATGAGTGAGACAAACACCAGGCTGAGTCGAAATCAGGGTTCTTTGTTCTTTATTACCGGATTGTAACACTTGCGACTAAACATGTTAGTCGGAGAATGCATTCTGCCGTTATCAGCAAAATGGTGATTTTTTATACCCTTGGATACGTGCTTAGAACATCATCATATCATTACTTGTCCAATGACTAAAACTGTTGCTATCCTTTCCCTGCTAGCTTCCTGCCTCTCAATCCATCAATGTCTCTCTTATCTTGTAAGTACAAGGATGCATTCACATCTTGTTACAGCCCTGTACATTCCCATCTCATGATGTTTTACCTAACAGGAGTACAAGGACACTTCCCCTTCTTGTTACTGCCCTGTACAGGGTAACTCCCTACACATTCCCATCTCATGATGTTTTACCTTACATCACTGAGAATCATCACAGGCGCACCTTAAGAATCATGTAAACCACAGATCTAATCTACACCTATGACTGCGTGGCTAGGTACAATTCAAATGTCATCTACAAATTTGCCCATGTCACCACAGTTATCGGCAGAATCACAGATAGCAATGCGGAAGCATACAGGAGTGAAACAGATCACCTGGTTGTAGGGTATCACAACACCAACCTTGTACTCAATGTTAGCAAAACGATGGAACGGATTGCGGACTTCAGGAGGGGGAGATCAGAAGAACACAAACCAATTCTCATCAAGGGATCAGCAGTGAAAAGGGTGAAGAACTTCAAATTGCTGGGTGTCAGGGTAGATCTACCCTGGGGCCTCAAGTCAATACAATCACGAGGAAGGCTCGTTGGAAGCTATACTTGTTGGAGTTTGAGGCGATCAGGTATGTCACCAAAGACTCTTGCAAATATGGAGAGCGTTCTGACTGGTTGTATCACTCACTACCTGTTATGGAGGTGCATGCATAGTTCAACTGAACTGAGTTTGCATGTGTCTAAACCACCAGTAGGAAAACAAGAAATTGCTTGTATTATCAACGATCAGCAGAAGCCAGTCACAGTTTCAATTATAGTTTATAAGTCACTGGAAGCATCCCAATCAGTAGTTTATGGCTGCGAGAAGCATTCAGCTTACCCAGATTCAGGTCCTAAATAAAAGCAGTGAATGGGGAAGCAGGAGAGATATCAGCAGTGACAGGCAGTACCCCATGAATCCAATGCAGTCCTGATGGATGTCGAAACTCCAAATAAACTCAATTCCCAGAAAGGTGGCACATTGTGATGTAAATTCACACTTCTTGCCATTCCCACAGACATGCACATGATGTGGAATGAAAATTTTGCAGCACTCTCGGTAAATTGGGCAGCTGGAGACTGGCTCATGGGAATCAGATATCGGAGCTGGGATTCGAGAGGGTGCTAAAGGCAAGAAAGTCTCCAGGAGGGCCTTGGGCACTGATTTGCTTCATGATCATGTCCGAGGCTTGGATCTAGAGCTAGGGTTGCCGATGAATCAAAGAGGGAACTGTGTGATTGCAGAGGATGTGGGAGTGCTGGAAGCAAATCCATGGACTCTCAGTGACTCTGAAGGGACTCTCTTTTACTTCTTTCTCTTTTACTGTAAGGGCACAAGGCAATAAATACTCATGTTGACTTCTTTGTCTGCATTAAGACAGGCAGAAGGCAATTTTGTGCACTGTTAAATATTCTGAGCTATTCCATGACAATTAAAGAATCTTGAATAAGTACTGTGGGCAGGTATTTGTTAACTAGTGACTCCTACAACATGATCTTAACTTTCCTGATGTAGGTTATCAACCTGAAACATTGACCATACCTTTATCTCCACAGATGTTATTTCCAGATGTTTCGTTTTTGCTCCAGATTCCAACATCTAAAATCCCTTGTGTTTCTGCAATATTAACATTATTTAGCAATGTTGTTGCAAATTGAATTAAATTTTGTCCATTATAATTTTTTGCTCTGAACATTATAAAGTATTTCATATGAAGCAGATTATCATGATTAACTGATAGTTTCATGATTAACTGGCTTCACGATGATTTATAATATATATTAGGATGTGCAGATACATAAATATTCATTGTATTAAAATAGCGGCTACGATCCTTTATGGTTCTACTCGCTGATATAATTAAGTTTAAAATGTGAAGTACTATTTGACTTTTACATCCAAATGTAAAACAGGCTGAAATGATCCTTTTCTGCCAAAGCACTGTATTAGGTAACAGAAAATGGAATAGAAAAAAAAACCTATTATAGTCTATGTATATGTAATATAATAGGTTTTAAAGCAGCAATTCATCACAGAAAAATATCAAAATGATTTGAGTCCTGATATATCTAACTGTTTATCCCCCATTTTGCAAAAAATAGATACTACGAAGGACAAATCTTGAATATTCATTGCCTTTTTCCTGATACATTAGATTCAAAGTATGTTGACCACAGTCTAGCCTGCAATCTCATTGACAGTTCACTGCTTAACTGATGATACCGATTTATTTTTAGATATTTTATAGAAACAATATTGATTTTGATTTCCTTACCACTTTTGCTTTAGCTGATATTTTGTATGGAGTGACACAAGAACATTTTGGAAAAGCTGAGAAACTACAGATAGGGTTCCACATGCTATGGATGAGTTTGAGAAGTACACAGTGGGCCTGCAACATTGGGCAACATGACAGGAATCACAAGGCACATGTGCCAATTGTTTTCACTCTAATTTCAAGGTCCCACCAACATTCATATCATTAAAGCCAACTCAATTAGTTGGGAGATGGAGAGGACCATCAATACATCTTCAGCAAAGGCTGGCTACACGAGAAGTGCTGAGTTAAAGTTCACCCCTTCAGACAGAGGCCAACACACATTTCTTTATTATGTCAGTTTTGGCAGAAGGGCCAATGACAGAGACAGAAGAACCTACAAAATACGAGCAGGAGTAGGCCATTTAGCCTGTCTTAATCCCTGACTGCTCAAAAACAAGGCTCGATAAAGCTCTGTAAAGCAAGGACTATGTGAAAGTAATTGATCATATCCTGTTACTATTAGGGAAGATAGTGACTTCATCTATGTTCATTGCATCTAGATGCGTACACCCATTAGGTTTTTATTAATTGTTTTTACATGCAAAACATTAAAATGGTGTGTTGAAGAGCTTTCGAAGAATTAATTGTAACCTAACTGTTCATCAGCAAAGAATGAGAAAATGGAAGAACTCTATGGGTCAGCCAACATTCATAGATCGAAATAGAAAGACAATGTTTCAGGTCCCGAAATTATAATGGATCCTGACCCAAAATGTTGACAGACCCTTTCTATTCGTGTATGCTGCTTGACGGGAAGGATCCCACCAGCTTCTTATTGTTTTCTCAAGATTCCAGAATTTGCACTTTTTCTCAAAACTGTTCATTTCTGCCATACAATCACAGGGAGAACGAACAAGCTCCTTACAGACAGTGAGAGATTTGAACCCAGTTATTGGTGCTGTAATAGTAATGAAATAACCACAATGCTATCTACACTTTCACTGCAATAAGCAGCATGCAGTCTTCTTCTCAACAAATAGCAGTTGGACCACATTAATAATCTTCAAATCTCCTGGGCCATGGCTGAAATGCTGAGCACTTAAAGGCCTAGGCCACCACCAAGGTCAAGGCCAGAAGCGTGGCACGAGGGCCAGGATCCAAACCAACTGAAGTGCAGGGGAATGAGATCTCCCCTACTACTGGCAAATGAACAGTCATTAGTAAGTAAAATTGATGACCTCAGGGCAAGGCTACATTATCAGAGACTGGTGAGACAAATCTTAATTGTTTGTTGCACTGAGACCTAGCTAACAGAGAATACACTGGATGCTGTGATCCGACAAGAGAGTTTTACCATTCACAGACATGATCAGAACTCAGATTATGGCAGAGAGGGAGCACAGTGTGCTTTTTTTAGTTAATACTGGCTGGTGCACAGACATTGGGGTTATGTGGACTTCCTACTCCACTGACTTAGAGCAAATCTGGATTAAACGCAGACCTATCTACCCCGAGTGTGTTCATCAGTGATTCTCACCGGAGTTTATG
This sequence comes from Narcine bancroftii, assembly GCF_036971445.1. Taxonomy (NCBI): domain Eukaryota; kingdom Metazoa; phylum Chordata; class Chondrichthyes; order Torpediniformes; family Narcinidae; genus Narcine; species Narcine bancroftii. The sequence continues at coordinate 9,996,520 of NC_091478.1, forward strand.
TACCTCCCAATGTTGGTAACAAACAGGCACTTGCGAAGCCACATGATGTGGTCAGTAAACAAGAGATGGACAACCTCTGATGCACTACAAATCATAGGTGCTGACTTTAATCAGGCTTATCTTAAGAAAACCCTACCCAAATATCCAACGACCCAAATATCACCAGCACGTGATCCAGAGATCCCAGCACACTTGATCACTGATACACTAAGGTACGAAAGAACTACCATTCTTTCCCGAGAGCACAGTTTGACAAGTTGGATCAATGCAGGTGCTCCTCAACTTACGACAGGGTTATGTTCCAGCAAAATCATCGTAAGTCGATAAAATTGTAAGACGAAAAAGAATACTGCACCTACCATTTTTTATAATTACATTTTGAATACCTTGATTCCACTCTGAAAAAAAAAATGAATGTACACAACTGAAAGCACACTAGACATGAAAAATGTTTGAGTTGAGTCAGCATTGCGAGAAAATATGCTGTACAATACTCTTGCGTGAATCTGCTATCACTCAGCATCGTGAGAGAGTAGGATACCGCATATCGCAAGTGCGGGATCAGAGCAGAATTTGAAATTGAAAGTATTCAAACCATCGTAACTTTAAAAAATCACGTTGGTCCATCGTAAGTAGGGGAGCACCTGTACATATTGTAAAGAGCTGGAGTCCCTGCATTGAACCTTGTGGTACCCTGCTAATAACTGCTTGCAATTCTGAAAAATGACCTGTTTGTTATCACTCTCTTCTACCTGACTGCCAACTTCTTTTCTATCTACATCAATACATTGCCTCCTACACCATATTCTATAATTTTGCACACCAATCTCTTGTGGACACCTTATAAAAAGCCTTTTGAATGTCCAAAAACACATTAACTGCTTGACTATTGTTCACTAATCTGATAACATCCTCAAGAAAATACTCTAAGATTTGTCAAAGAGGCGTTCCCTTTCATAAGTCCATGCCAACTCGGAATAATCCTGTCTCTCCTCTCCAAATGCGCATCAATGACCTCTTTAATAATTGACTCCAGCATTTCCCCCAGTACGGAAGTCAGACCAACTTATCTATAATTCCCTGATTTCTCTCCTCTCCCTCCTTTCTTAAAAAATTGAGTCACCTTAGAACTGACCCAGAGTGTAGAGAATATTGGTTACTGTGGTTTCTCTCTGCATTGAGACTAAGGACCTTCAGGCGAGATTTTTTTTTAACCCCACCCCCCCCCCAACTGTCATTTTAGAATGAGGCTGTAAAGTGGCCGCTTTTGTCCTTTGCTTTGGACTTTTCAGCCTTCCTCCTTTATTATTTCTCTGTTCCGCGTTTGCTGCTGTCATCCTCTCAACTCCTCCAATTACTGCTGCTCTGGTTTCCATTTTGAAACTTAAAGAAACCATATGTCTACCAACATTTCAATAAAATATATGTAAAGTAATAATTATGGGTAAACACTGGAATGATGTTGGCCAGCTGGTTCAGAATGTCATTGTATGCATGAACCTACTGTACCAAAGAAATATGAAATGATAATCTATGCAATGAATGCGACAATTCTAGAGCTGCCAGTGGTTCAGTGCCAAAGCAATAAGCAAGGATGTAAAAGATATGGTGGAAGGAAATTCTTACTTCATTATGAAAGAGATGATTTAGTACAATTCATTTCAAAAGGAGTGAATTGATTCAACTGAAACTGACGGTAAGTGTAGCTGAAGCAAATGGTTACTATGTAAACTATATACATATCCCAAGAACAGAAAGAATAGAGTTTTGAGACTCCTGTTAAGTTTCATGTAAGAAAGCATTGCAATGTCTTAATTAAATCAAAAAAGCTGCGTATGCTGTAAAAAAGCAAAAAATGTTGGAAACTCTCAATAGATCAGCATCTGTGTAAAGAGAAATAGTTACTGTTTTAGATCAAAGACCCTTCGTCACAACATCTTAAGTCTTGCTATTTATCATGGTGATCTCTCCACTCAAGTAAATGGTAATAGTCTGCAGGTTTCCAATTTCAATTGTGTGTAATCTGTGTGTGCCAATATTTCAATAATTTACGTAAAATTATTTTATCAATTTCTGGGAAAAGAGCAGAATGTATTAACTATGCCCAAATTTACTGTCTACATTAGCAATTTTAGAACTTAGTAACAAAGCTTCTTTGTTAATAACCCTTGATTGATAGAAAGATTCAAGATATTTAAATTTAATCTATATACCTATTAATCTTCTTAACAACCTTGTCATAATGAATAAATATCAACAGTAAAAGCTTGCGAGAACATTGTTTTCTGAATCAGATTTCATTTTTGACTATTGAGAAACTGAGTTGTTTTATTTTAACTGTAGGATAATCCAAGTAATAAATGGGAGGTTGGTGATGGTGGGTGTGGCGTAGGGACAGGTCAGTGGAAAACAGCAGAGATGTAAAACTCATAGCAAAGAATCAATTTTATAGCAAAGTCAATTTACTCAGAAAATAGTCTATTTATTAGTAGAGGAAGCAAATGCGAGAGCAACTTTTCCCAAACATAATTGCTCCAATAAAAAAAAAACATTTTTTATTAACAGACAGTGCTTGATTAAAAGAGGAATCTTTGATTTTTTTGCATTCTAAAGATTTTAAGTACAAAGCTATTATGTTTGGGGCAGAATGTTTAGCAACACTAGTACAGCTCCAGTGACCTCGGTTCAATCCAGCGCTGTCTGTAAGGAGTTTGTACATTCTTCCAGTGTCTGGGTGGGTTTCCTCCAACCCTTGAAAACATCTAGGGCTGTAGGTTAATTGGGGTATTTTGGAGACTTGTGGTCCAGAAGTCTAATTTTTTTTTTAAATGTCATCAGCTCGCTATCTATTTAATGTACAGTATGTATAAGATTCTAAGTTTTAGAATGACAAAGATTAATAATGAGAAAGAACATTAAAAAAAAGACAAAGCTCGTTGGACAATTAAAATATTTAATAAGGATTTTATTTTAAGATTTTTTGAAAAAATATTGATCCTATTGGACGAGTCTGTCGAATTATTAATGGAAAATATGGAGATGAAGTCAAGGAGATATTTCACTATGGCTTTCACTATGTAAATTACATCACAGAAATAGCTGCAAAACAGGAATTAGAGGGGAGGAGATGATCAGAAGGTTGTATCATTATGGAAATAGTACTGAGTAAATTGTGGCTGGTGAGATGTACTACTTTACAATTTCTAAAATACAGGGAATGTTCCATTAGTTTGCAAACTAGTGGATGTGACCCCTTTATTCAAAAGGGAAGGAGAGAGAAAGCAGAAAACTACATGCCAGCTATCTTAAGATTTGTCATCAAGAAAATATGAGAAGCTATTACTAGAGATGTTATTACAGGGCACTTAGAAAACTACAAAGTAATCCGGGAAGGTCTATACTGGTTTTGTGAAGGAGAAATTATATTTGCCCAATTTATTCAAGTTCTTTGAAGAAGTGATATATGCTCTGCAAGAGCAATCATAGATGTTCTAAACTTAGTTTTCCAAATGATCATTTTGTTTAGATACCACTTCAAAGGTTATTGAGGAAAATAAATTAAGAAAGCTCACATAATGTTACTATTCATTCCAAGAGAAATTTAATGCAAAAGTAGGAAGGTCATGTCTCAAAATGCAGATCTTTTGTGAAATCACATCTGGAGTCTTTCTTTGGCTTGGCTTCGCGGACGAAGATTTATGGAGGGGGTAAAAAGTCCACGTCAGCTGCAGGCTCGTTTGTGGCTGACAAGTCCGATGCGGGACAGGCAGACACGGTTGCAGCGGAAAATTGGTTGGTTGGGGTTGGATTTTTCCTCCTTTGCCTTTTGTCAGTGAGGTGGGCTCTGCGGTCTTCTTCAAAGGAGGTTGCTGCCCGCCGAACTGTGAGGCGCCAAGATGCACGGTTTGAGGCGTTATCAGCCCACTGGCGGTGGTCAATGTGGCAGGCACCAAGAGATTTCTTTAGGCAGTCCTTGTACCTCTTCTTTGGTGCACCTCTGTCACGGTGGCCAGTGGAGAGCTCGCCATATAACACGATCTTGGGAAGGCGATGGTCCTCCATTCTGGAGACGTGACCCACCCAGCGCAGCTGGATCTTCAGCAGCGTGGACTCAGTACTGTTTCATTATTTAAGGAAGAGGGAAAATGTGTTGCAAGTTGCTCAAAAAGGTTTGCAATGGACAGATTATTTTATGAGGACAAGTTTGTATCCAAAGGAGTTTGGAAAAGCAATAGTTTACTTGATTGTCCAAAAAAAAAAAGGTGATAGGAGATTCTTGTGTGAGAATCCAGAGCTCTGGATTACAGTTTAAATTATGGAGCAGCCAACTAGGACAGAGATGAGATTATATTTTTATCTCTCTTTGGAACACTTTCCCCAAGGACAGTGAGGCAGAGTTTTTCTGTAAAGCAGTGGTAAATAGATACTTGATAAAGTATCTGAAAGTTTACCAGCCCATAACTCAGCAGGCTCATGGGTGGAATGGTCCACTCCCACTATTCCATATATTTCAACACATTTGAAAAGGGATCACAGTGAATAAAAAACATTTGCTCAGCAAATTCTCAATCCAGATGAGAATTGTTCCTCTCATTAATGTCTGTATTCAAAGAAGCATCTTAATACTTTGTGGTTTAAGAGCAATTTCTTTACTAACTCACAAACAATATAGAGTAGTCAGCACAAAACTACCCCAAGGATTATGATTTTTTGAATAAAATATATTCCACCAGCCTGCCTTGGGGAAGCATTGAGAATTCAGTTTCTGATCTCTGTTGTATTATTCAGTTTCTCTAAAACTTAATTTTTGCAAAGCAATTTTGATCATTTGTAATCCAGAAAGAAAATAAATGATCATTCACTGAGTGACCTCTCTTATTCAATGCAAAAGCAAGTTCAACTAGGCTAAATATTTCCATGAATGGCAACCCACACAGTGTGACAGTGGAGGGAAATCATTCTTAAACAATGCTTTCTGATTAGTCACATAATTTAAAAGCTATTAGAAGCATAAAAGTATGTAAAACAATGATAAGAAAAATCAATAATTTTATTTGATGTATTTCTTATAAAAATGTGTACTCTGTACCTCCTGTTTTGGCCTTTTAATTCATGACTGAATCTTTATTATAAAAAGACAGGGCATGAGAAGTTATTTGAGCACAGTGCACCATGACAAATTTAATGGAGACAGTTCCATCTCTTGAAATGAATTATACAACAACTTCTCATTACTTGATGGTCTACCAACTCACAGGTTTGAATAGATTGTGAATTATGATGTAATTTTCAACTTGATCTCAATGCTGCACTTAGAAAGAGGAGGATATTTAGGTTTTTTTTTTGCAATTTAGTGGTGCTGAGGCTATTGGCAGTTTATACCTCCAATCTAAAAAACAATCTTAAATTTAAAGTGAATTTTTTTGAATATATTTAAAAAAAGCATACATGTATAAAATTAGCAAGAAATGTTGAATACATAATATTTTGCATCTGTCTACTATCATACAGTTCATAGTGTTTTTACTCATCCCTTGTTAACTCATTGTAGTTTCACATCAATATTGAACCATTGAACCTTTAAATGTAAAATACAATGGAGAAAGTACTGTGATGGAAATTTGATCCAAATGTACTTGTATAATAATCCTATTGATGTTGTTTGTCATTATATCAGTTGGATCATGTGTTTGCCTTAAATGTGAAATCTGCTTTTTGGCATACGTTACTGATCTATGAAGCGGGAGGAAAAAAAATCCAAATGATGCGGTTCAGCAGTGAGTAGAGTACTAATGAATGATAGCAAGTCAAAAAAGAATTAGTGACTATAATATGGAATGATTATCAAAAGAAAAGAATGACATGATTAATAATAAACAGAAAGGAATTACAAACTAACATGAATGAATGCAAAGAACTGTGTATGGATTCCATTTACATTTCAAAATTTCCTCTCAATGCATATTGCGTATTACCTCTTCCCTGAAAATTTATCCAAAAATTAGTAGATTATTTATTCGGCAAATCACATGCAGGCATCTTTGGAGCCTATTTCATATCAGCAATATGATAGAACAGGGATTTCTGCTTCTATTTAAGGGCAGCTGGGAAAATCACCATGCGGCTTTAAATATCTGACTGTGGCAAGTTAATGACCAATACTTTCCTCATCAGTGCGCAAACTAGTTCCACCAGGGTAAGTTAACTCCGGAATTCGTGGCAGTCTTATTATTATCAGAGACAAGCCTTGAATAAATTAATGACCTTGACACCAAGGTAGCATTTCTCTACATTATGGTGCCAGTAAGATTACGGTCAATGAGGATCAGAAGAAAACACTTCATTGAGAAGATTAATCCAAGATAAGATGGCTATGGTTCTTGGTACAAATAATCTCATCGCCATTAGTCAGGCCAAGAACTAACAAATGCTTCATCAATGACCATTCTTTCATCCCATAGAACCATTTACGGAGCGGAAACAGGCCATGTTGGCCTTTCGAGTCCGCACCGGTTCACTGATTTTGTGCGCCCTCTTCAGGCATTGGTCCCAGTACATCTTCATCCAATAACGATGAGTGAATTCAATGCAGGTGGAATCAGTCGTAGAAATGTTTGTGAAACATGCAATTCAATACTTCTGGGCACATTCAATACAGGGTCAACTAGTCCGAGAAATGTTTTGTCAAGATGTTAAAATTGATCGTGTATAAAAATACTTTCAAAATTGATTGACTGTATTATAACAAGTTATATATATATTTTGTATTATCTCTTTAGTGATTTTTAAGACATTTTAGTTATAACTGAATTTTAATTTGAGTTAAAATTCCTTTTAAAGGGGGAAGACTATTTAGAGTTGGCATGCAGGAATTGCTAGAGCAGCTTGCACACATACCTTTTGCAAATGAACCACAAAGTATCAGTATACAGCTTGCCTGGGAGAGCATGTGATTTTTGCAGGCAGGGGTACAATAGTTTTGCTCTGAGAGGGAGGGTGTGAAACAGAGAGAGAGGAGGCAGAAATCAGTTCCAGAAGGACAAAGCTGGCAAACCTTTGGAAGACTGTCTGGTCAAAGGAGAAGGCTGGCTGTCTGAAAGGTGCCAGTGTGAACATCCATTAGTCAGGCCCAAGAACTAACAACTCCTTCATCAATGACCATTCTTTCATTGTAGGATGAACCTGGTTGCTGATGGTTTCAGAATTTTCAGCACCTCTCACAATTACTTTGACAAATAAACACGGTGGTCAGATTGTGTGGCCTAAGGCCTTGATCCCACTGCTGTGTCAGCATAATCGGTCCTGCAGGACTGCAAATGTGTGGCAATGGATGGTTGGGCATGACAAACATGGCCCAATTGAGAATTATCTGACATCTTGTTTCAAATTTTGACAGAAAGGAAGTCTCAAATCAATTGATTTATTCACTTCAGTTATGGAACAGAAATTCAGAGTCAGATTTCCCATGAACGACTGCTTAATAATAGCATGCCACAAACCACCTACTTCAAATCAAAGCAGTATTCCATTTCACAAAATGAGAGGTCCATGTGTTCTCTGCTGTAAATCTAGTTGGTGACTTACTTGAGGATTTACTGAGAAAGATCCTTGAAGATCCAATTCTGTCAATCTTGCATTTTCTCAGTGATCAAAGGATTCCTTACAGTGAGGTTGTTGAACCACCATCTCACTAGGGAACATATAGATTTCTGAAGGGCAAAACTGTATAATAACCAGATGGCCCGATCAATATGGGAGGATCTGGCTCAAGATCGCTCACAGTGGAGGGACACTATCAGAAAAAGGTCTGGACGCTGCTGAGAACAAACTCAGAGGAACAGGAAGCGCCATAACAGACCTTCTGCCCCTGCTTCCCCTCCAGGCCTCACCTGCCAAGTATGTGGCAAGCAGGTGGGCCCAAGTGAAGGAATCCAAGTGAAGGCATACATTACCAAACAAAGGGCAAAGATATATTTTGAAACAAAATAGGCAGAGCGGATGCAATGTGGACCATGAAAACTATTCAAATTGTCTGAAAGATACTTCGCCTAAAACTAATAATATTTGAATTAAACAGGATAAAAATTATGATGATCTTAAAAGAAATATAAACATATATACAGCATGGTAACAGGCCCTTTCGGCCCACAAGTCTGTACCGCCCAATTACACTCACCTGACTTACAAACCGCAGTACATTTTTGAACAGTAAGAGGAAAGCAGAGCCCCCATAGAAAGCCCACGCAGACACAGGGAGAACATACAAACTCCTTACAAACAGCACGGGATTCGTCTCCAGTCCCGATCGCTGATGGTATAACAACATTGCTCTAACCGCTACGCTAACCTTGCCACCTATGTCAATTATCTTGTTATCTTCAGAAGGCCAATTAATAGAATGGAGTTCATTTAATTATTTGTGAAATCATAAGGCAATCTTAAATTATAGTCCATCCAGATCATCAAATGTCTCCCAAACTGTGTATTATGCTTTCCCTTCCATCCTATTATAGCAGAAAGACACACACGAATGTACACACCATACAAATATCTTACATTCCTCTTCCTTGCTCAGTCACCCATAAGCACACATGCAAACACACATTGGTTCTATTCTTAAGTAATAAATATAGAAAGCAAAAAAAAAAGCTCTTAATGGCACTGTGCAATGTTTAATTTAATTTAGAACTTAAGGTAGCATAACCTGTGTGTATCTGTCGTTGTTTAACTGTGTTCTGACTTATTGGTACAGTGGGTAAAAAGGTGACATATAATTTACAGGTCGTTTTATGAGAGAAGTGCAAGGATTTATAAATTTAAAATAGAATCTATTGGAAAAATAATATTACACTAGCTAGTTGCTATAAAACATTAACAAACTGTTTCAGATATGGTGTTTCTGTTTAATAGCACCATTTTTTAAATGTCTGTGGGAAAAATTAATGCAAATCTTTTCAGGACAAAATCAGCGGTAACGGTGCCAACTAATTTTTGCTCATTTGATTTGAATTATTAATAAGAAAGAAATCTACCATATGTTCCCAAAAGAACAGGATACATTTATTTTAAATAAAATTGCTCTGTTTGAGGCAATATAAGTAGTTCTCAACTACTCTCATAGATAGCATGACTTAAATAATGATGCAACTTGTATTTGAATTAGGGACAAAACAGCTGCTCCCTGAATAAAAGTTGGCCCCTCTGCTCTATCAGTGACATTCTGTCATTGCCTGCAATGCTTTAATCATCTGTTTCTCATTTTAATTAAAACCAAATAATCCGTTTTTCTATTTAAGTCTTCACCGCAGCAGCAAATGGCTTTTGCCAGCTTCACTGGCTAGACTACTATAAAGAGTAAATTATTTTATGGCATAATCATGAATAAAAAATGACAGTGTGTTGTCTCCCTGCAGTAAAAGAAAATAAAAATGCTAATTGAATGCTAGAAAATGTGACATAATGGTCAGGAACATCCAATGTCATTCAAAAAACACTTTAATACATGCAATAAGGCACTTAAACCGCCTAATGAAACAGCAAATATAATTATAGTTCACAACACTATAGAAGGAAGGAAAGTTTAAACAAACATTTCCAAAATATTATAACTTCTTCTTCTGGCCATTCATCCCATAGGATGATGATGGTCCCTTTCATTCAGTTTGTGGGGTTTTATATGTGTGTCCTGGGTGGCTGTACAGGCCGATCCTTGACAGGCCCCGCTTGCTACATACTTGGCAGGTGAGGCCTGGAGGGGCAGCAGGGGCAGAAGGTCTGTTATGGCGTTTCCTGTTCCTCTGAGTTTGTTCTCAGCAGCATCCATACCTTTTTCTGACGGTGTCCCTCCACTGTGAGCGATCTTGAGCCTGATCCTCCCATATTGATAGGGCAATGTCAGCTTTCTCAAGGCTCCTGGGCAAAACATCCTTGTACCGTAGTTGCCGGCCTCCTCGTATTAAGTACCACTGGACAGTTGGCCGTACAAGATGGGCAGTCTTCTGTCAGGCATTCTGACAACATTTCCTGTCTGGCGCAGTTGGGCTGACATCACCCAAGGTTGAAACTGCTGGTATTCCAGCTCGAGAAAGGACCTCAATATTGGAGACCTTGTCTCGCCAGGTGATCTTCATCAGAGAACGTAGGTGACGTTGCTGCAGTTGGTCAAGTTGACGAAAGTGATTCTGATATGGGCACCATGTCTCCCATCCACGTCGCAAGGCTGATATGACAACGGCCCTGTACACCTTGCACTTGGAGGCCAACCTGATTTTCTATGGCCAAACCCGATCTTTCAGCTGACCAAAGGCAAAGCAGACTTTTCTGATTCTTGACTCAATCTCTACATCTCGAGAAGCTGAGGATGTTATTGTGCTGCCCGATAGCAAAACTTGTTGAAAGCATTAAGACGAATGTCCTCAACGAGGACAGTTGGATCTTAAGTCTTTTTCAGGCTTCTTATCAATCCATAGTTCTTGGCAGCACTGGCAAAGCGACTGGTGATCTCCTGTAAGTCTTCGAGAGAGTGGGCAACCAGCGCCCAGTCATCAGCAAACTGTAACTCGTGCACCACAATGTCCTTGACTTTTGTTTTTGCTCCCAGTCTTGCAAGGTTGAGGGGCATGCATCAGCCCTCATTTGTAGGAAGAAACTAACTTCAGGTCTGATGTGGAATCCTGAAGAACAGCAGCAAAGAATAGACCAAACAGGGTAGGAGCCAAAACACAACCCTGTTTTGCGCCATTGCTGATAGGAAATGGGTCTGACAACTCACCACACATATTGATGTGGCCTTCCATACCTTTGTGGAACTGACGATTGATGTTAGGCATGGGGGGGGGGGGGGGGGTGGGTGGGGGGGACACTGATTTTGGCACTTATTGACTTTGTTCATTCTCCTTTTGGTTTCTCCATTCCAAAGGACGAGAGCCTTTTGACCTGAGTGGGAGTTTGCAAGCATCCTTTAGCGTGCACTTGAAATGTAGGTGTTCCTGGCAAGACCAGCAATTGTTGCCCAGTCTGAGATGAGATGAGAAAATAGTCATTAAATATTTTTGGTTCATATGGTCCTTCCACTAACACCAAAGCACAGAATTGTAGATTCCAGAAGGTCAGAATCAGATTCAGGTTTATTAGTGCCACAAAAACATAATGCACCAAATTTGTTGTTTTGCACCATCATTACAGGTGCAGAATTGCCATTAAATTATGGTTTTGCAAATAGAATATTAAAAAATAAATAATTAGTGCAAAGAGAGAAAGAAGTGAGATAGTGTCTAAAGGTTCATTGTTCTCAGAAATCGGAGAGAAGCTACTTTTGTCACATTGGGTGCATGTCTTCAGGCTCCTGTCCCATCTTCCTGATAACAACAGTGAGAAAAGGGCATGGTCTGGGTGGTGAGAATCACTGATGATAGGGACTGCTTTCTTGAGACACTATGGCTTAAATATGTCCTTAATTGAGTAAAGATGATGGTGCTAGCCAAATTTACAATTCTCGGTAGGCTTTATCTATCTTGTGCTTTGGCACCTCCGTACCAGACAGTGATGCAACCATTCAAAATGCTTTCCACAGAACACCTATAGAAATTTGCAGGACCTTTTGGTCTTCATCAATTATAGCCGCTGGCGAACCTTCTTGATTGCATCAACATGATGGCCTCAGGATAGATCTAATTCCTTAGTTTTGCTAACATTAAGTGCAAGGTTGTTGTGGTGACACCACTCAACCAGCCGATCTATCTCCCTCCTGTATGCTTCCTTATTGCCACCTGTGATTCTGCTGACAACTGTCGTATGATCGGCAAATTTTGGATGGCGTTTTAATTGTGCCTAGCCACACAGCCATGGGTGTAGAGCAAACATGTCAAACTCAGGCCCGCAGGTCAAATTTGGCCCGTGATATAATTATATTGTGCCTGCAAGATCATATCAAATATGTATTGGAGCTGGCCCGCGGCCACCACGCCAGTATAGCGCATGCACAGCTAATACTACAAATCCCAGAATGCTTTGCAAATGCGTTGGCATCAGCCCGCTAATCGCCCCCACCTCCTCTCTTTACTTTTATTAGCATCTGCGACCTGTCGCCCAACTCACATGTGATAAACCCCTTACAAAAAATGGCCAAACGAAAGACAGAAAACAGGACCTTTCAAGACAGGTGGGAGGCAAACTCTGACCCCACAGTTTGATGAACTTGCATCTAAGAAGAGATGCCAAGGTGCATCAGAGTAAATCACAGTGGAGCAAGCTAAGCTTGGATTCATATTTTCTTTGGTTAACTTTGGACTGTTCATAGTTGAAAGATTGGATTTTCATTGAAACAAGTTGTTATTTTTTTGACTTGTTGGCTTGTGAAAAAAAAATACATTTAAAAGGAGCTTAAAGGCTAGAGAGAAATATTATTTATTGAATATTTTATTTCTCATTTGTTAATGCTTCTTCTGGAAAGAGTTTAACCCAAACTATTATTAAACATTTATTTTAATGAGAAAAAGTTTAACATTACATATGTTGAAGGAAGAGAAAACATGCAGATGTTGTTGAAAATTTTCAATAAATATTTAGTTTGGCCCACGACTTAGTCCAAGCTTTTAATTTTGGCCCTCTGTGAATTTGAGTTTGACACCCATGGTGTAGAGAGAGTAGAGCAGTGAGCTAATCATGCATTGTTGTGGTGCGCCTGTGTTGATTGTCAGTGAGGAGGAGATGTTGTTACTGATTCACACTGACTGTGGTCTTCTGATGAGGAAGTCAAGGATCCAGTTGCAGAGGGAGGTGCAGAGGCCCAGGTTTTTAAGCCAGGATATGATGGTATTGAAAGCTTACCTGTAATCGATGAAAAGCAGCCTGATGTACGTAATTGCTGAATTATCCAGGTAATCCAGGCTGAGTTGAACAAATGTGACAGTAAGTGCATTGCAGTTGGTTCAGGCCTTTTCTTAGCTGTGAATTAATTCTTCCCATGACCAACCTCTCAAGACATTTTATTGCAGTAGATGTGAGTGCTCTCTCTACTCTCCTTGGACATCAGGTTGCTTGATGTTCTTTTGAAGGAGGTGGGAACTCCCAACTGTAGCAGTCAGATTGAAAATGTCTGTTAACACTCCAGAAGTTGGTTGGCACAGATTTTTACTATCCTGCCAGGTGCACCATCAGGGCCTGACACCTTACGAGGGTTCTCCTTCTTGAAAGATGTTCTGACGTTGGCTTTTGAAACAGATATCACCGGATCGCCAACATGTGCATGGGTTCTCATTGGTGCAGTTAACTTTCCTTTTCAGAGTGCTTTCAAGGTGTTCATCTCATCAGGGAGTGAAGCATCACAGGCACTTATGATGTTAGGCTTCGGCTTATTGGATGTAATGGCTTGCTAGCCCTACCATAGCTGCCGAGTATCCAATTCAGTTTCTAACTTTACACAGATTTTCCTCTTAGCTGTTAAGATAGCCTTCCGTAGGTCATACCTGGACTTGCTGTAGAGATCTGCAACACTGGTCTCAAACACCATTGACCAAGCCCTCAGCAGGTTGTGAATTCTCTGGTTCGTCCATGGGTTTTTGTTGGGGTACTCAAGGTATGTGCATGGGGGCACACGCTCATCCACACAGGTCCTGATAAAGCCAATGACAGTTGTGGCATAATTATTCCTTTGAAGAAGAATCCTTGAATATATCCAGATTCAAGGCAGTCCTGCAAGGTGCTCCTCCGCCCATCTTGACTTTACCTTTACTGTCTTTATCACTGCTGCTACAGTCCTCAGTCCCTGCTTGTACGGTGGAAGTAGAAGTACAGCCAGATGGTTGGACTTGCTAAAGTGCTGGCGTGGGATGGCTTGGTTGGCGTTCTTGATGGTGCTGTAACATGTTTGGCTCCTCTGGTTGTGCAGGAAATATGTTGGTGATAGTTTGCCAGAGACATCTTTAGGCTGGCTTGGTTGGTACAGTGCCCTATGAAATGTTATTGTGGAAAATAAAATCTCATGGTAAAAGAGATGACATATCTGTGTAAATAAAAGATTAACTGGATAACACGAAACAGAGGAATCATAAATAGGCTATTTTCTGATTGGTGTGATCTAATGAATATGTATCACAGAGATGCACCAGAGTCTTGTGGCCTTTTTGAATATATATAATTGCCTTGAATGAAGGAGCCAATGGTATGGTTGATAAATTTGCCAATTACAGCATATTGATATGAAAGTAAATTGTGAAGATGGTATAAAGGGAGTACAAAAGAATGTAGATGAAGTGGTGACAAATGGGAGATTACAGAGCTCTGAGATGCCCTACTACATGATTCACAAAGGCTAGTGTTCAGGACAGCAGATAATTAAGAATGTTATCATTTATTGTTCTGTACCATATCTTGTGAATTGTTTTCACCTCTCAAGAGATTCCTGACTCGACTAAGTTTACACTTCAGTCATGTCACTCATACTTCCGACTAAAGAGAATCGACTCTTTATTTAAGGAGGACAGTAATGTACTGGAAGAAGATCGAGACTGGTGCCTGAATTAGGCAGGTTATTTTATGAAGAAAGATTGGATAGGATGGGCTGTATCTGCTGGAGTTTAGAAGACTGATAAGAGTCTTGATTGAAACAGAAAATAATTGAAGATTGTTCTCTTATGTGAGAATATAAAACCACGGGTCATTGTGACAATAAGCACTCGCCCTTCCATGGTGGCGATGTGGTGAAATTCTATCTTTTCCTTAATGGGAAGTGGAAAGAACTTCTTAAGTGTTTTGAAGATTGCGTTAGAAATATACTTGATAAGCAAATGGTGAAAAAATGTGGAGTTGAGATTATACTGAGATAATTATTTATTAAATGATGGAGCAGGCTCAAAGGCCAAGTGGCCTATTCCTGATACTGTTTTGCAAACAAAGACAAGAAAACGAAGAAAATGAATCAGGTACCACAATCCTATACAAGTGAATAAGGCCACAGTACAAACTGAAGAAATGGACAACATGACTAATGCATAAACTCACTACACTCCGGAATCTCTCGAGAGGTGAAAAGCAATTCATAAGACGTAACAGAAAAATGAATCATAATATTTTTAATTACTTGCTAGCCCCAAATTCTATCCTTTGTGAATCATACAATCTACAAGAAAGTTTATCTCACCTCCAGCTTATTCAGGACTTTAGCATTCCAAGGCACAATGTTCAGAGACAAGCATTCTACAAATGGACAAAATCATTGGTTAGAGATGAATAGATTTAGGCCCACTGCAAATGAAATTAATTTAGTCATAATGTACTGAACCTCTTGATCTGAAGGCATAAATTTGATTTATTCGGGTACTTAATTTCTCTTAGTGTTGTTATTTCACTCCATACTAAAAGTTTTCAAGATGGGAGCCAGGAATCTCTCATGAGGTGAAAAATGTATATTATATCAAATTCAACAAAAATGTAATACAAATATTAAGAATAATTTTTATTACTTTAAAATAATATACCATAAATAGGATGATTTATATAGTTCACCATCAGTGAACAATAACTTGTACTCATTTTATCAATTTGCTCATAGAAATGTATAATCATATCATTTTGCAGTCATTCAATATAAGCTGTGTTTTATGTATGGAATGAAACAATAAATTATTACAATCTTGCTCTGTGATGCACAAGTCTGGTCTTGAGTTTAAGTGGTTCTGAGTTGAAGGTTATTGTCACACAAAGACCAGTGTTGACTGCCAAAGCCATTGTTAAACAAAATGAGGAACCATGTAGCAAGCAACACAGTATTCATTAAGCCTAGCAATGAAGAGACTTTTTTTAAAAAATGGCTTTGCTCAGTGGTTTTGAGGCCCTGCAAATATCGTGCTAACTTTTTTTAAAGCTTGCTTTCTGTCAAAACACATCAGAGGTTTTGGAAAGCCTTGTATTTGTGTTTTTATGTGTTGAACTTAGGATCCAGCCGAATAAGAAAAAAACGGAGCAATTTTGAAGTTCCGACTGTATTGTACACATTTTCTGCCATATAATGAATAAAAGATATTTTTAGATCACAGAAGAAAAGCTTTTCTTTACACATATCATGTCCATAATAATGTCCAAATTGTAAACTAAGCTCTATTTAATTAATTCATTTATTATCTTTGAATAGTTTCAATTCAAGCAAATATTATTGGCAGCTGTAATCTATACAAGTTAATTGCACAGATTGCATATGATTTTTAAAAAAAATTGGCATTGATCTCTTTGATCTAACATGCCTATTCAAATTTTCAGAGCATGAGATAAAGAATATTTGTATCCATCACACCAAACAATGGCTGTGTCAATCAAGCAGATAAACAGTGTCCAGAAGGCACAGGCTGTTCCATTTATTAATGTTGAACAAATAACAGGGAATGCACAGACTCATCATAACTGCTATCAGAAGAATGTCTGTCTTCCAGTCATGTATCTTATATACAATAGGAGCACTTGATACTAAATCAGCACATGTCAGGTGGAAATGGAGCCTGAATTGACAGGCGGTTGAGAATTTAATTTCTTTCCCTTTTTCCAGCAGCTGAAGTTATTATCACAACTGCAGAGAATTTGTGAGATTAGGAGATAAGAAACGTAACGGTCCATCGGGGACTCGTCAATCATGGCAAACTGCTACCAGTATCGAAATTACATCTGCATTTGAATTAGCAACATTATTCGCCAATTTAGTTCAGAGTGAACATTTTTCCATAGAAGATGGAATTAAATTAGAAAATGAGTGAGTCTTTAATTTCCAGAATATAAATCACATGTTATAATTCAAATTCAGTACCTTAAGGCCAATTACATTATCCTAAGCAGCATTTCATCTCACAACCTTCCAAGTGTTACTGTGAGGGGGAAGCCATCTGAGACAGCTCAGATTAGTTTCAGTAGCGAAGAATTATCGGCAGATTGCAAGCCATGAATTAGAGGGGAGGATGGGGCTGAAGAAAAGGATTTTTATACCATTTCTTACATGACATTTCTAACATGTGTTTTTGTGTTTGCTTTAATGCCATTATGAAAGTTGTGTGTGTTTTCAAGTGAAACAATTTTGGTTTAGCTGTCAAAGTACAAGAGAGGATTAAGATGGCAGCTCCTTATCTGTCTATCAAGATTCAAGTTTCAAGTTTTAAGATTTCTTTATTGTCATGTAATAATGCAGAAGATGAAATGTTAAACAGAATTTTTTTTGCCTGCTGTCAGGCAAACAAAGAGATGCCATGAGCATTGCCCATTGCCCTTAGAGTAAGAGAAAGAGAAGCAAAGAGAGTCCCTCCAGGAACACTGAGTGCACTCGCCTCCAGCGCTTCCGCAGCTTCTACATTCGCACAGACCTCTGTTCAATCCATTAGAAACCCGAACTCCAGATCCAAACTTTCAATACGATCAGGAAGCCTTGAGCACTCGAGGCCCTTCGGGAGCCCTTCTTGCCTTCAGCACACTCTCGAATCCCAATTCCGATGCCTTTTTCTCATGAGCTAGTTTCCAGCAGCCTGCATCCTGTGTGAGCCCCTCTCTGGTCTGCTGCTGAAGTCACTGTCCTATGCTTCTCCTTTTCAATAGGTGGTAGTGGGGGGGGGGGGTGGGGGGGGGTGTGTTCTCTCTGTTTCTGGTGCCCTGCACCAGACTGCTACTCTCCAAAGTCTGCAGCATCTCATGGCCACTGCCTAACACACACAGGCACCACTATTTTGGGCACAGAACCAGCAGTTTTAGGATTTTATTTGTTGTTTTTTTTTACAGGCCACTTAAAGTCGACATCAAGATTTGAACTGGGCAGATGGACCCTGCGGAGCAGCACTGTGTCTCCGCTCCCTGCTCTTCCAGGTCCGAACCAACAGAATCACTCCCCTTACATCAAAACAGACAGTGCTGCCATTCATATCAGTAATTCAGAAACACCCAGATATTATTATGTTGATGTCTTATTTGCATCAACACTGCAGTTTCCAAATATAAAAATTAGTGTTGTGATAAAAGGTAAATTTCAGTGTATTTGATTATTTCTGTTAACTTGATATTTAATGAAACAATTACTCGAACAAAATTGTCAGGACCTAAATAATTCTCAACTACAAACTATTAGCTATTTTCTCTTGCAAGAAAAAAATGTTGGAGGAGCTCAGTAGGTCAGACAGCACCCATGGAGGAAAATGCTAAATTGACATTTCGGATCAAAAACATGCTTCAGGCCACATTTTTCTTCTTTTTACACTGCTTTTAAAATCCATCTCCTTCATTTATTTTCCATTCTCTTATTTTCTAAGTCACCAATGAATGCAGATTTTTTGCTCTATCTTGTACTTTTTATATTTTTCTCTACTTTATATCATCTACCCAATTCATCCATTGCCCTTGAAACTTGCATATTTTCCCTTCTGTGTCAACTCCTTCAACACACCAGAGGAGGTCATATCCAAATATCGTCAAATGCAGGGGTAACTAGCAAATGCATTGCATGCCAGAGGCATTCTATTTCTGAGTTAATTTTTTGAAGATTTAGAGTTTTGCATTGGCTAATAAATTGTTCATGTCAGCCAGCTTTCAGTTTTTATTCAGTTCTTTATGAAAGGAAAGTTTTCACATTGGGAATAGACTTGAGATTATGGCCAAAGATAAACTTAGGGTGTTTACTGAATAAATCGTGGAAGATAGCTGTTTAGTATATGCATTGGTTTTAAAAAGGAATATTTTAATGTATTGCATTGAGTATAAAATATAAATCCATAATAACGATTTTAAAAGTGCATTTGACCCAAGTGAGGTACAATGGAGTGCTGCAAACAATTTTAGCTTTCCTGCATCTTATTATTCTGTTTATGGGCTGAGCATATGATAGGGTTAGATGATCTTGGAACTACAGAAAATGATGTATGAGGAAATATTTCCCACCCAAAAAGGAGATACAAAAGACCTACTAGGGTGGCATGGTTAGCATAGCTGTCAGCACCAGTGACCTGGGTTTGAAATCAGCGCTATCTATAAGGAGTTTGCGCACTCTCTGTGTCTACAAGGGTTTCCTCTGGTGCTCCAGTTTCATCCCATCCTTCAAAACACACTGCCTCGTGATCCGGAAGGCCCTGCTAATTAATGAATTAATTAAAAAATTTAAAAATGAAAATGTTTGAAATTATTTAAGGTTAAGGTAAATTGATTGAAGCATTTCTCTTTCTTTTTAAAATATTCTTATTGAGTTTAACAAAAACCCTTTACACAAGGTAAAGTAATAACATAAATCAAATCATATATCAATTGTAAATTAGAAGCAGAACCATAATTATTACATAACTTATTTCATTCAGGACATCAAATTCTATAATTATAATAATTAAATAATAACTTGTATTATGTTAAAAAAATAAAGAATACAAAATTATACAAATAATACATGTAAAATTCCCTCGTATGAAATATTGTATACTTCTCTCATGTGATCATGTTGTTCTGTGATATGATCCGTCATCTGAAGTTAAACCACTCCTTTACTTATTTGTCATAATAATAAGGAAAAAAAAATGATCCCTACTAATCTACCTCTCTCTCTAAACAAGGAAACATTTCTCTTAGAAGTACAAGGGGTATGTTTGTAAATTGGGGACAACACCAAAAAATGAAAATCCAATAAGTTTTTTAAAATCTTTTCCTCATCGTGGAAAAGATAGTTTTAGTCAATTTGAAGAAACTGGATTCCAGATTAATTGAAGACTGCAAGGGTGGATATATGAGAAGAATAAAGTCATCCTCACTCTTTTTCCAGCAAGGCTTTAATCATGAAATCCTACTTGGTTATTACTATATTGCTCTAAAACAGAAATTCTCAGTTTTATGTTCTACTCTGTAGAATTCACGAAAAAAAACCAGGTTGAACTTTTGTAGATGTTGGCTTTCAGATGAGATGTAAATGGACTTGCTCAGACAACTTGGTCAGCATGGATGAGTTGGGCTAAAAGGTCTTTTGTGATGGATACAAAAAATCTTGTCCCCATTTTGAAATAGAAGAAGGGAATTCTCCACAGAATGTTTTTTTTTAATTCCAAGTGTAAATTTCATTCATAAAAATTATATACAAATATATAAAACAGGACAAGGCTTACTTTATATTCTTTTTTTCCTCCAGTCTATATATTTTCAGTCAAGTCAATACATTTTGTACAATGCACTAATGCCACTCGTGTTGCCTCTTTGAACAGAACACTCTTCAAGTGTGGTAAAAGCTATCTATCACACAGCACCTAGACCCTCAGTGTCCAGTGGCATCAGCACCTTAGATTTTAGTCCTTCTTCACAAGCCTTTGTATTGTCTACCACAATCTTCATTGGGAACAGCCCATAGATCAGAGATGGAACTGTTCAGGACAAACCTCAACAAGGACCCTTGCACCCTTGCAAATGCACTGATCTCAAGGAGGTCTCGGACTGTCTCATTCTCATCATGACCAGCTGAAGAGTACCAGCATCCTGGCCAATCTTTATCTCTGAACCTTTTAATTTTCTTTACAGCTGCAAGTATCTCCAAGAACCACAATATTCCTCATCTTTAAGACATGGTAAATGGCTCTCAGCAATGCAGGGTACGATGTGGGTCCAACATCCTTACACTGCACTTGGAGAACATTTTGATATGCTTCATATACTCATTAAAGTAAAATCAACTGATTCCCAAAGGTCAGTATTTGTATTATTTTCCATCGTGAGATTTTTATGCTCAGCTCCAGGGGTATCTCTTTAGGAATAATACATTTTAATTTACTGCATCCTGCAGCAGTATTTGATATTCCTAAACTAAATACATCTAGATATTAGGTTTCATAATATTGTACTGACTTATTATCTAGTATATTTTTGCGTATCCTTTTTCTGTACATTTTTCAAACTGGCAAGCTTTCCAGCCTTCAAGATAAAGAATGTCAGATCATTCAGGTTCCAGCTTTTCTCCCATGATCCTTGAACTGACAATATCTGTGAGGAAAAAGACAGGTGACCCTTTACACCTAATGGACAGCTGGTAAGGATGAGCAGTGCCAAGTGATGCATTGGCCTCAGAGTGAGCCAGCGAAGCCCACATCTGGAAAACATTGATAGGCTTTGCTGATTCTTTTAGATGTTTAAATGCAGACAATTTATGTAGCATCATATTCTCCATTTACATTCATTCTTCCTCAACCCCAAACATACCCTACCTCAATATGCACTTCCCCTTCCATCAAAATCACAAGGCTTGCACTTACTTCCATTGATGGCTGTGGTACTCTGAAACATGAACTTACGACATCTTTCAATAGACATGAATATTTATGGAGACATTATTTTAAATAATTGGTTGATCTTGATTCCCAGCAAGTAATTAATTTCTACCAATAATTCCTTCTCTCACAACCTTTTCTAACTAATCCTACCCTCAAAGTCCAGCAAACCCTTCCCTGTATCGTCCATTTGCTCCTTTAGCAGAGGTGGGCCCAATGGTGAAGCAAAGGGGGTTCTTCCTCAGAGAGCCAGAGACATGGATTTAGTCCTGATGTTGGGAACTGCCTGTATGCCATTTGTATGTTCTCCCTGCGACCATGTGTATTTCCTCCAAGAGCTGCAGTTTCTCCCACATCTTAAAGACACTGGCAGGTTATTTGGGTGGTGAAAATTACCCTTAGTGTGTGGTTGATAGAATTGGGGTGAAGTTGGATAAGAATGTGGGGAGAATTTAAAAAAATACTGTAAAAGAGGTTCCAGTTTAGAGCAAAAGACCAATTGTAACTGAGTTATTGAAGAAACTCTGATAGAAGCTTTTAGAACTATCTTGCATGTCCCTATTTTAGATAACAATGATATGGATTTTTACTAAGAAGCAAGATTTGACAGATCATCTTAACTCTAGGTGTAGTGTTCAACGTTCACAGTGAACAAATACTCATAGCCAACATGACAAACAGCATGAGGGTAGGTTGGATGGCAGAGGGGTGGGAAAATGATTGGTACAAAGTTGTGGCAGCCATTGTGGACTCCTGATTCACTGATCAAATGTTCACAATCAGAGTCAGGGAGCTAGAATGAAAGAGGCTCCTTAGCCAATCAAGTCCTACAATGAACATCCATGAACTATTTTATGATAAACTTCACCCAGATTCTATTACACTCACCCATACGCAAAGGGCCATTTACATCTCCCAATTAACCTACTAAGTGTCTTTGAGATATGGGAAAAAAAACATTTTTAATTGATGTATTTGTGTTTTAATGTCTTTTCTGTTCATTTTAATTTACATCTATAAAAATGTTTTAATTATTTATATCACTTTGTTTTTAAATGTCTCCAAATCGTAGTCATTTAAAAGCTGGACTAAGCTTGACAGTTATGACAAAGTTTCTCCCAGCTTAAGCTCTTGTCAAAATCTTCAGAAGTTGGGCCTTCATGATTCTACCACCTATGGCTGAGTTTTGCTCAGACTTTATTGTAGCACCACCTGGCTGACTCCCAGATGAAGAGAGTCCTTGAAATCTGCTCCATGCAGTCAGACAGTGATCACTTAATTCCAGGCAATCGACCAAGTTTAGCACATTAACTTCTCTATTTTCATAAACTATTACTGGTTTTTTTTTAATATCTTCTTTTACAAGTTTATTCATCCTTGTTTCCACATTTGAAGGACATTTAATTAGATAAACTTTAAAACAATAAACTGACTTTCCAGAACTTCAACAATTCATTAATGAAGAGATAAACTGTTCATCAGAATGAGGCTGCAGCATCCAGGCAAAAGAAACTGAACCACTGGACGTCACTGGAATACAATGATCTTCTTCTTTGGCTTGGCTTCGCGGACGAAGATTTATGGACGGGGTAAAAGTCCACGTCAGCTGCAGGCTCGATTGTGGCTGACGTCCGATGCGGGACAGGCAGACACGGTTGCAGCGGCTGCAGGGGAAAATTGGTGGGTTGGGGTTGGGTGTTGGGTTTTTCCTCCTTTGCCTTTTGTCAGTGAGGTGGGCTTCTTCAAAGGAGGTTGCTGCCCGCCAAACTGTGAGGCGCCAAGATGCACGGTTTGAGGCGTTATCAGCCCACTGGCGGTGGTCAATGGGGCAGGAGATTTCTTTAGGCAGTCCTTGTACCTTTTCTTTGGTGCACCTCTGTCACGGTGGCCAGTGGAGAGCTCGCCATATAACACGATCCCCATGTTAAATAGGTGACCCCAATTTGAGCAAATGCTCATCACATCTTAACTGCTTTCAGCCATGTCAGAAAATGTTTAACATTGAAATGCTGGCTTGCAACTTTGATATCAGTTTGTTCGCATAACACCTTAGAAGCTCAAAAAAAAAAGAAACAAAGCTTCAATCAACCTTGAAAGACCCTGTTTCAAAATTGTAATGTAAGTATTGAAACAAATTGTCTGAAGCATGATTAAAATCTGACAAAACAACATTATTTCATAATAATGTCCTGCAGCAACATTACGCTACTCGTAACTAAATAGTAGTTTATCACCTTTGCCACTTGCAACAGGACCTATTAATTCTAAGATTCTTGTGTTATGTGTCCTATTCCCCAGCTGACCATGTTAGTGACAGCACTGGCTTTGGCAATGACATTGAAAAATATTTCCAGTGACAGACCTACAAATCACTAAAAGGCAAGTTTAGAACTCAATATTCAGAGAATGTGCTTTTTAGCTGTTATACCTACATATGCCTTTGTTGCTATGTGCTGCTATTTATTAATACAACACTGACATAAGTTTGAGGAAAGTTCTGTTCAATTACTGCTCTTACAGGAAGATTGTTGTTATTTCCCTACCATTCCCTGTTGATAACTGTAATACATACTTTGTTCCACATGGATCTCAAATGCGAGATAACTGCTATGCATTTAAGTTACAAACATTTCATAGGGTTACAGGATAAAATACCCCTTGAATTCTTGAGATTCAAGGCAACATGGGTATACTGATAAATAATTCCTCATTTAACAGAGATGAGAAGCAATGTCACAAGGTACTTTGTAATGTATGATATTTTCTTAGAAATACTTTTATTCATTTTTTTCTAGATATACAGCACAGCAACAGCCCCTTCTGGCCCATGAGCTCATGCCGCCCAAATAAACCAATCAACCTACAACCCACGTATGTTTTGAAGGCTGGGAGGAAACTAGAGCACCTGGGGAAAACCCACCCAGACATGGGGAGAACGCACAAACTCCTTACAGAGAGTGCCAGATTTGAACCTGGGTTCCTAGTGACATAATAGCGTTGCACTAACCGCTATGCTAACCGTGCTGCTCAATTCATGATTAGGAGAAATTTCTGTGGTTGAGTTGAAGATAAAAGTGGGAAACCAGAAAAGTGTATCTATAAACAAATTACCGGTAATATCAAACACAAAAAGCTAAAACATTAGGATTGTGTTTTTCCTGAACATATTATTCTCTTTTGCTGCAGGGAAGAACTGTATTTTGTATTCAAATTCTGAATGAAATACAAATGCATCTCAGCAAACTAAAATAAGACAAAATATAGAACAATTAAGTAAAAATCAAATGCAATAGATTGAATGACAATTCATCTTGTCTTTGGCTTCCTGTAGCTAGCTGAAAACACACACACACAAAACCCAAGATAACTCTCCACGCAGAATAGTGTGGGGAGAAGATCACGGCCCAATGCCTACAGTAGGCGACACACACCTCTTATGTGTTTCGATAAAACAAATGCTCACTTGAAGATCCAAACTACTGAATGCACTAATTCAAATCTGTTCAGAAAAGTACTCTTGAGCAGTGATCTTTTAAAGAGGCTACGACCAAAATATAAATTCAGTCAAAATATATCTCTACCTGCACAACACCAGCTTAGTTTTCTGTACTGATATCCCAGTGTTCTATTTCCTCCCCATTCCACCAATCCCCCTGCCCCAGTCAGCTGTATTCCTCTCCCAATTAAATTCCTTCTTCTAAAAGGACATTCTCTCTCAAGAATTTCCACTTCACAGTCATCAAAACCAGGAACTACAGATATGAGCTGAAACCTCTTGTTAACATTATCAGATCTCAGGGGACTGTGCACTAAGCTCCAGGTCATCACACTCAAGCCCATATCGAAATTAACCGGACATGTGTACCAAACTTAGGGGACACCAGCTCAAGTCAAATCAAGTTTATTGTTATCTGATTGTACAAGTACAACCCAATGAAAGAACATTCTCCGGTTGTTGAATGATACACATGCAGGACTAGTATTTTAATTTATAAAAATAAATAAATAAATAGATTTTGCTTTGTACAAATGAGAGTCATGGATGGTTAGTGTGAGCAGTTCCTTTTGGGAAGAAGCTATTCCCCATCCTGGTGGTGCTGGCTCTGATACTCCTCTATCGCTTCCCCGATGGGAGAAACTGAAAGATACTGTGTGCAGGGTCCTCAGTGATTTTGCATGCCCTCTTCAGACAATGATCACATTGAAGGCAGGGAGGGAGACTCCAGTGATCCTCTCTGCCACTCTTATAGTCCTATAGATTGACCTCTGATCCATTTCTCTGCAGCCACCGTGCCACACTGTGATGCTGCCAGCCAGGAGCATTTGATAGAGCTCCTATAAAAGACTGACATAATGGTGGTTGGTAGCCTTGCCCGCTTGTCTTCTCAGGAAGTGTAGTCGCTGTTGCACCTTCCTGACAAGTGAGAAGACGGTGAGCGTCCACGATAGATCACTAATTCAGTGAACTCAAACAAACTTGATGCTCTCCACTTTCTTTACCACAGAATTATTGATATGTAGTGGAGGGTAGTTGTTCATTGTCCCCCTGAAGTTCACGATTATCTCCTTCGTCTTGTCCACATGAGACTCAGGTTGTTACTCTCATACCATTTTATGAGATTTTCCACTTCTTTGTAGTGTGACTCGTTGTTGCTGATGAGGCCAACTACTGTTGAGTCATCTGCAAACTTGATGACACAGTTGGAGCTGTATCTGGCAATGCAGTTATGGTCAGTAGCATGAAGAGGAGCAAGCTGAGCACACAGCCCTGAGGTGTGCCAGTGCTCAGTGTGACAGAGCTCAATATTCTGATATCAACCTGGAGAGGTTGTGATCTTTCCATTAGGAAGTCCAGTATCCAGTTACAGAGAGAAGTATTGAGTCCCAGTGAGGACATCTTCTCCACCAGCCTCTGGGGAATTATTGTATTAAACACTGAGCTGAAGTCAATGAACAGCAGCCTGGCACATGAGGTGTCGTTCTCCAGGTGGGCCAGGATGGAGTGAAGTGACAAGGCTATTACATTGTCTGTGAAACAGTTTCTTCTATTGGCAAATTTGGGAGGTGTGTTCTGATGCATTCCATCATCAGACGCTCAAAGTATTTCATCATGGTGAAAGTCAGTGCTACAGGCCAATCATTGAGGCCTATATTTGCTGCCCTCTTGGGTACTGGGATGATGACGGCGGTCTTGAATGGACTGCTGAAGTGTTGTATTGAAAATGTCCACGATGACCTCCGTCAATTGGTCTGCGCAGTCATTCAGTACCCGACCAGGTATCTTATGTGAGTTCACCTTGGATTGGGTTCTCCTCACCTTGGCCATGACTATGCAGAGGCCAGTTCATGATGGGGACACAGAGCTTTCTTTGGGATCATCCTGTTCTTCTCATTAAACTGTGTAAAGAAGGTGTTCAGTCTATCCTGAAGGGAGACATCATTTTCTTTAATTTGCAAAGTTGATGTGATCCCAGCTTCTGAAAATATGGGAACAAAAAGGTATTAAGTTGGTAGAGGACTATTATGAAGCTGGGTATTTTATTTTGTTTCAGAGAATGAAAGAGAAATATGGAATTTTTTGAATACTTTGTTCGCTTATTATCAGGTTCGAGCTTAACTTTTAGATAATTTTGAACATACGTAAAGGTTCCCTAGATGATCTAGATTTGAAAGTTTACTTATTTTTTTTTTTTTTTTATTTTTTATTTTTCACACCATAAATCACAATAGCCATGATATACACTTTTTCTTTTTTACTTATTGAAGGAAGTAAGAAGGGATTTATATCTGCGATGTATGCTTTATTACAACACAAGATGTGTAGGCCAGATATTTACAAATCTAGGGTTAGGTGGGAAAAAGATCTGTCTATTTCTATTTCTCAGACGACAATATGTGAAGATAGCATGACTAAATTAGTGAATGTAAGATATTGATTGGTTCATTATAATTTTATACATCAGCTCTATTTAACTCGTGAGAAGTTAAAGAAATATAAGTTTATTTCTTCTGATTTATGTTTTAGATGCCACAAAGATTGTCCTTTTTTGCATTCTATTTGGTTGTGTGAAACATTTTTGGAATAGAATTATGGAATTCTTAGAAAGTTTATTGAAATTCAAAATTTCACTTCACCCTATGGTATTTTTATTGGGTTATATTAAAAAAAAATCGAGTTTAGAATTAAAATTAGATAAGTTTCAAATTGCATTTTTGAGACTGGCGTTAGCTGTGGCAAGAAAATGCTTGGCTATTACTTGGAAAAATAAGTATTCAATGGTGGCATATGGAAATGAGGTCATGTATTCTGTTGGAAAAGATAACATATAATTTACATAATAATTATCCCTTTTTTGTTAAGGTGTGGAGCCCGTATGTGAAATATATGGATTTAAATTTGTAGTCTTTTTTTTCCATGCTGTTGGGGTTGCACCAATTATGGTGATATTGGACGATTGTTATGTGAGTTGATCTCCTTTTTCTTTTTTGTTGGGTAGTTTGAGGGGAGGTTGGGAGGGGTGGAGGGGTGAGGGTTGGGGATTACAGGGGAGAAAATATTATGTATATTCTGCTTTTGATTGTATGCTTTATTTTGAGTAATAAATAATATATATAAAAAAAGGTTGACTTGTGATCCATAATAGTCTTGGATTACTTGCCACATGTGCCTCATGTTGCCAGTGTCGCACATTTGTCTGTGGATCTTCTGTGCACACCCATGCTTTGTCTTCTGGATTGCTCAGGAGAGCTCAGCCCTGGCTGATCTTAGTGCCATCCAACACCCCGTCCTGAAGGCAGCATCACGAGCTCTGAGAAGGGCCCAGACCTCCGCATCCAATCATGGTTTATGGTTAGCCCCAGTTGTGAAGCATTTGATTTTGGTGACATCCTCAAAGCATTTGTTGATGTAGCCAGTCACTGAGCTCATGTACTCCTCTATGTTTACATGATCCTTGTAGGTGTCCACCTCCCTGAAACAGGTCCAGTTCATGGTCTTAAAGCAATCTTGCTGCACTGCTATGGCCCCTGCAGCCCGCTTCCCCCAGCCTCATCCTGATCTCACTGCAAAATGATCTAATTTGCTTTGCCAGTGGTCAGTACGTCGGGGTAGGAAAGACAAATATGTGATCTGAGTAACCAAAGTGGGGACGAGGTGCCATCTTGATTGCATCAGGGACATTGGTGTACCCCTGATCCAGTGATTTCTGTTCTCTGGTGGTGAACTTCACATGCTTTTGAAACCATAGTAAGACCATTTTCAGGTTGCTGTGATTGAAGTCGCCAGCAACAATCATGGCACCATCAGGATGGGAAGTCTGGGCTTTGCAGATGCCACCATAAAGCTCATTCATGGGTTCATTCTCATTCGTCTAAGGCAGATGTAGACTGCGACAATCAGCAATTCCCTGGGCAGGTAGAAGGGTCTGCATTTCACCAGGAGGTACTCTATCTCTGTTGGTGCACAACATGGATATTGGTGCACCAATTCAGGTTGATATAAATGCATAGTCCCCCTCCTCAAGTCTTGCCAAAAGTAGCAGTGTATCTGACTGCCCTGAAGGAGATAAGGCCATTCAACTGTATCTCAGAGAGTAAGATCGTCGGGAGCACAGGTCTGAAGAGGTAAACTCTCAGTCTCACCCTGATGCCATGCCATTTTCCATGCTTCTGAACTAACTAGGTGACTGCAGCCAACAGATTGAAAGCTGGGAGATTTAAAAACTTCAAACATTTCTTGTCTGCTAATCTACTCTTTTGGTCACACCACACCGACTCCTGATGTCTTTAATTTTAAATGTTTACCTGAGAGTTATTGAAGAACATATATTTTCTTGGTAGGGTTCTGGGTGGAAGTTTGGAAGTTTCCAGGAAACATTTATAGCTCTGAAATCATTTAATTAAACTCCAAAGTCCCATATTTGGTGTACCTTGCACATATAATTGCATAGATTAAGGTCATATCAATAAAGTTTTAAACCATTTGCTGGAACTCAAAAAATTGAAGAGGGTGATTCTATGCTCCAAAGAGAAAAGTCCCAGTTCTGCTAACCTTGCATCATAAGACTTGTTTTCCAATCCAGGTAACATCCAGATAAATCTCCTCTACACCCTCTCCATAGCTTCCAAAACTGAACACAATATTCTCACAGTGTGGTCTCACCAGAAATTTGCAGAGTTGCAAATCTCAATTGCAGAATTTAATCCCCCTATTAATGAATCCCAGCATCCCATAGGTCTTCTTAACTATGGACATATGGATATATGGATATATATGGATTTGAATTCCAAGGTCCTTCTGTTCATCCATACTCTTAACTGACCATTAACCCTAAACCCAGCCTTCTGCTCTGTCCCTCCAAAATGCTTCACCTCACACTTATCTGGATTGAAATCCATCTGCCACTTTTCTGCCCAAATCTGCATCCTGTCTACATCCTCTGGTAACCTTCAATAACCTTCAGCTCCATCCACAACTCCTTCAACCTTTGTGTCATCCACAAATTTACTGACCCATCCAGGTCATTTATAAAAATCACCAAGAGTAGGAGTCTCAGAACAGTTCCTTGCGGCCCTCCACAAGTCACCAAACACCAGACAGAATACTACTTCTCTCTGTTTTCTTCCTACGAAACAATTTTTTAATCTACACAGCCAAAGTTCCATTGATCCCGTGCCTCATGACTTTCTGGATGAGTCTCTCATGGGGGACCTTGTCAAGTGCCTTGCTAAAATCCATGTAAACCACATCTACTGCCCTATCCTCATCAATTTCTTTTGTTACCTCCTCAACAAACTCAATTAGACTCATAAGGCACGATCTTCCCTTCACAAAGCCATGCTGACTATCCTTGAGTAGACTGTACTTCTCCAAATGCTCATAGATCGTATCCTTAAGATTCCTCTCCATTAGTTTGCACACCATTGACAAAAGGCTCACCGATCTATAATTCCCAGGATTCTCTCTATTTTAAAAAAACTATTTGCCATTCTCCAATCCTACGGCACACCCCCTGCGCCAAAAGAGGGTTCAAAGATCATAAGTACTACCTCAGCTATCTTTTATCTCAGTTCCCACAGCAGCCTGGGGTATATTGTGTCCGGCCCTAGGGACTTATCAATCTTGATGTTTTTAAGGAGATCCAACATTTCAACTTCCTTAATCTCCACATTGTCCAGCACACATGCCTGTTCAATTTTGACCTTACCATGATCAAGGTCCTTTTCTCTTGTGAATACTGACACTAAGTATTCATTTAAAACCTCCCCAGTGTCCTGTCTCTCCAGGAACATGTTGCCTTCTTTATCCTTCATTCTCATCATCCTTCTGTTCTTCACGTATGCATAGAACGCCTTGGGATTCTCCTTAATTCTACATGCTAAGGCCTTCTCTTGCCCTCTTCAAGCTCTGAAAAGTCCTTTCTTAAGATCCCTCCTGGCTAAAATTCATGTAGACCACATCTACTGCCCTGCCCTCATCAATTTCTTTTGTTACCTCCTCAAAAAACTCAATTAGGCTCATGGGGCACCACCTTCCCTTCACAAAGCCATGCTGTTTATCCTTAAGTAGACTGTACTTCTACAAATGGTACAGAAAACCTTGAGGCCATGCATCAGGAGCCTGCAGAAGCATGGAAGCAGCACATGTCCTCCCCCCCCCCACTCCATCTGTGGAAGAACCATTATTTCCTTCATTACTCTCCTCGCCACGCTCAAAACTGGAGTAATCTTTAATCCTGAGGGCCTGTCTAGAAAGAAGGAGTAGTGTTCATGATGGCATCAAGGGACTGGCTTTGGTCTTTCCCATACTCGTGAAATTTCGACACACCTAATACTGGAAATTAGACAGCAATCTGACAGTTACGAGATGGTGATGGGATCAAGAGAGAAATGTTTCTAATGCTATTTCTCAGTGCTAGATACATAATGGCAATGATAATGTTTGTCTAAAAAAGTGCATTTATGCCTCTCTAATATTGGTGCATATTTTACAACATCAATTTAAAAAGGCAGTAAAATTTTAGCACCAATAGCTTAACAAATTAATTAGATGAATAAATTATATCCAATTAATTTTAGCCAGGCATCAAATCTTCTCTTGTGAAAAGGGAACATACCTGAATTTCTTAGAGGCACTCATAGTCCCATTTTAGTGTTAATCTAAAATGAGCAGCACAGGCATTGATTTTGATTATTATTAAGTTTAAATACGACAACAGTGTACTGTAATATATTAATGCAGCCGTGAAGTATCATGCCCTGTTTTGAGAAAGAGCAAGTACATTTTGAACGCTAGCTACACCAGTAGAGTGAAAGAGTGTTAATGCCATTTAATTGAGACTTCTGAATCCAAATAATATGACTGATAATTGTATCAACATCATTGCATTATGTTGGAGATTTTCAAATATTTTACAATGCCTTTTACTTTCAAGACATATGTATCCAGGAGTTGGATTGCTGCTTTTTTATCAGCATAATTTTATCCAAATCAAAATTTACCTGGAGTAAAATTTTTTTGTTATTCTTTTTAGGTTATAGGGAGAAGGCAGGGCAGAGTGTGGCTGACTGGGACATGGATCAGCTCAAGATTAAATGGCGGGGCAGACTCCATGGACTGAATAGTGTATTTCTGCTCTTTTATGGTCTTATGGATTTAGTTGTAATTGAACCAACAGCAAGGTGATTCTTATTGAAATCTGTATAATCACATTATTTTTCACCAGTAGATGCTTACCTAATGATGCCGATTATTGTGCAATGTAAGCTTTAATTCCATTCAAAGCTCCACATTAGGCAACTGGTGGAACAATCTCAGGAGAACAAGGAACATAACTACACTGTTTTTGATTATCTCGCAACTTAAAGAGAGAGTGAGGGGGTAGATGGCATCTCAAAAACAGGGATTAGCCAGCTTTGCTGGCTTCCCCAGAATGCAACCATCAATTACACTAATATTCCAATAAGAGGTCCTTTGAATAACCCAGATCTGTTGGTTCATGTGAAGTTACTGCAAATGTACAGGTTATTATAGATCGGGGTTCCCAAACTTTTTATACCATAAAATATTTGATCCCTCATTGACTCCCAGGCATGGAATCCTGGCACTGGACGGTGGGGGAGGTGGGGGGCACTGGATGGGGAGGGGACGCTACCAAAGGTACAAAGAACACATACATCTTTCTTCCATCAATCCATCCTACTGTTCACTCTCAACTTATTCAAAGGCCAAAGTCAAATACAACATGGTGGTGCAAGAGGTTGGCCACTATAGGTGCTATTTTCTGTTGATCCACCCGCCCAGCATTATTGACCTCCTTTTGATCCCCTGGCATTGACCCCTTTGATAGTCCCATCGACCTCCAGGGGTTGATATCGACCACTTTTGAGACTCCTGTTATAGATCATCAAAAATATATCATGCCATATTTCATGGCATCTCCCAAAACTCTTCTCCCTTAAGAATCCATGCTGAATGATATTTTCAGTAATTAGTTTTGTCTTAGGGGGGGGGGCGAGGGGGGGAATTTGTCTGCATTCTTCTGTTTCCATTGGTTTTAACCTCTGCTTGCAATCCAATTTCTCTGTCAGATGTCTCAGCCACACAAGTATGAGGATGACCATGGAATATGCCATTGGTTCCTGAAGATGAGACTCCACTGTTTTCTTCAGCCAAAGGACCAACAACAGGTGTGGATACATCATGGTTAAGTGTAGCATAACCTGGCAAAGAGAGCAAGGCAAGCTGCATAACCTGGCAAAGGACACAGAGAGC
Organism: Narcine bancroftii; assembly: GCF_036971445.1. Classification (NCBI taxonomy): domain Eukaryota; kingdom Metazoa; phylum Chordata; class Chondrichthyes; order Torpediniformes; family Narcinidae; genus Narcine; species Narcine bancroftii. The sequence goes on from NC_091478.1 coordinate 10,029,541, forward strand.
CACCAGGAAATTCCTCTTCTAAGGGCCAGGAAGCAGATACAAAAAAACAGACGGAGTGTCTTTGTCTCTCAGCTTAACATTGGGAAGGGGGCAATGTGTGTCTGGGCAATAAAGGATTTTCTTATGTAGAATACTTTCCTTGAACATTTCATCTGCACAATCTCCACATAAACCACCTATATTCCATTCATTACCATCCGCATAGTATACCAATAAGCAACTGAACCTTGATCGTGCATTATATTCCCTCCTTTGCCTGTTATTTTGTTGGTTCACCTGCCCATATCAATCAATGAATAAATCCCTAAAAATGGCTTGCAACCACATGTCTGTATTTCCTGATGAATCTTGCCTCACTTCAAGAACTCTGACCTCTGCACAAAATATACTTTCCCTGGAGCATCTCTGCTCTACAGGTAACAATAGTGCTTGAGATTTTGAACGCTTTGGCCTGCTGTTCAAAACTGATGATGGCCATTCATTACTGTAGCAGCTGAGAATAATTCATATCACAGTATATTCAGCAAATTAGCAGGCAATGGGTGGAGCTGCAATGAGAAGCTAATGTTTAATGAAGTCAACAGTTATTTAACTCTGAGAAACTCACCGAGTTTCAATCGAACCAAACTATTTTTCTATAATGGGGATGTTTCAATAATGGAGGTAGCACACATCAAGCCATTCATCTAGTATTTGAATATGTTCATTGCACTTCTGATTGATGCTATTTCACTGTTCATCTCAGTTTTAATCCTATTCGTAAAAGAGAACTCATGGAGGGTGAATAGTATCAAGTTATCATTTAAGGTCAACGTGAGCTTGCTTGTATTCTTCTCCATTTCTGGTAGACAACCCTTCAGCAAACCAATTATATGCGAGGAATTCCAAGAGAGGAATCAAGTTGATATCAGAAGTTGTTTGCACTCATAGGTTGGTGTTAAATAGTAGTTATGAAATTAAATGATCCCACGCTTATTTGTTGCACTGCCATGAGATAACTATGTACAACTTCAACCACTTTGATTTGAAATGCATTAAATTAGCAACCTTATTTGGTGAAGCACCACAGGGAAGGTAGCAATGCCAGCAGCTACAAGACCAGTATGACTTCTCTCTGCATACTGAAAGATATAAAGTGTCATTAAATAAGGACTCATTTGAATTTTTAATTTTTTAAATTTAAATTTTGTATTAAATTTTTAATTTAAAGATTTAAATTAGACATACAACACTGAAACAGGCTATTTCGGCCCTAAAAGTCCATGCCACCCAAATTACACCCTATTATCCTACACCCTGGTATGTTTTTGAAGGGTAGGAGGAAACTGGAACCCTTGGAGAAAACCCAAGCAGACACAGGGAAAACGTACAAACCACTTACAGACAGCGTGGGATTCAAACCCAGGTCCGGACTCAATTGCTGGTGTGGTAAAGTCTATGCCAACCAAACTGCCCAACAATGAATGTGTTTTGAAAATTGTTTAAAGCATAATTTAATCAATTAATATAAATATTAATTTTGATAAATGTATCTCTATAATCAAAATCATATTGTCCTAAATAGCCCAATCCTCTACATTAGAGAGACTGGATACAGACTGGGAGATCACTTTGTTGAGTACCTCGGCTCTGTCCGCCGCAATAGTGTGAATTTCCCAGTTTTAATTCTCTATCCCATTCCCTTGCCGACAAGTCTGTCCATGGTCTCATATACTGCCAGACTGAGACCACTCATAAATTGGAGGAACAATACCTCATCTTCTGAATGGGCACCCTCCAACTGGATTGCATTAATATCGACTTCTCTGTCTTTCGCTAAACCCCTGCTTCCCTTGTTGTCTCTCCATTCCCGGTCTCCTTTTACAAAGACATGATACATTTTATCTAGTCCCTCATCACATCCAACTAATACTTTTTGTTGGTCTGGATTCACTCCCCATTGTTTGAATTCTGAGACTTTCTGATATATCCCGCTTCTGCCTTTTCTAGTTTTTGAAGAAGTGCTCAGAGTCAGGCTCGAAACATCGGCAATATATCTTGGTCTCCAATAGATGCTGAAAAGATCAGCTGAGTTCCTCCAGCATTTCATGTTTTTACTATAGATAATTTAAGCAGTAGTCTGGATGGCTAGTTGTGGAGCATGGGTAAGCATGTTGCTTGAGGTCAACAGTTGGAAATGAATTGCTACCTTTATGAAGGGGATCATTAACGTCCTGACCTTGCATACCATGCAATCGTTCGTGGGACTGACCAAGCAAAGTTCATTAGCTGTTTCCCCCCTACCCCCCCTCCCCCTTCCCAACTTCAACCTCATGTTTCAAAGCTGAGTCATCTGATAATCCCCATAATAAAAGGGTTTTGGACCTGATTGTTTTTACTTCTATTCCAGAACCAGGTCTCTGTGCAACCTGAGCCAGCCTCAATTCTCATGAAGATTTGTGTGAATGGGGAAATAAATGTAAGCTTTGAAGTACATTCCTCTATTCTTGTAAAATAGAGCTGAGCCCTGCCTTATCTCTTCCCCTGTAGATCTGCTCACCTGTAGCATCTCTTTCACTTTGCAGGAGAGCAATCGTTCTGTTCATACAATTGCTCATTAAGGAGCTCACTGATGAAAATTTTGCTCTTTCTGAGAAGTTTAAATCTGCTCCATTGCGGTAGTATACAGTCCTCCAGCTTGATTGTGACTGAGACTTACTGTGGTCTCTTCTTCATATCCATAGGAGCTCACATCTGCACCATTAGAGGCATTGAATTAAAGTATTGTTGCTGAGCATTTTCAAAGAAATATCTATCACCTATTGCGTGGAAACCATTGGCTCCTATCTTTTGTGAACGCAGGGAAGTGGACTCCTCAATGCTCCTCATCATGTCTTGCTTACAGTCAGCCAGGCCTGATACTGACTCACCACCTTGTGCATCACATTAGCCTTTACAGGAAAGCATCTCACTCATGGTTCTCCTTTGAATCCTCTGGGATAGGATCAATGCATGAATTGTGACCATACTCCTCTGATCACACCACTATTAGCATCCCTATGCCTAGTGACAGACAGCAAACAACCTCTGCCTGCAAAATCTCCCCGTAATACACGTCCTTCTAAGCAAATTTGTTCAACCAGCAAAATGCCAGCCCCCAAGAGTTTCAGGTGCAATCATCCACATGGTCTGCACCATTCTTCCCTCCTGTCCTCCATCTCATTCTGTTCTGTATCTTGAGGTTCCCCCATACTTTGCAATGAAAAACTAAAAGTGAGTTGGACACATAAGCTGCACCAAACAATACCTTTTACATTAATTCAGCAGTACAGATGGAAGGAGAAAACCATTGATCAATACAAAGTAAATAGTCATTGCAATTCAATATAATCAGCATTCTAAGTGGCAGATTTTGCTTAGATTGGACTCAGGTGGTGTTTTCCCACAAGTCACAAGGTAACTCTAATGTGCCTCCCTGCCATTCTCTGCTCCAAGGAACCTCTTCTTGATTCCTTGCTATTTTCATCTTTGAAGTCTCAACTATTTGAGTGAGAAATGAAAGAGGAAAGATATCAATGATACAAGATGAAAGCAGAGGGTGATATTGGAGTGAGTGGAATGTGAAAGAGCTGTGGATTGAGTATTATTGTGAATTAAAATGTGTGTGTGTACTTGCACGTCTTATCTCACTGTATAAGGAAACAGGAGCAGGATTTTTAGTGGTCTGTGGCTTTTGTGAGATCTTAGAATTTTTATGGTATTGTTCCATGATGTGGGATTTTTTTTTTACTCTAAGAGGGCACACTTAAGCTACCTCTTTCTAGAATCTTCTTGTGATAGCCTTGGCTGATCTCATGGTGCAGAGAATCTCCTTCTTCTCAGGTACAGCATGTCATTGATGAACACTCTATTCTTCTTTCTTAACCCTGGGAGTTCCCATCTTCTCTTCTGCACTATAACCACAATGTGTGATGTTATTGTCCCTATGCCATAGTGAGCATACCTTGTATGGCTCTCGCGGATCTGCTGAATTCAAGCTGTGTGAAGAAAGGTAAATTGCATCTTTGCCAGCCTTGTGCTAAATGCAATGAATTTTAGCTCACCAAAATATTTCCAATTAACTTTCTAACAAAAGTGTTTTTGCAATCACATTCAAGTGCACTGAATCCATGCATGAAGGGGAGACTATATGTAAACCTAATAGCTATCTGGTATTCCAATGAAGATATTTTATTTCAAATGTGTCTTAGTCAAAGGATAAAAAAGAATATTATGATTCTATGTTAAATTTTGTACAAATAGTGCTCAGTCCTGATGAAGATTTTTAGCTCGAAACATCAACCATTCTTTTTTCTCCCACTAATGCTGCATAATCCATTAGGTTCCTCCAAGAGATTGTTTTTGGTTTGACTACAACAAATCGGTTTGGTCAACTATTTAAAACATTGATTTTTTTTCTGACTACTGTATTTAATTTGATGTTACAAACTTGGCATTTAGTTTACTTTTCCATTAATGCTCCAACATATGTCCTTTGCTGTTTTACTAGGATGTTATCTTGATAACAAATTGGCAAAACAAAAATGTGTGAAGCTTCAATATAGCGCTCAAAAATATATTTTACAGCTCTATCTCCACCAACAATTGGCATTGAATTCAAATCATACAGGGTTCAACATGCTGAATACTAGCGGGATGTTTTCTCTGAGTGAGGACTCTAGCACTCCCCAGAGTAAAGGGATCTCAGGATAAGGGGTGGGGCATTTACGATTGAGAAGACAAGAAATTCCTTCAAGCAAAGGGTGATGAACTTTTTGAAATCTCTACAATGCTCAGCAAAAGTGTTAATTCATCATCCCAAATTAAGGAATCAAGGGATATGGGAGTTATGCAAGAAAATGGAGTTGAGGTAGTGACAATGGAAAATTATAGTCAAAGAGGTAAATAGCCTACACTTCTTCCTATATCTTTGATTTTTTTTAAAAATAAATAGCATTTTTATTTTTATATGAAACTATTGATAGCATATTTCATACTGCACTCCATTTCAGGTATTTTTTAAAATTTATTAATTTAGTTGTTGAACTTGTACACCAGCATTTGCTGCCCATTCTTAATTGCAAAGGAGAGCATTGACAAATTCTCCCATACTCCAACTCCATGCAAATGAGACAACCACTGTAAGCTATATCTCCAACAACAATGAAACAGAATGTAACAGGGGGATCATGAGTTAAATGGCTTGGTGCCGGGACAACAACCTGTCCCATAATGTCAGCAAGACATAGGACCTGGTCATTGACCTCCAAAAGAGGAGTGGAGCTCACTCTCCTGTATGAATTAATTGTCCTGCATGCACCTTGATGAAAGGCTCAGACCCAAAATGTTGGTTATGTCTCTTTATTTTTACTACACCTGCTGTCTTTGGTGTTTCAGTCAACTCTCTTTAGATTTGGAAAGTGTTTTCAGAGTAAACGAGGCAAGTAATGATAGTATACTTAATAGATGATACAGGAGGGTGAGGAAGGTTAAGGAAAATGGGGAAATAGGGTTGCAAGGTAGTCAGTTAAAAATCTGCCTGATTAAAATATAAAGAATAGACATTCATGAACTCCATTACAAAACATTAAACAAACTGTGCATTTTGGTAAATTTCATTGATTCATTCAATATAGAAAAGGTTCAGAGAAATTAACAGATATTCTAATCTTGGTGAATTTGATTGAAGAATAAATTATGTCAACAACTGGAGGAACTCATCTGATTTGAGCCATGGATGTTCTGAATACATCTGAGAAGGCCAAACAGAAGCTTAATTTTACAAGACAACACTTCCAGCAATATACAGTGGAATATAACTCACTTTATGTTCTCACGTCTCCAGGGTAGGATTTTAACGCATGATCTTCTGCTTAGAGAGCAGGAATGTATTTTTTCAGTCAGAATTGACAAGACAGAAATATACAAAATGGATAAGCATTTCTTATCTTTTTGTTGCATTTCTCAGATTGGAACTAATCTGGTGACATTGTTAAACTAATTGGATGGATCCAATTATTGCTAGTATTGAAAAATGACTAAGCAATGAGTTCATAATTAAACTAAGTCTACTTCACAAGAAGAAGTAAGATGGAAACTTTACATTTATACATCAAAACTATTCTCCAGAGGTCAAACTTTCCCTCGAAAATGCCACCAGAGTCTATTGAAATGAAGTACAACCCATATTAATTGATGAATACCTCAGATGGGAGTGCTAATATGAAGGAAGTATTTTCTACTGCAGGGTTAAATTTGGCTTTACCTGAATTTGAAGCTGGATCTGCATCCACTGCAAGTTCAATTAATTGTTCTCATCTGGACTCCTCACCAATGCTCAGCAGCTTCAGGCAGGGTCAGAGCAAGAATGACAGTGTGAGGGCAAAGAATTATGGCGTACCTTTCATGTGGGATGTCACTGATTAGAGAAAATGTCTTATTAAAGACAATCTTTAATATTATGATGTTCATCAGATAACATCATAGTAGAATAGAGAAGATTACGATGTTCTTTTCTCAAATTTGAGATTAGTTCAGAACCATTACAACAAATACCTAGGACCCACCAGCATCTCACTCTATCAGTTCTTGAGATACCCCATGACGGAGTATACAGCAACAGTTTCAGCATGGCCATGAGAAAGAAAGGCATTGACGGAAGTTGAGGAGATGTTGCCAGGAATATAGAGGAGAGGTGGCAGGAAGAGGGTCTTCAAATCACCAAAGGGAGACAGTATCCTAGTTTTTGCCTTTTTGCAATAATCCCACTTCATCCAACATTCACAGATACATATTTCTCTTTTATCCTTCAAAAATTAAAAACTGCCTCTACCAACATGTCTGTGAACTTAGAGTTTACCTAACAAAGTGCATACTTGCAATAATGAAACATTGCAATTCCATCCTTCACAGGAAAATTATACATTGTGCATAATAATGTAAACACAAACTTTATAAAGCAATGTACCCCTTGTTAGATTGTGATCCATGTCATGGGACAGCTCCTAGAATATTGATCCAAGCAAATTGGCTCTCTTGACATTTCAGCTGAACACTAGCAATGAGTTTCTGATGGAGTGCCCTTTAATTTCACTTTATTTTAAAGATCTTATTAACTAGTTCTCTTTTCTGTTGTTTTGTTTACCATCTTAGTTTCCTCCTATACAAAGAAAAGCTGACAACTTCCAGTCTCTCACTAGTTACCCTTGCAGCTCATCGTTGAATAGCACCAAATGCTCCAGAGAAGTGACACATTAGAACTCAGAGAGGAAGGGTTGAAAGTGCACTTCTAACCCACCACACACCAGGAACAGAACTTCCAGTTGCTGCTAAGATTGTAATTCACTTTATGCTTCAGCCTAAGATATCACTGTGGAATCATTAATATAGCTAATTATCTGCCCACAAATACATCAAGGATGTCACTAATACGTTTATTAATTCTATTTCCCTTCTTTTGGATAGTTAGCAACAACATGAACAATATTGTTAAAATGTGTAACCATTGTTTGCCCACCCTGGTGAGGTATTTGAATTATAACTTGTGAGAAGTTCTGTTCACATTTACTTCCTGACCACCTCCTTCAGTGTCCTGCAGATGTTCTTCTTGAATCATTTACTTCCAAGCTGGGCCTCTCTTCTTGACTTAGCTCTCTTCTGCCAGTTCTATTGCTCAGTTTTGTTGTGTTGAACATTTTGAATTAATAATGTTTTTCTAATAAACCAAAATAAATTGTACTTCTGAAGAATTAATCCCCAAAGAGTGAAAAAAATGCATGGGTGGAAATTGAAGTGAAAACAATAAATCCATAGTCCTGCTTGCTTATTCTACTTCACCCTATCTTATTGCTGTTTCTGGGAGTTTACTACCTGCTAGCTGCTGAGCTTCTTAAATTAAACAAAGACATCAGTTCTAAGGGACTTCATTGACTGTGAAATACTTTGGGATATCCTGGGTTTGAGAAAGATGCTAGAACATTGTATGTTTTATTTTTTGCCTGCACATCTGAACTACTGCAGACTTTTAATTCTAGTAGTACATTTCCTACCTCCCAAGCGATTTGTCAGTCAGAGACATTTTTAATACCAGATGCTCAATCAAAGTATTAAAACGTTGACCTCAGAAACTGTGGCAGAGCCAACACTCAAGATGTTGACCTTAATGATCTGCTACAAAATGATTTTGAAGTAGTTGCCATACTATACCTCCTTTCAACTATTGTTACTTTAATACACATTGTATATAGCACTATTGCATAGATAGGAATTGAGTCTTGTAATTACACACGGTTACAATCAGTTCAAAGGTTATTTAATCACTCAATAGATGCTTAATTTCAAAAAAGTTTCAGGTTATGTTATAAAATGATAGTGAGACCAAATGTAACAAAGGTGATATTAGCAGAATTAATACCAATCATGGTTCAGGTCTTGCTAAGATTTGCCAGCTTCTTTGCGATATAGTGTGTAGTAGTGTAGGTATATATTTTTTAACAATGCAGCACGTTTGAATGCCCTTCAATCCATGAAACCAGTGCCTCGACCCAGCCCATACTTCGGTATGATGTTGCACCAGAACTGTCTGATAGAGGACCTGGCATTGATAGTTCTGCTTCTGTAGTCATGCAAGGAATCACACGAAAGAGCTCAAGGGCACCACGTCACTTTAGATATTATGTGGTAGCACAGCAGTTTGCGCAATGCTATCACAGTGCCAGCAACCCAGGTTCGAATACATTGATGTCTGTAAAGAATTATACATTCTCCTTATGACCACACAAGTTTCCTTTGGGGGTCTCTGGTTTCCTTCCATGTTCCAAAGACATACAGGTTAGTAGGTCGACTGGTCACATGGATGTATTTAGGCAGTGCAGACTTGTGGTCCAGAAGGGCCTGTTACCTTACTTAACATAACAGTAAATAATTCAATTATCAGGACTTCCTTTTCTGGAATAAAACTGATAGTTTAGGAATTGTATCACCTTGCACAATACAATATCCATGAATAACAACTAGAAATGAAAATCTTGGACCAGCAGTGCTCTCTGTGATTTCCCTTCAGTCAACTAGTGAACTAATACATTAGATCCTACTCCAAGTGAGACCTGCTGACTGTCAGTTACAGATGTAACTGCTCATTCTTACTTGTGTTCTTGGTGAGGGGACCCATTCAAAATGTTTTTCCAAGCAAGGAAACGCCCTAAACCAGAATCACTAAATAATTTACATATCACATTGGAGCTGGTTCTTGACCAGTTCAATCAACTTCCCCTTCTCCATAGGCATGAAAATTTTCCATCAAAATCTATTTATCCAAATATTTTTGAAGTCACCATGGAATCTTCCTTCACTACTAAATTCCAGATGGTCTCATCCCATACTAATTATTTTATGTACACCCCGGATCTACAACCCATAACCTTTGCAGCAAATCCTGATACTCCTTTTCCCAGTATCTTGTGCTGGTCATCTCTCAATTCCCTTTAATTGTTCCTCTTTTAATCATTGAACAGTAACAGTCCTATGGATCAAGTCCTCACAAGAATGTTTCATTACTCATTCTTGGGTATTCCACTTTGGCTGCAATAGATATGAAATGTGTTGATAAGTGCAGGCCTATCTCTTGCCCAGCTCATTGTGGTCCCTTTGGTTGAGAGAGGTAAATGTAGCCTTAGGTCTTCCATTTTTAATTTGTAAAGAACTTAATATGTATTTTTGAGACAAACTGGGATGCCTGAAAAATTGCCTAATTCAATCTCCAGGTGGACAATTTAAAGACATTAGCCTCCCAATTGAGTTGTGCCTCATTACTATATAAAGAGGACCCAACAAGATCACATTGCTACATACTGAAATTGCATCTGATATGCAGTGCTGTTTTTATTAATGCAAGAATTATTATGCATTTGACATGTTTAGATAATTTGGTGAACTGATAATACATAAATCCAGGTTTTTAATCTCCTCCAATTCTAGGCCTTAATCATCCTCCCGATTTAAATGCACCATCATCAGTGCCTTTGCATTTGGTTTCAATAACAGTAAATTCTGTAATTCCCTCAATGAATTGCTCAGCCCCACTTCTTTTTGTCCTTTGAAATTAATACCAAAAACATTCTTTTTGACCTTTTTTTAAATTTGATAATGTCAGGCAGAGAAATTAAAGACCTCATCAGTCCAAAGACTGGTTGTGATGAAGGGTTCCAGCCCAAAATGTTGACCATTCTTTTTCTCCCATTGATGTTGCTCACACGACTGAGTACTTCCAGCAAATTTTTCCAGCATTTGCATTCTCTCACGTTTCCTGTGAGTCCAAAGACTTGGTTAGGGTTTGCTCCATTATTTATATGGAAGATTTGCCAAGGAAGAAATTGATTTACTTCAAGGCGAAAAATGACGTGATGGCGAGGAAGTCCACTCCTCCCCCATACTGCATCTCATGGGGGCCAAAGTGAGAAGTATGCTGTTCAAGGTCAACCTTCATAAAGCTGCAGGTCCAGATAACATCACTGGCAGGGTGCTCAGAGGATGTGCGAACCAACCAGCTGATATCCTCACAGACATGTTCAATATCTCCCTGAGCAGCGCCGTCATACCAACGTGCTTCAAGATGGCCATTATCGTCCCTGTGCAGAAGAAGCCCTCTGTGTCCTGTCTCAATGACTACCGTCCTATCGCACTCATGTCCACCGTCATGAAGTACTTCGAGAGGCTAGTCATGGAGCACATCAAAACTCAGCTGCCGCCCTCACTGGACCCCCTGCAGTTGGCATACCATCCCAACTGATCGACTGATGATGCCATTGCCACCACTCTTCACCTAGTCCTACCTGGAAAGTAAAGACTCGTATGTTCAAATGCTGTTCATAGACTTCAGCTCAGCATTCAACACAATCAGACCGCAGCACCTGATTAGGAAGATGAACCTGCTGGACCAAAACACTTTCCTCTGTAACTGGATCCTCAACTTCCTGACTAAAGACTAGTCAGTCCAGATCGGAAAAGGCATGTCCAACATCATCACACTGCTCAGCCTACTGCTGTTTAACTTGCTGATGCATGACTGTGGAGCGAGATACAATTCTAACCACATCATCAAGTTCACTGATGGTTCGTCCATGGTGAGGCTCATAAGCAAGAACAATGAGTCAGCTTACAGAGAGGAGGTGCAATCACTAACGGACTAGTGCAGAGACAACAACCTATACCTGAACGTCAACAAAACAAAGAGAATAGTGGTTGACTTCAGGAGAGCCCGGGGGAATCACAGTTCCACTGTCAAGGTAGTCAAGAGAACCAAATACCTTGGCGTGCACCTGGGGAAGAATCTCTCCTGGTCCCCCAACACCAGATCCATTGCCAAGAAGGCCCAACAATGCCATTACTTCCTGCAGAGGTTGAGGAAAATCCAGCTTCCACCCTCCACCCTCACGACATTCTACAGGGGCTGCATGGAAAGCATCCTATGTAACTGCATCATTGCCTGGTTTACGAACTGCACCAACCCAAAATGCAAGTCCCTGCAGCAGATAATAAAGATTGTTGAGGGGATTATTGGGGTCTCTTTCCCTGCCCTGATAGTCATTTATAATGGCTGATGTTTGCGGAAAGTCATAAATATTGTGAAGGACTCCACACACCCCTCCCACAATGTGTTCTCAGGCCCTAATGACCAGATTGCAAAAGTTTTTTCCCCACAGGCGTGAGACTTCTGAACTCTGAGGACACAGGGATAGGATATGTAACACGATATTTATAAGTGATATGCTATTTACAAAAAGTATCTGATGTAATTTAGCCATGCAAATAACCATCTCCATGGTTCAGAGAAACGCTATCTCGTTTTCACTGTACACTGCAATGATTATGGTATGAATGACAAATAAAAACATGACTTGACTTGATTCCTCTGGGAACAACAGAAGAGATGAAGTAGATAAAATCCAGAATTCCTTGAGAATATCCCTAAACTGTTGTTCAAAGTTGTGAAACTGTTGTTCAACTGTTGTGAAATTTAAGGCAAGATAAATGAGAGATAACATAAAAACTTAAGATTATGCCCTACTGAAACTTACTCTGCTGTTAAAAATGATCGTAGTTGATCTTCAATTGACTTTGCAGCCCAATCGTCAAATTCATGGGATTTCCTTAATGTTCAAAATTAAACACTAAGCATCTGCCTTTTCTAGTAGAGCATTCCAAAGATCATCAATCCTTTGAAAAAGGAAATTTCTCGTTATCTTCCTTATTCTGAAACTATGGCTCTTAGTTCTATGTTCAACTGCCATAAGAAACACACTTTCAATACCCAACTTCCTATCAAAGCATGTTATGTTTGAATGAGATCAACCCCACCCACCCCAAATTTAACATTGGCTATCCTCCATTGTTACTCCTTATCAAAAAATATCTTCTTCAAAGGAAACAATCCAATAAACTACATTGTACTGCCTCCAAATAAAACATATCCTAAGAAATGGATGCAAAAATACAAGAAATAGAAGTAGAAGCTGGTCCTTCAAATCTGTCTACCCAATCTTTAAATAGGGTCACAGTGATCTGTTCCAAGCTGCAACTCCTCTTTAGTACCAAATACACCAAGAATGTACACTGCCCTGCCATGCAGCAGAATTTACTGACCTCTGCATTCTTGGTCCTTCACAAACAAGAACAATATTCCACTTCTTTCCTCATTGGTTACTCTATCTATAGATTAATTTTCTCCATTTTGTTAATAAGCACAAGGTGGGAATTTTTTAAAATTACTTGTTTACATTGTAATTTCTTTAAAAATTCTAACTCTTTATTCTCCCTTCCCAATTGAATAACTTAATTGTTTCTTGTAATATATTCCATCTGTCACCCAACTTCGTTTATGTAAATTATTTATATCCTGATGTAGATTGATTGCACTCTCCTCACAGATTACTTTCATGTAGCTTTGTATCTTCACCAAATATGGATACATTACATTATCTTTCATTTGGATTATTACTTTAGATTATAGATAACTGAGGTCCAAAGTATTGATCTGTGTTGCACCATATTTTGTCCGTAAAGTAATTTTCTATTCCCTACTAATTTATTATGTTAATCCCATGAGCTATAGTGTTATGCAATAATCCTCTTGTCAAAAGTTTTTTGGGGTGGCACGGTTAGCATGGCAGTTAGTGCAACACTGTTACAATGCCAGAAATCCGGATTCAAATCCAGCTCTGTCTGTAAGGAGTTAGTATGTTTTCCTCATGTCTTTGTGGGTTTCCTCCACCCTTCAAAACATACCAGAGTTGTACGTTAATTGGGATATTTGGCGGCATGGGCTTGTGGGCTAGAAGGGCCTATTTACATTTAAAATCCAAAGATGATACATTATGGCTTCTCATAACCCATCCTGCTAGTTACATTCTAAAAATGACCACATTTCAGAAAACCAGGGTGACTTTGGTTAATTATATTATAATCTTCCAACATCCATAGTAATTCATTCCAGGATTTTCTTGGCATCCAACTGGTCTCAGTGATTTGTGCAATTGCATAATTAGTGATGCCAAACAGTCTATTATGGTTGAGAAGGCACCATGAAAAAGGTTGTGTTTGATGATGCCATATTTTTGATTTCACCTTGTAAATTCTTCACCTTTGCAACTCCTTTCTAAAATTGGTTATGAAATGGTTTATAGCACTCTTTCTTGAACAATAACATTACCTTTCACAGCTTCCAATCTATCTGGATTTATTCAGAATCTGTGGGCAAATTTGGAAGCTAATCACAAAGCAAGCGTTATCCCAGCTGCCACTTTATCTAGTATGTTGCCATTCAAGCTACTGTGAGATTACTAATTCTGATGAAAAATCATTGATCAGAAATTTCTGCCCACAAATGCATGACTTGCTTTGTTGACTGTATTTTCTGTTTTGATTCCAGATTTCCACCTTCTGCAGTTTCTTTTTGGCTTTTTCAAATGTTAATTAGCCCTAACTCATTACACAAAATTAGGTCCAATATAACTTGCTCCCTAATCCGTTCCATGACATATTGCTCCAGAAAGCTATCCAAACTGCATCCTATTAACTCATCTACCATATTTCAAATTATTCTGAATTGCTTTTCCCATTCTACATAAAGATTATGCCCCTTGTATTGTCTAGGCGACAGGTTGTCATTGACAACCTTGTTGTCGCTTATCCCAGCATATTGATTGCACTGATCAAGGTGAGATAATTTCTTATACTGCCTTATTTTGTCTGAGCTCAACCTATCAGATCAACGCTTCACCCCATCCAATTTTCAACCTGACCTCCTTAAGGATGAAATTTCAAAATTCTACGAAACGATGCCAAGTTAAATTTGTGTTTTGTTCAGATTTGAGGTCCTTCAGTTGTGTTCAAGCCAAAAATGGCACTGTGGCCCAGAGATTCTGATCATCATAATTTATGTGTGGAACAACTGACCATAATTCAGTGCAAAGTAAATCAGCCAAATTACGAGTAGAACAATATTTCTGAAGGAATAATGGAGATATTTAGATCTTGAGATGATGAGTATTGATAAAATAACTAATTGGTGCTGGATCCTTTTCTAAAATATTACATGCAATTTTTTTCCATTTAGAAGAATTTTCTAATGTCTTACATATTACCAGAGAATAACCAGAGATGGAATAACAAGAATTCCTTGTTATTTTAGACTCAATCTACATTATAACTGTCAGAGAAAATTATGATGAACACTGTTTTCATAATTCTATATTTTACTCTTTCAGACTGCATTTTCTGAGCCTTTTTCTGAATGCCTGTAATAAAACATATTCAATCTATTTTAGTAAAATGCCAGTTCTTCAATAGAACATGGAAATTAAGTGCAAAATCCTTAATAGAAACACAAAGATCTCTTTCATTGAAATATTGAATTCAGTTTTTATAGTTCATTTAGTAGAACCTTCTACAATGGATTTTTATAGATATTGAAAACTAATTTCATAATGAAGTTTGATTTAATTAGTTTGTATGATGTATGCCAGCACTAATTCCCAATTCCTGTTTATGAGCCTTCCTCCTTTTGCCAGCAAACAATCTGTCAGCCTCATTTTTAACAGTATTGAAAAATTCAAGCTTTATTATTGCCCACTCACTCTTTCTCTCCCATCAGGAGGAAAGTAATGAGCTTTTCTTCTTATGAGTGCAAGCAGAGAGTGCAGTGGCCTATATGCTGCAGGCATTACGCAGTATTAACAGTCTGATTCATGAGTTAAGTTTCTTACTGCCCGCAGCTATTAGCACTCAGTCCTCGAGCTGTCATTTGGTTAAAAAGACTCCATGGTTAATTCACTCTTTTAATGAGACCATGCTGTTCAACTAATGTATTTTACTGTATGAAAGGTCACTCCAGGAAGCAAAACAGATTGGAGCGAATGTAGTGGGAAGCTGGGCTGTCAAGAAATGGTTCCAGCCTTGCAGGCATCGAGCAGTCATGGCAGCAGTAATAGGCTGTGGAACTGATGGGCTTGTGTTCACCTCAACAGTTGAGTACCATAAATCAAGGCTAAATAGAAAGGAGATTAATCAGCTGCACAGACAAAAAGGCACGTGTTTCATTACCCATATAATCACTAACATGATTGCCATACAAGCAATGGAACTGTACACAATGCTGACAAAATACAGTTCAATAGAGTGTTGGAACTCGATTCAGTAGCTGCCAGCACTAAATATATGAAATCTATCTCTGTTATCAAGACTTTTTTGTTTAAAAAAAAGTATACAACACAGAAACCTAATTTATTTAATATTATACTTTCCATGTAGTTTAAACACCGATATTTAGTGCAAAGAGAGCTTCACAGAGAGATAAAATATTACCTCTACCACCTTCTTTGGAGGGAAACATTGCAAGCATTTATCCTGTATTAATTTTCAAAATGATGCCCAAGTACAAAAGTGATAATTAACATTTTAAAAAATAATTTGTCATGTAATCATTTAGTTAATGCATGGTGGGAAAGAGAACAATTTTAATTGGTGTATTTATTCTTGCTTTGTTTGATAAATTTTGAATTGTCTGACTAAATGTCAGATTGATGTAAAGATTGTGAAGGAAACATAATGGCAAGAACTTTGACAAAAATGAAACATCATGCAGGATACAAATTGGTGAAGAAGGGTCTGGCATATTCAAGGTTTCATACCTGACAACACTGCCAGCTTCTATTTACTTGCAAACTGGACCAACCTTACAGGTCATAGAATATTACTTACAAAATTGATGACATTTTTATGCTGTTAAGTTTATACTCCTTCGATATGTTTAACTTTATATTTTTCTATTAGAGTAGTTGTTTTGAATTTTTTGGTAATATAAAACAGACAGCTTCGTAGAAAGGAAATGCAAAGGATTATCTTCAAGAGAATGGGTTGATTAATAGCTGAAAATCTTTTGGTCATTCAGCCTCTAAAGGCATGTTGTACTCAGATAATTATTTTTTAGGATCTTCATTTGAAAATCTGTCATTGTTTTCTCAATTATAAGTGTCACCTGCTTATTGTACTCTCCTTCCTGGCTTGGAGCTCACAATTTTAGATGATGATATTCAGGTATGGATCCAAATGCAATCTGTAGATTCTAACCATCGCGTGCACAACCACAACTCACTAAAACTTCTTCAACAGAACTTCCCCCACCCCACCACCTGAAACCTACAACCTCTGCCATCAGCTGGAAGTTCCTCTGATTGCATAGAATTTTGATTTGGAAAGGTGGTTGGTTCTAAATACTGGACTTTCTTATCCAACTTTGCTGTGAGAGCATTTGTTTCTTGGACACAATGGGAAAAAGAGTAATAAGATATTTTTAAATTCTGGTCAGTCAAAGTATGGGATTGTGGATGGAGAATGTTGGGTAGAGTCAATTGTGTTGGTGTACATTGGCAGAAGCATTAATTTAGAAAATTGAAGATCTGAAAGTGATGAGCCTGCAATCTATGTCTCCACAGAAGTAGAATATCTACTTAAAGTTGCACCTTCTGAGATTGGATGATCTTCCATAGGTGGTAAATTCTGTTGGATTAATCTCCTGGCTTGTACAGCAAGGATACAAAAACACTCAAGAGAGGGAAAAAGCAGATGTAGGGGGAATGAAGCTAAGACCAGAAAATGTTAGTCATGGCAAGAGACTAACTATGCTGAGGGAACTTTCTTTTGAACTTTGGAAAATGTGAAGGAATTTAATTGAAAGTTATGAAAAACCTATACAGGAATGAAAAGGAATGACCATACATCTTTAAACACAGGAAACTAGTTTAAACTAATTGACTGGAAGATCAGAAGAGAGTTAGGACATTTTGTGTACCTAAAAATAAGTTTAAGTTTATTTTAACTGGTACTGTGAGAAGTGTTCTTCCATGAGCAGTCTAACAGGTCGATTCTAACATTCATACAGCTATGTGAAGTAGAAGAACAAGAGCACAATTATAGAGATATGATGAAAAAAGATAAATTAGTACAAAAGGGCAGCATGAGTGCATGTGAAAATATATTGTGAGGTTCATTCAGGAGTCTGATAGTTGCAGGGAAGCATGTTGGTGTTCAATTTCACACTTTTGATCCTTTTCCCCAATGGGAAGAGGGAGAACATGTCTGGGGCATAAGTGACCTTCCTTAGGCTGTGATGGAGATTGTCAGATGTACCAAGAAGCAGTGATGGAGATTGTTTTGTGCACAGACCAGTAAACATCCTATACTCCACACAATATAAAATACACAAGTGCAGAGATATGGAAAGAAATCTCAAGGCATGGAACAAAGGCAACATAATTTTATTCCTTTCAGATTAAATCAGATAATGGGAGGAATCATCAGTCACAAAGATGAGTCACAAAACAGAGGAGGTCGAAAGGCTCATAAAATGGAGCGAAAACAACAACAACCCAAGTCTCAACGTGAGCAAGTCAAAGGAAATAAGTGTGGATTTCAGGAATCTGTTCAGTTGTGAAAAGTGTGCACAAAGTTTCTTGGCGGGTATATATGGGATAACCTATCATGGACTCATAACTCCTCCTTATTTGTCAGCATGTACACTTCCAAAGAAGGTTGAGAAGGGCAAGGCTATCAACCCCCATCTGAACAACCTTTTGCAAGAGTACAACTGAGAGTGTGCTATCATTGTATGGTATGGTAGCTGCAAAGCAGCCAACTGGAAGTCTATACAGGATTACTGGGGTCTCCCTTTCCTCTATAGACAACATTTACTGGGAGCATTGTCAAACTAGGGCTCAAGGAATTATAGAAGACCCTTTCTATCCAACACACCATATCTTCAACCCAATTCCATCAAGAAGAAGGTACAGGACCATCAAAATCAGGATTGCCAGGCTGGTGAATTGCTTCATCCCACATGAAGTGAGACTGATGAACAGAATCCTGTAACAATGGGGCTAAGAACATAGCTCTGTGGTGCTCTGGTACTGATGGAGACTGTGGAAGAGATGTTCTTACCAACCTTCACTGATTGTGGTCTTAACACCAATACATTTCAATCTCTCATCATTTAAGAAACACTAAATTTTTATTTATTTTTTCAAAGTGGATGACCTTCATTATTCCTCATTTAATCCCATCTGTCTCATCCTTGACCATTTATTTAACTAGTTCCACAAAGCCTTTCAGTATTCTCATAATTCGTAATTCCACCTAGCTTTAATTAGTCAGAAAACTTGGACATCTTGAACTTCATCCGTTAATTCAAATCTTTGATATAGATTGCAAATAGCTCTAACCCAAAAAATGCCTGCAACTGGAATCGGACATTTTGACACCGGATATTTTAGCACCAAACATTTTGATGAAAAAAATAACATTTATAGCCCTTTGGACATTTTGGCGCCTACAGTTTGGCGCTGGCCTGTCAACTCCTAGTGTTGTAGCATTTCAGAAACATTTTGGGATTTATTATTATACTTAGGTTCATGTTTAGCGCTGACCTGGCTCCCCATGGCATGGCAGCACTGCCTGGCCTCCCTGTGTTGCAGAAATTTCTTCCCCCAAGGAAACCACTTCCCCTGGTAAAAACGGCCAGTGGGACTGTCACAGGATGGCCGATAGGATTGTAATCCTTCAATTCATAATCTGGTTCTATGTTCAGCGTTAATATTAAATCTGCTTCCTCTACACAATTCAGACTGCATTTCAGATCATACCAATTCACCATGCAAAAAAAAAAGTGTTTTTATTACTTTTAATGTGTGTCACTTGTAAGTGGGACTATCAGCAAGCGGCCGGCGGGGCAGTCACCGGGCGGCCGGCGGGGCAGTCACCGGGCGGCCGGCGGGGCAGTCACCGGGCGGCCGGCGGGGCAGTCACCGGGCGGCCGGCGGGGCAGTCACCGGGCGGCCGGCGGGGCAGTCACCGGGCGGCCGGCGGGGCAGTCACCGGGCGGCCGGCGGGGCAGTCACCGGGCGGCCGGCGGGGCAGTCACCGGGCGGCCGGCGGGGCAGTCACCGGGCGGCCAGCAGGACGAAGTCAGTCAGCAGACAGTGAATGAGGCTGCAGGCCAAAATGTCCAGTGCTAAACAGTGGATGCCAAACTGTAAGGGCCAAAATGTCTGGTGCAAAAATGTGGGCACCAAAATGTCCTAAACCCAGCTGCAAAACCCAACCAGTCACAAACTTCCAGTTCAAAAAGGACCAGATTGTTTTCAACCAATTCTTAATACATGCATATGTTACCTGCACCCCAGAAAAAAAAACTTGTAAAAGTTCAAATACACCATATTGGATGAATCACACTTGGTTATTCTGCTCATTACAACTTGTAAAACTCTAAAGGATTTATCAAAGACTAATTTACTATATTGACTCTGCCCAATTATGCTATTATTTTGTTTTGTTATTATTTGTTATTATTTTCAAAGAGCATTTTTATCACTTATTTAATAATAGATTCTAATATTTTCTCTACATGAGAGACTGTTAAGTCTCTAGGTTTGTTTCTCCCCTATTCCCTTAAATAGAGGGCAAAATTTATGACTTTTCAATTGATGGGAATAGTTTTAAATGCAACTTTAAAAAATTACAACCAGAGATCTATTTATCTCCATTACCTTAAAAACAAAGGATGTAGGTCTGCAGTCCAAGAGAGTTGTTGGCTATTGGTTCCATTTTCAATCCATGTTTATCTTCGCTTCAAACTGATTCCACTTCTTAATTTTCTGAACAATGACTTGTTTCTTTCCAATGTTTATCCCTTTCTTGCTGATCAGGTATACTTTCCTTCCTTTTTTCTCCTATCTTTAAAAGTTAACTAATTGGAATAGTGACTGGCTCTGGCCTGAAACATCAGACCATGTTCACTTTGCAGCTATGACTATGTAATGCCTATTTAGTTGTAACGAGTTATTTCTATTTATGCTGTTAAATTATCCAGATCTTTGCAAATATTGTCTACATTTAGATGAAAAGTTCTGAATATTGTCATTTTGCTATTTTTCCTGGCTCTGACACCAAATAGAGCTATATTCTAAATACTCCATCACTTCTTGGCATCATCAACCATTTCACTCTTCACTATTGCCTTGTCCATTTTAACTTCCTAAATTTCCCCACATTAGGGGGAACTCTCAGTTGGCAAACATCTGTACAATTTGACTTTCATAGATAATTGGGAAGATCAAGAGACTGAAAGGCCTTCGCTGGCTCTTTCAACAGCAAGAAGCAAGTATATATAAGTATATGGAGGGACAGGGTCTGATCAGGGACACTCAACACGGATTTGTGCGTGGAAGGTCGTGTTTGACCAATCTTATTAAATTTTTTGAAGAGGTAATTAGGAATGTTGATGAGGGTAGAGCAGTGAATCTTGTCTATATGGACTTCAGTAAGGCCTTCGATAAGGTTCTGCATGGGAGGTTAGTTAAGAAGGCTAAGTCCTTGGGTATTAATTTGGAGAAAGTCAAATGGATTCAACAGTGGCTGGAAGGAAGGTGCCAGAGAGTAATAGTAGATAATTGTTTGACAGGATGGAGGTCGGTGACAAGCAGTGAACCTCAGGGTATTGGGACCATTGCTGCTTGTCATATATATTAATGATCTAGAGGATGGGGCGGTAAATTGGATTAGTAAATATGCAGATGATACTAAAATAGGGGGAATTGTGGATAATGAAGAGGGTTTTCAAAGATTGCAGAGGGATTTAAACTGCTTAGAGGAGTGGGCAGAAAGAGTTTAATGCTGATAAGTGTGAGGTGCTTCATTTTGGAAAGAATAATCAAAGCAGGACATATGTGGTAAATGGGAGGGCTTTGAATAATGCAGTGGAGCAGAAAGATCTAGGAATAACAATGCATTGTTCCCTGAAGGTAGGAGTGCATGTGGATAGGGTGGTAAAGAAGGCCTTTAGTATGCTTGCCTATATAAATCAGTACATAGAATATAGGAGTTGGGATGTAATGATAAAGCTGTACAAGGCATTTGTTGAGGCCAAATTAAGAGTACTGTGTGCAGTTCTGGTCACCGATTTATAGGAAGGATATTGACAAAATAGAGAGAGTGCAGAGAAAATTTACAAAAATGTTGCCTGGGTTTCAGCATCTGGAATACAAGGAAAGATTAAGCAAATTAGGTCTTTATTCCTTGGAACGTAGAAGGCTGAGAGGGGATTTGATAGAGGTGTTTAAGATAATGAGAGGGATAGATAGAGTTGATGTGGAAAGACTTTTCCCATTGAGAGTAAGAGAGATGGATACAAAAGGTCATGAGTTGAGAGTTGACAGGCAAAGGTTTAGGAGTAATATGAGGGGGATCTTCTTTACTCAGAGAGTGGTTACTGTGTGGAGTGGGCTTCCGGGAAAGGTGGTGGAGAGAGGGTCAATTTTGTCATTTAAGAAAGAGTTGGATGAGTATATGGATGGGAGGGATATGGGCAGGGTGCTGAGGATTAGAGGAGGGTACTTGGATCAGTGCAGACTAGAAGGGCCAAATTGGCCTGTTTCGGTGCTGTAATTGTTATATGGTTATATTCTGAAACCAAGCTTTATAGCTACCATCTCTTCCCTCCCCAGTTTTGCCATTGTCTGTTCTAAATTTGATTCAGGTGAAATATATTTTTGGTGCATTCTTGACTTGTACTGAATCACTCTTTCTCCTGACCCCTTCATAAAGAAAAGGCTTCCAAAAATCTCTTGAATGATCGCAGATTAAGCAATTTAATGACCATCTTGCACTATCCATTTGTTCCAACATTTTGTATTTAAGGTGATAGAAATACTATGTGACTATGATTTATATTTAAAGATCATTTCAGCTGCCTGAAAAGACCACAGCAACTGATGGTAATGTGAGGGATTTTATAGAAACATTTAGCATTATGAAAGGAATAGACAAGAAAGAGGCAAGAATTGTGCTTCCTCTGGGAGGTGACACCAGAATTAGGGGACATAGCTTCAAGATTTGTGGAGTAGATTTAGGACAGAGATGAAGAAGAACTACTTTTACCAGAGAATGGTGAATGTATGGAATCCTCTGCCCAGGGAAGCTACCTTACTAAAATATTTAAAACAGAGTTGGTTGGATTTTACATTGTAAGGAATTTAAGGGTTATGGATTAACGATTAAAGACTCATTCTTAGACCTGAATGAATATACAACATGTGTCACCGACTTCATCCAGACCTGCGTGGATGAGTGCTTAGCCCACTGCTCTACTCACTCTACACTCATAACTGTGTGGCTAGGCACAATTCAAATCCTATCTACAAATTTGCCAATGACACCACAGTTGTCGGCAGAACCATAGATGGCAATGAAGGAGGAGGGAGATAGATCAGGTAGTTAACTGGTGTCACAACAACAGCCTTGCACTCAAGATGAGCAAAATCAAGGAGATGATTCAGGAAGAAATCAGGAGAACACAAACCAGTCCTCGTTAAGGGGTCAGCAGTGGGGAGGATCAATAACTTCAAATTCCTGGGTGTTAGCATGTCTGAGGATCTGTCCTGGGGCCTCCATGTTGATGCAATCATGAGGAAGGTCATCGATACTTTGTCAGGAGCTTGAGGAGATTTGGTATGTCACTAAAGACTCTCGAAAACATCTACAGGGGCACAGTGGAAATCATTTTGGCTGGTTGCATCTCCGCCTGGTATGGAGGTGCCTAAGCTCAGGACAAGAAAAAACTCCAGAGGGTTGTTAACTCAACCTGCAACATCACGGGCACTAGTCTTCACTTCATCAAGGACATCTACAAGAGGAGAGGTATTAAGAAAGCAGTCTCTGTCCTCAAGGCCCCCCACTACTCAGCCCATGCCCACTTCACTCTGCTACCATCAGGAAAATGGTACAGGTACCTGAAGACAAGCACTCAGCAGCACAAGGACAGCTTCTTTCCCTGTCATCAGATTTCTGAATGAACAATTAACCATAGACACTACTTACTTTGTCTTTTTCTTGCACAATATTTATTTATTTTTATGTGATTTTTATATAAATCTTTGCACTGTGATGCTATTGCAAAAGCAACAAATTTTGTGATATGTTCATTACAATAAATGAACAGGTAAGTGGAGGTGAGTCTATGGTCAGATCAGCAATGATCCTGCTTAATGGGGGGGTTTGGGGGAGGGGGTGGCAGGCAGTCTTGACAGGTCAGATGACCCACTCCTGCTCCTGTTTCTAAAGTTCTGATTACTTTTAAGAACGGTTTGGGTGAGAGAGTAGTAGTTATTAGGGAAAATGTGGCTTGAAGCTCAATACAGATTAACAGTGAGATAAGTTTCGTCCATCTTTTAGTTTATTCAAAAACTCCACTATAGGAATTCTTTTAGAAGAATTCTCATCCTTTGTGCTGGATCAGAATTTATGATGGAATCCATCATACAGTATCCAAACCTAGACAGGTGATGCTTCATTTGTTTACATTGCAGCAAGAATTATAATTTGACTCTCCACCATATCAAGGAATATGTAAATTGTTAGAAAAATATCACCGTTATTTTTGGATAAATATTCGCATGAAAGGAAGGAAAAAACTTGCATTCTCGACCATCTGTCACAACCTTGTCATATTCCAAAATATATTACGGTATAATTACTACTTCTGAACTGCAGCAACTGCTAAAATGAATGAAATATGGCAGCCAATTTAAGAACAGCAAAATCCCATGAACAAGAATGTGATAATAACGAGATTCTGTGATTTAGGAGTGATAAATACCGTCACCTTATTTAGGGTGGCAGTACCTACCCTGCTCTCCTTCAAAATTGTGCCATGGGGTTTTTATATCCACCTGTGAGAATAGTCATGAAAAAGACTTACTGATTTAAACAAAAAGAATTGCATAGAGCTTTCAGAGTGTCCCAAAGCTCTTTACAGCCAATGAAGTACTTTGCATGCAAAAGCAAAATCCTGGGTAAGCTGGAAATCTTAAATAAAAATGTAAAATGATGGAAATGCTCAGTCAAAAAATTTTGAAAGTTCTAATTAAAGGTGACTGATTTGAAATGTTGACATTACTTTCCCCTCACTACAAATATTATTTTTATGTACAAGCATTGACATGTCAGATTTCAGATCTCATCTAGCTATCTTCTTAATGATGACTTTCAATAGTCTGTTCACATACTACTAGTTACTTTGTGGAGGAACTTAAAAAAACCTTATTTCATTCAAAGTGGATGAGAACCAATTTTGACAGACAAGTCTTGAAGCAATTTAAGTACAAGCGAGGGTCTATTTTTTGGGAGTTGGCACAGAACACTCCCCACACAACTCTCCACCACCACCCCCCAACCCTCTCCAATATCATCCAACCTATTACTGTAGATTCATTACATTTTGATCACTTTTTTGTGCAGAGTTCAATATTTAGCTGTTTCTACAGGAGAATATTTTAATGTATTGCATTATTATATTACTTTGACATAATTCTTGGCAGCCAAATAAAGATGGCATTGATTAAGAACTAGGAACAGGTTGCCAACGGAAAATAAACATGCATAATTTATAAACTAGGTGTAATTTAACTGTTTTTAATTCTTGTTTCTATCATTCAGCACAAGCAAGGATAAAAAATCCTTGTGCATTGTAGGAAGAAAGATATTCATGATTGCGTACACTGATATTGTTGATGCATTAGCTATCCAGACAATTTGGGAAAAAGTACATGTTACATTATAAGTTATAGGTGTGTAGAAGTCTTCCAGTTAACTCACTAATATATAGCATGCTCCAAAAATTCCACTAATTTTGTGTTTCTCTCTTAAGTAAATTCATGCTGCCTCAGCATTCTGTATCATCTGGGTACAGTGTACAAATAGCTCTCAATGAGTACTGCAGAGCTTTTGGACAACTTGCCTGATTTCTGACCTATCAACATGAATAGAAGAAAAAGTAGAGCATTTCCTTCAAAGGTATGTCAACTTTAAAGTCCTCCTTTGAGTTTTGTAACATGTCCAGGAGAAAAACAGCATAATCTTCAAACTACACGAAACCATTTCCAAGACAAATGAAATCAGTATCTTCACATTACTGATAGATGCATAAACTGACGAGCGTCACTGAATCCTCCTCCATTTATATCTAAATTAATCATCAACACATGCTACTTCATTTGTATGTGAAATAACAAAAACTGAATCATAGTATCAGAGACCATTACACAGAGCAGAAACAGGCCCCTTCAACCCTTCTTGTCTGTGCCAGACCATTTTATTCCCCTAGTCCCACCGATCGGCACCAAATCCATAGCCCTCCATACCTTTCCCATCCATACACCTGTCCAAATTCTTCTTAAATGTTAAAATTGAGCCGACATTTACCATTTAAGCTGGCAGCTGGTTCAACACTCCCAGCACTCTCTGTGTAAAGAAGTTCTCCTTCATATTCCCCCTAAACTTTTCCCCTTTCACTCTTAACCCATGTCCTCTGGTTTGTATTTTACCTACCCTCAGTGGAAAAAGCCGACCAACATCTACTCATAATTTGAAATACCTCTGTCAAATCTGCCCTCATTCTTCTACGCTCCAGGGAATAAAGTCCTAACCTATTTAAACTTTCCCTATAACTCATTTCTGAAGTCCAGGCCACATCCTAAAGTCCTGCCTGGGCACAGCTGTGATATTTTCCCTGATGAGCAATGCCACTCCTCCCCTTTTTATCCTGCTCGCCCCCCCTCTCTCCATTGCATCTAAAACAACGCAAGCCTGGAACATTGAGCTGCCAGTCCTGCCCCTCCTCCAACCATGTTTCACTCATGGCCACAATGTCATAATTCCATGTGCTATCCACACTCTCTCATCTGCCTTTCCTCCAAAACTTGCATTGAATTAGATGCACCTGAGAACATTTCCACCACTTTACAACCCATTGACTTCTAATGGTTCATGAAATTTTCATGTCATATTTTCCCTTCTCCACTCCTCTATCTACTCTGGCACTCTGGTTCCAACCCCCCTGCAAATCTAGTTTAAACCCACCAGTGCAGCACTAGCAAAGATTCCTGCAAGGATATTAGTCCCCCTCCAGTTCAAATGCAAACCGCCCCATTAGAAGGAGGCCCAATGATCCAGAAACCTGAGGCCCTCCCTCCTGCACCATCTTTTTAGCCATGTGCTAAGCTGCATTATCCTTTTTATTTCTAACCTCACTAGCACATGGCACAGGTAGTAATCCTGAGATCACAACCCTAGAGATCTTGTCCTTCAACTTAGCGCTTAACTCTTTGAACTCTCCTTTGCAGGATCTCCTCACCCATCCTACCGACGGCATTGGTCCCTTTGTGGATCACATCGGGCTGCTCTGTCCCTGGTAGCCCCCCCAATAGTATCCAAAATGGCATACTTATTATTGAGGGGAACTTCCCTGCACTGCCTGCCTGTTCCCTTTCTGATTTTGGCTTCACCCACCTACCCTCCTCCTCCCTCCTGGGTGTCATAGGATCCCTGAAACTTCTATCTATCACCCCATCAACTCCAGCTCCAATTCCTTAACTCAGCTTGTTACGTAATGTACTTCTCGCAGATGAAGTGGTCAGGGATACTGTTGGCTTCCCCTGCCTTGGCTGCCATTCCAACTGTTTTATGACTAGAGGAAAAAAAACAATATCTAACCTGCCCTTACTTGGGCCTACCTGCTGAATCCTTTTTGTTCCTTTCTTGCTACTATCCCTTTGCCTCTTATCTGTTCTCGCCAAAGCCTGTTGAGCTAAAGTCTTATCACTCTGGTTCAACCCATTCTGACCATGATCACTCTGGAATTTGAGGCTAAGTTAACCCATCCCCTCTATGTGTTTTTGTTTATTCTTTGAGTTGAAAGACAGCCAGTTCTTTAAGTTGATTTGGTTTCTGCATTTGAACATGCATATAGCTAATCAGACCAATTTATGGTTGAACTATCTAAGGCCCATGAAGCATGAGATGTTACTTTGTGTGGCATTACTAAGAGCAGACACAGTCGTAATGCAAACTTTAAGCCTCTTGGTGTTACGATCTGCCTCAATAGCCATCAATAATTCATAAGTTTCCAACAGATTCACCCCTTACCTTCATACTAAGGGCTATTTAAAGGAAGGAGTTGTTGGAAATGTATGAAGGGAAAAATTGGATTAGTATAGGATAGTGGTCTTGGTGGGCCAAATGAACTGTTTCATTGTCATATAACTTTATATTCTATAGCTCAAAAATTGGCAAGATTGCCAGGAATGGGCAGCCACCCACATAAAACTGTCCATGAGAAATACCAAAACTATCTCTTCCTGATGAGTAGATAAATTGAAGACAACTTGCTCATTCCCAATATGAAGTGCAGTAAGATATTATGGATGCATGCTTGCTCCAAGCCTCAATTATGTAATTGTCAGGGAAAAGTTGAGCACCTCATATTCTCAGAGCCACGGGGGTTCCAGAATGCCGGACTGACCAAAGATTGCACCACAAACCAACTATATGGTAAAGCCAAATGAGCCAAAAATAACAACATTTCAGCAGACAGTGTATAATGGGCCTTGGCTGAAAAATTGCACAACAATGTGATTGCAAATGATATCCAATAACTGAAAAAGCTTGACCACCATCTCAGGCATTGGTAGAATATTTAATGAAAAATGCTGGCTTTGCAAATGCCGCATTTTGAGATGCCTAGTCTCAATGCCTAGTTGAATGCAAACCGACCCATTGGAAGGAGACCCAACGATCCAGAAACCTGAGGCCCTCCCTCCTGCACCATCTTTTTAGCCATGTGCTAAGCTGCATTATCCTTTTTATTTCTAACCTCACTAGCACATGGCACAGGTAGTAATCCTGAGATCACAACCCTAGATGCCTCGTCTCAGCACTTCAACTTCGGGGAAAGCAGCCTTCAACCATATCAAAAGGACTATTCAATGCAAACTCAAAGATATGTGAAACTCATTGCTATGCAGTAAGGCAGATGAGATTCATTCCTGCATCGGGCCATATTCCTTAGCAACATATCCAATAGTAATGAAGAAAATGAACCGCAAAACAGGCTAAATACTTCAGTATCATCCTTTATCAATATTCATAAATGAATGAGGACTGGTGCCAGATAGATATCAAGATATTTCCTGTTGATCCTACAAAACTGATTGAAACTATGAAAACAGTTGACCTGCCGTAAAATAAAAAAGTTCCTGGAGCAATGGTATTTCACATATTATTTTAGCAGAAATCTGTAAGGTGGGAGTCTTGACCTATCTGAATTCTTACAATTAATTAATCCTTAGAATTACAAGGCTTCATCCAATACTAACCTGTAAAGTAGGAAAGCAAAAGGTACCCCTGTGACGTTCTTTGGGCATTTCCTTGTTGGCAGTAGCTGTCAAACTCAGCAGAATACTGCTAAATCACCTTGTGTGACATACTCAATGAGAGCTTTTGCCTGGGAGTCATTGTCGTTTCGGGAAAGAATCAAGGACCATCTACGTGGGTTTGCAACTCATCAACGAAGAGAAATGCCAGAAACAAAATTATTTTTGTCGTTCTGGTAACAGCATGTGATACAGGCAATCGTTGCGGGTATTTGGAATATCATGGTGAAATTTTGTTGCTGAGTATAAATTAATACAATGGCTCAGCAATTTTATGGTGACAAGTTTGTGTTAAGGTTAACAGTGAATTATCTGAACCATTCCAACAAAATAATGGATCCATGTGCTGGCCTAACCCTCTGGAACACCTAGCGATATTTTCATGGCTATCATATCATTTGGCAGATTATTCAGTGAGTTTCTTTTTTTAAATTCCTAAATATTTTATTTTTTTACATAAATAAACCAGATATATATACAGAAAATCTTTAAAATACACAACAGGGATGTTAAATATAAAGAAATCAACAAAATTGTCAAATTCATATATAATTACATCTATAATGTAAGAGAACATCTTGTAATTTAATCCCGAATAATATATTTTCTTTTTCTCCCCCATCTCTTGAGCTGATTACCAAGCTAAAGTTTTATAATTACAATATACCTTGCACCTGGAGTAATATAATAAAGTGCTGGAAGACAGGTTTTATATTAAAACTAGAGGCTCTGAAAGTAGTTCAGGAAAGGTCCCCATAAATTTTGAAACATTATATCCAAGTTACTGACAGAATAACAAATCTGTTCTCGATTTAAACAGGACATAATATCCCTCAGCCACTGAGCATGGGTGTGCGGGCAGCATCCCTCCATCTTAGAAATATCTTCTTTCTTTATAACTGGGGTTAGCCAATATCACTCCCTCCTTTTTGGTAACTGGGTTGAATTACCACTGAATAATCCAACATTTATAACTAGACTATCCCATCAATGTATCCTCCAAGATTTATAACAAAACTAACCTATCTCTGCCCTAAACAATTCAGAACACATTTGACAGCTCATTGTGCCTTCCTCCATCAAAAACCATTCTAATTACCAAGACTCCCGGGATAGTCAACATGGCTTTGTGAATTGTAAGGCACGTTTAACAAACCTAAGACTTTTTCAAGGAGGTTACCAGAAAAGTTGAAAAAGGAAGGGCTGTGGATGTTGTCTACATGGACTTTAATAAGGTCTTTGACAAGATCCCACATGGGAGGTTAGTCAGGAAGGTTCAGTCACTCTGTATTCATGGAGAGATAGTAAAAAGGATTTGACATTGCCTTTATGGGAGAAGTCAGAAAGCAGTAGTGGACAGTTGCCTCTCTGACTGGAGGCCTGTGACTATAGGTGTGCCTCAAGGATTGGTACTGGGCACATTTTTGTTTGTCATCCATATCAATGATCTGGGTAATAATGTGGTAAATTGGATCAGCATGTTTGCAGATGACACAAAATTGGAGGTGTTGCGGACAACGAGGAAGGCTTTCAAAGCTTGCAGAGGATCTGGGCCAACTGTTAAAATGGGCTACAAAATGGCAGATAGAACTCAGTAAAGACAAAAGTGTGAGCTGTTGCATTATGGAAGAACAAACTAAGGTAGGACAATTATGGTAAATAGTAGAACACTGAAGAGTGCAGTAGAACTGAGGAATCTGGGAATACAGATATATAATTCCATGAAAGTGGTGTCACAGGTAGATAGAGTCGTAAATAGAGGTTTTGGCACACTGGCCTTCTTAAATTAAAGTATTGAGTATAAGACATTGAGGCCAAATTTGAAGTATTTTGTGCAGTTTTGGTCACCTAATTAGAGGAAATATATCAATAAAATTGAAAGAGTACAGAAAAGATTTACTAGGATGTTGGAAGGACTTGAGGAACAAAGTTACAGGGTTTATAAGACTTTATTCCCTAGAGAGTAGAAGAATAAGAAGAGATTTGATAGAGGCATACTATCAAGTTATATAGTATCTGCCTGATGTTCCACTTGATGATTGGTTTCCTCCTCATGCTCTCCCATTGATGAGTATAGATGGAGTAAATGCAAGTAGACTTTTTCCTACTGAGGTTAGGTGAGATACAAACCAGAGGGGATGGGTTAAGAGTGAAAGGGAAGAAGTTTATGAGGAACATGAGGGGGAAATGCTTTTCACAGAGAGTGGTGAGAGTATGGAACGAGCTGCCAGTTGAAATGGTGATTGCGAGTTTAATTTAAACATTTAAGAGAAATTTTGATAGGTACATGGATGAGAGAAGTATAGAGAGATATGGACTGGATTGAGGTCAGTGGGACTAGGCAGAATAATAGTTTGGCACAGACTAGAAGAGCCAAAGGGCCTGTTTTTGGTGCTGTAATGTTCTATGATTCCATGGTTCTGAAAGGAAATTCCCAGTTAACATGCAGGATTCTGAACTTCTCAAGATCTTTAAAAGGACTTAAGGCAAATAATTAAGGAAAATGTGTGTCTGCTGTCAATATCTATTTTCCTCAGCACCTGACCTGGTTAATGCATATACTCTCCTTCCAGGACTGCCATATGATATGTGGATTGCTGCCAAATTCTCCTCTCTGTTAAAGTTGTTCCTTGGAACTATCCGGAATAGGTTTGGTATCAATCTGTGAGAAGCATAAATAATGGACATGAGCAGCAATCTCGACTTCAACCACCTTTGATCTTCACCAGAGAATTTTAGGGGGAAGTTGTCTCCAATTAGTTGGACATTACTGATTTTTTTTATGCCACTTCATTAAATGACCTCTAAAACACTTTTGCCATCTACAAGGCCTGCTTGAATATGCATAAAGAAACTCAATCCGACCCAGAGCAAAACAACAGAAATGATCAGCCTCCCAAACACCCAATTAAAAACTCTCTTTTCTCCATTGATGTAATCCAGTTCCACCACCATCTGCAATATTTACTGCAACAACTTGTTAAGGGTTCTTCAATATCAATTCAATGCCAATACCTCCAAATCATCTTCACATTATACAGCAACTTAACTGGAACATAAATTATTCTTTGCTGGTTAAAAATACTACAAATGCTTAATAAGAGCATCTTCAGCATGGAGATTGCAAGGAAATTGTAAGAATTTCAAAGAAATGGAACATTATCAGCTTTTCAAGGGCAAATAAGGATTGGCAATAAATCCTGTTCTTGCCAACATAGCAAATGAAATAAATTAAAAAAACATACATTCACAGCTATTGTTTTGTTTCAATAATACATCAGACTGACTGTTGACAAATACAATGAAACACCCATGGCACAACATTTCATTAACAACAATTATCCAAATGACAGTGATAGAAACCTATTCCAATTCATGCATAGCTTTTAGTCTATGTCTAGGGGTTTGTTGATCTGCTTTTGTTGCGTTATGCTTCCTTTAGAACATAGTTAAAATTAAAAAAAAAAGATGAATGATCTCATTATATAATTAAGCATTGTAAATAATTGAATCAACAGTATTAGGAAAAGGCTCCAGGGCTGAATGGGCCACTTCGGTCCCTCTGTTCCTATTTTTTTCTTTGTTACATTTGGAAAACAAAAACAAAAAGCAAAACCGCATTGGTGTATTAGTAGTATGCAATGACAAAACAAGCATCATCCAGTAGAGGAATTCTCTTACTTGTATGGGCTCTGCTGCCTTTTCAAATGTGCAGGTATTCTACATAAGTATGGACATGGAATGACAGACAAATGTTCTTAACTGAAATTTGGCAGATGGGAACTGGGCTTGAATGTTTCTGAAGAAAGGTGATTAGAATTACTTTCTTAATTTAATTACGCCTATATTTCTTGCATATTACTTTCTTCATTCAAATTCAGTGTATAGAAGTCTATATTGAAGGATGTCACAAGGGGGATTATGTAAGCTCTGGGAGCAAGGCTATGCTCACTTTAACCCCTGAACTGGATAAGCTATCAGTAATCCATTCAAAACTAATCAAACATTTACACACTGTGCCAAACGGTGGCACACAGGGCAGGAAACAATTCATCATCTTCATACACTCATTACATTTCTACCATCTCAATATAACTATGCAAATTAGACAGGGGACTTGACATCAGGTCCATGAACACAAATTATAAACAAATATTCATCCATTACACTGCAAAAATTAAACAGCTGAAGCACTAACACTAGATGAACTTCAAGCCCTGTTTGTCAATTATTTATGAACCCAACTGACAGGACTGTCTACATGAATTAGCAACATATGCCAAGGTTTGTTATAAATCCCAGCCCACTGTAAAACTAATTTTCATAAAATGTATGTACATGGCTGACAATATATCAACAGTTCTGGATAAATAATTTATTAGAATGATGCCATGAGAGCACTCTGATACTTTGCATGAGAGTAGAAGTGCCAAGTGGTGATTTTACAAAAAATACATTTTCCTTAATTTTTTTAACTTCCTTTAAAAGTCACATCAAATCAGTATCAAAATCTTCAATAAGGACTGAGTATGGTTATGCAAGAAACATTAAAGCAGAAAATTAGTTCAACTTTTGAAGGATGTCTAGAATTTAACTGAGCTTTGAAATATGTTCATTACATAAAGTACTAATTAACAGGTAAGTGTCTAATAAATAACTGCAAATACAAATTGTTAATTAAATATGACCAATTTTTAAAGCAATGTACAACTGTACTGCAAAATTATATATAATTGTAAAATACACACACACAGACAGTCACACTAGGAATGACGCAGAGTCGAAAGTAAACTGACTTTAATAGATCTCTCGCGCGCGCTTAAATCCCTCGAAAATCCGATGACACTTGCAACTCCTGGGCTTGCCCTGCAGCTGGAGCTCTCACCATCACATCTGCTGCGGACTTGCTTATGACTAAGAGAACTGGTTCACCTGTTTGTGAGCAAGCCGACACAATGTATATAAAAGAAGCTACAGAAGGTAGTGAATGCAGCTCAAAACATAACAAAAACTTCCCTGCCCTCCATGGATTCCATCTACATCGCTTCTGCAAAGGAAAAGCAGTCAATAT
Organism: Narcine bancroftii; assembly: GCF_036971445.1. Classification (NCBI taxonomy): domain Eukaryota; kingdom Metazoa; phylum Chordata; class Chondrichthyes; order Torpediniformes; family Narcinidae; genus Narcine; species Narcine bancroftii. Next base: position 10,063,441 of record NC_091478.1, read on the forward strand.
ACTGAAAGACAGATCACAACCCAGACACATTATTTCCCACTGGATAGACAGCTTAAGAATGAAAGGTTGCATCAGCAAGCTTAAAGACAGTTTCTTCCCTGCAGACATCAGGCTCCTAAATGAACCCTGAAACAGTGCTATTATGCTGCCCTTAATTGGTGCTAATTAGAACCATTGAACATTATAGCACAAAAAGCAGGTCCCTCAGCCATTCTTGTCTGTGCCAAACCACTATTCTGCCTAGTTCCACAGACCCCCTATCCACACCCATTCCATATCCCTCCATACCCCTCTCATCCACATGTCAAAATTTTTCTTAAATGTTAAAATTGAGCCTTAATTCACCTCTTCAGCTGGCAGCTCATACCATACTCCCAACGCTCTGTGTGAAGAAATTCTTCCTAATGTTCCCCTAAACATCTCCCCTTTTACTCTTTACCCATGGCCTCTGGTTTGTATCTCACCAAACTGCAGTGGAAAAGCCTAATTGCATTTACTCCATCTATGCCCATCTTAAATTTGTTTACCTCTATCAAATCTCTCTCATTCTTCTACACTCCAGAGAATAAAGTCCTAACATGTTTAACCTTTGTAACTTAGTTCCTCAAGTCACAGAAACATGTCAGTAAATCTTCTCTGCACTCTTTCAATTTCATTGCTATCTTTCCTGTAGTTAGGTGATCTAAACTGCACACATTACTCCATATTTGGCCTCACCAATGTCTTATACAACTTACCATAACATTCCAACTCCTATACTCGATACTTTGATTTATGAAAGCCAATATGCAAAAAGTCTGTTTACAGCCCTATCTATCTGTGATGCCATTTCCTGAAGACAATAAGTGCTATTGTTAACTACGTCCACTATATTGCCTGAAGAACATGTTTTCAATCTATAATTAATGTAATGCACTGCATCTGTATATGTGAGCTGCTTTTATAGCCTGTCTGAATCTATCCTAACTTGCCTAAGACAATATTGCCTAAGACAATATTTACATAGCATTTGTACTGAGTGCATGCCCTGGAATGTTTGGACTGATCAAAACATTTTGCTTTGTGGCCAATATACTAATAGACTTAAAATATGACAGAAAATATCTAAAAATTAGTACACAATAGGAAAATATTGATCAGCAGCCCAAAGTCCATACAATACACTCAAAAGTGTTCAGGAAGCAAAATCTTTTGTTGTCCAGTTTTATTTATCTATATTCCTAGATCCTTCTGTTCTCCCGCATTCCTCAATGTGTCCTACCTTGGCTTGTCCCCAAAATGCAACACCACACATTTGTCTGCATTACTTTCCATCTACTATTTTGTAGCCCATTTTAACATCTGGTTCAGATTCTCTGCAAGCTTTAAAACCTTCCTCGCTGTCCACTACACCTCCAACCTTATGCATAATTGATCTTCCTTTTCATTTTAATCCTATACTCTGCAAATTTTTCTCTTTACACAGATGTATTTAATATTAGAGATAACCTGTTAGATAACTGTTCTAGGTATTTTGTGACAAATGAACTTAAACATTTAAATGTAGAGTTACAGAGAGTTCAGTTAGTACAGATTTGGTAACATAATTTTTCCATTGTAAGGATCATTCAGAAGTTTGATAACAGCAGGAAAGAAACTGTCCTTGAATTTGGTGGTGCATAATCTCACATTTGTAAGTATTCTTTTCAACAGTAGGTGGGTGAAGAGTGTGTGCCTGGGGTGAGATGTTATTTTACGTGTTAGCTTCTTTTATGAGGAATAAGGAAGTGTAGATGGAGTCAATTAAGGGGAGAGGGGTTTGTGTGATTGTTTGAGCTGTGTTCACAAGTCTCCATTTTCCTGGGAAGAGCAGTTCCTGTACCATATGGTAATGCACCTGCGGAAATTGTTGAGGGAAACAGGTGACGTGCCAAATTTCTGAGGAAATAGAACAGTGGAGCACTTTCTTGCACCAGGACAGGTTGGTGGAGATGTTTACCCCAGAAACTTAAAGCTGTCTACTTTCTCCATCACATTGACATTGATGTACACAGTGACATTTATGTACACTAGGGAGTGAGTTCCAACCCCCCCACCCCATAGAGAAGTCTATGACCATCTCCTTAGTTTTGCTGACATTGAGAGAGAGAGAGATCATTGTCTTAGTACCTCCTGACTTATTTTCCGACTGGTTCCATCCCTATGATGATGGCGTCACATGTGAAGTTATGAATGGAGTTGGAGTGGTGTTTGGCCATACAGCCATGAATGTACAAAGAAAAATAATATATCATTGGGTAATCCATTCTGATTAATGTATAATTTTTGCTCAACTCATCTGGGATAATTCACCTGCTCATGTTCAAAAGATTACCATGAGAAGGCATACAAGATGTCAGTTTCACAATCATAAAAAAGGCACTGGTGAAAGGGCACCTTTATGGAGGTGACATACAACAATGCTTATAAAAAAAGATGAGGAAAAGTGAGATAATGGATCTACAAACAGAAATGTAAATGCCATTTCTTTTTCCAAATATTCTGTTCTGATCTCTTGAGGGTTTCAAATATTTTCTGTGTTTCTTTTAATTTCTTTTCAAAATAAACCATCAAAAGGTTTGTAAAATGTTTAAGACTCTCAAGTAGTTTTAATTTGGTTCAATGAAGTTTTGTTTACCAATGCAGAGGACTCAGCCCAAGTGTTGAGCTCTAAAGCACACATGTCAAACTCAGGCCCACGAGCCAAATTTGGCCCGTGATATAATTATATTTGGCCCGCAAGATCATATCAAATATGTATCAGAGCTGGCCCGCTGGCCGCCACGCCAGTATAGCGCATGCACAGCTAATACTAAAAATCCCAGAATGCTTTGCAACTGCGTTTGCACCGGCCCGTCAGCCCGCTAATCGCCCCCACCTCCTCCGTTTACTTTCATTGGCATCTGCGACCTGTCGCCAAACTCACATGTAATAAACCCCTTACGAAAAATGGCCAAACGAAAGACAGAAAACGGGACCTTTCAAGACAGGTGGGAGGGAAACTCTGACCCCACAGTTTGATGAACTTGCATCTAAGAAGAGATGCCAAGTATCTGGTTTAGACCCAGGTGCATCAGAGTAAATCACAGTGGAGCAAGCTAAGCTTGGATTTATATTTTCTTTGGTTAACTTTGGACTGTTCACAGTTGAAAGATTGGATTTTCATTGAAGCAAGTTGTTATTTTTTTGACTTGTTGGCTTGTGAAAAAAAATACATTGAAAAGGAGCTTAAAGGCTATAAGAGAGATATTATTTATTGAATATTTTATTTCTCATTTGTTAATGCTTTTTCTGGAAAGAGTTTAACCAAAACTATTATTAAACATTTATTTTAATAAGAAAAAGTTTAACATTACATATGTTGAAAGAAGAGAAAACATGTAGATGTTGTTGAAAATTTTCAATAAATATTTAGTTCGGCCCACGACTTAGTCCAAGTTTTAAATTTTGGCCCTCTGTGAATTTGAGTTTAACACCCCTGCTCTAAAGTAACAAATCATAATATTGCTGCTCTGTTTATGATCAATATACTTAACTGCATACAGTTAATGGAAGGTAAATGTTTGTGCACTTTGTATTAGAATTGTGCCATGTGCTATATATGTAAATGTGCAATCCTTGGAGTCTAAAAGAACTGGTGTAATGGAGCTCAATTTTCAATTCCAATGTCCATTATGCTGCAAGCACTTGTTTGAAACCGGTGCCTGTGTACAGTGATATGGAACTGACAGTCCTGAATGATATATTTTGTGGGTTTTTTTATAAAGTTAAATCCACTATTTTTTATGTGACAAAAACTGATTAAGAATTTTTGGTAAGAGCAGCAAGTTTCCTTACACAGAGAGTAATGAGTGCTTGGAATGCATTGCCAGAAGTGGTAGTGAAGGCTGGTACAATAGGGACCTAAAAGTTTTTTCGACATGCACATGGATATAAGAAAAATAGAGAGTTATAGGTTTAAGGAGGGGAAAGTTTAGTTTGTTGAGTTGGTTTCTATTCGTCAGCACAACATCATGGGCCGAAAGGCCTGTACTGAGCTGTAATGTTCGATGTTCCATGAACATACAATTATATAGCCCAGAGGAACATTTTAACCCATCCTGCTCAAACTAGTTCTTTGAAATAACTAAAAATAACCATTTTTATTTCCCTGCTCCGTTCCTGTATTCCTCCAAATGTTCGAATTCCTTTTTGAGCAGTTATTATCAAATCTGCTATGATTAACTGTGACCAGTACACTCCAGATAAAAACAACTTACTCTATCCTTTAAATTATCTTAAATCCCTGTCTTCTGGTTACTGACAATTCTGTCTTGAGGAACAATTCTTTATTTATATAAAAATTGTTCCAAGTTTTTTTGAACACCTCCAATCACATCTGCAATCTTATCTGCTTTAAATAAAACAAACCTAGCTTCTTTAGCCTATCTACTTAACTGCAGATTTTCATTCCCAGTTTCACTGTAATCAATCTTCATTTTATCCTCTCAAATGATCTAATATTCTTCTAATATTGTGAGAACTGCTTACAGTCTTCCATTCACAGATCTTAACAAGTGAAAATAACTTTTTATTTTCAAAATGATGAGAGATTGTTTTTGTCATCAGGAAAAAAGTCTAAATTGTAAGAATCACATTTATAAACAAAATAACCCATTTAAGGTGTAAGTTGAAATAAATGGTTAAAAAAAACAGGTATTTTGACCATCACATCTCTTGAACATAATTCTTGAACAAGAAAGCAAAATAAGGATCAGAATTCACTAAATCAGAAACTTTGCAACAGAATTGATTTTCCAAAAATTTACTTTGATTTACTAGTTCTAGGTACATGAATATCACTGGAAGATCCAAATAATTGTCTTGGTTGCCTCGAAAAGTTGGCAGTTTTTGTTTTCTTCTAACTGCCAATAACAATGCACTGGTGTCCGATGCTGTATTGTAGAGTCTTCAGCCAGCAACCAGTAACTTGTATATCTACATGTTCTGGGACTTTATAGATTTATTCAATAAATCTATTGCAGAAACTGTGAAGGGAATAGATTGAACTGGAATTCAGGAGAATCAAAGCCAGTGCCATC